>NW_003302555.1:1737451-1774893 GCF_000004255.2 Arabidopsis lyrata subsp. lyrata | reverse complement strand
TGTTTTGAAACCAAAAAGAAAAAAAAATGTATGTGATACATTAATTTTCATTTCAAGATGTGATTTCTTCTATAATTGTGTAAGAATGTTTTCAAAAAATCCAATAAGAAAAATATTGAATACGGATTGATCTTAATATTTTGACTTAATCAATTTTCTTTCGAAGACTTATAATCAGTTTTCTAAGAGGAACATATAACCGAAATTGTTTCTACAATATATATTTCTTTTTGTAAAAATAGAAATTTCAGTTGAATTAACTTGTGTTACATATGTGCAATGGCCCATCTTTTTCAGTTTTGAGGTCCTATCGTCAGATATTTCTTTACCAAAGCAACATAATAGGAGTTTTAGCGTTTTGAGGTCCTATCGTTGCTGTAACTTTTTTTGGTTCATAGATGAAATCTCTCGCACCATTGTCGTCTATTTCCAATCTCAGTGATATAATATAGAAACCAAGATAATCCACGATGTGCATGGTAACGTCAAGACAATTACTTTCTACAATGTTTTTGTTATAGTTATCGTCATTTTGCTTCAACCGCTTGTGTCTACTTTCAATATTGACTCTTGAAACTTGCCTAATCATTAAGAACCTTAACAACATACATGAAATAACACCTCATGCAAGGTCATGGTCACTTCCAACGGTTTAGAACATCAACCAAATCTTTTTATGCGTAATGATAAACTTGGAGCATCTTTCTCGTCATGGACATTCCAAATTTCCAATGATGACTTTTACCAAAAAAAAAAAAAATTCCTAATGATGAAAGAGATTGACGTCAAGCCATTCATCTAAATTTCTAAACAAATGTCAAAACATGTGGTATATAAAACTCACCATGCTAATCGGTCATGTCCATTATTCTGACACCTATATACAGGGCCGGCGTTGAGAGGGTGCAAGAGGAGCAAATGTACGGGCCAAATTTTTTTTGGGTAAATTTAAGGGTCTAATTTTTTTTAAAAAAAAAAAAAAATGATAATTTTTAAGATTTTAAAGTAATTTTAGTATGTAAAAGACCCAAATATATAATTTTAGTATGAAAAAAACCAATTTTAAAGATTTTTTTAACATAAAAAAGGCCCAAAAAAAAAATTTATATGAAAAATGGCTAATTTTAAGATTTGTACATAGACTCTAAATTAATTGAGCCGGCCATGCCTATATAGTGCTTTCTATCTACGTTACCAATGTTTATTTCGTTATTTCTTTTTTCCATATTGTTTTTCGTAATAATATCTACTAAAAATTTTGGTCGGTAAGTAGAGATTGTGACCAATCCTTCCTAATTCACACCTTTGGTGCATATTACACATGTATAGGTTTCACATAATGTCTATAATAATGCATTATGCAACCTAAGTTAATTCTCCATTTAGCATTGCTTCTACAATTTCGCAGCCTTAATTCGATACAAAATCTCTAATAAAAAAAAAGGAAAAAGAAAAAAAAAAGTGAAATAAGATCTTTGGTTAGATTTTAATAATTCCAAAATAAAAGAAAATTGCTGCAGTCATAATTTGCTGATCGAACCGATAGGAAGTTGACACGTCTGTATAATGTCGTGTTTCCCGCCGTTATCGACAATTAACAAAGAGTGGAAAAACAGAACCGACCACTACTTTATAAAACATAACCCTAAACTCATCTTTTCCTATTATCCTCAATTTTGCGAATTCGGACAGAGATGGAGCTTCGGTCCCGCAATAAGGCGATTCCTCCATCGATTGAAGGTAATCTTCACACGATCCTTTTGTGATTTCTCTCTATTGATGTTGGGTTTGATCCTTAATCTCCCCATTGTACCTGAGAAATTGCGGAATATAGTGAACTACTGTCTCTCTTTCAGTGCGATCTGAACTCAATTAATTGATCTTTTTGGTATTGTGCTCGATGATCTCTGTGAATTGGATGATATTGTGCTCTGATGTTTTTGTGAGGGTCTTCTGATAGTAAAAATTGAAACTTTAGGGCCTAGATACTGTCGGGAGATAAATTTTTAATCTTTTCTTCTTCTTCTCAAGTAGTTGTGGATATCGAGGAAGAAACTGGTACCAACTCTAATGACGAACCTTATGCTATATCTTCAGATGATGACGATTCAATCGGCTCTGATTTTCAAGGTATGATTCGTTTCTAAAGGTGTCTGTTTTAAAGTTGAGTTTCTTTCATTGATGACTTTGTGGGTTTACTTTGTCATGATTCATATTTGAACATAGGTGACGAGGAGGAGGAGGAGGTGGAGGTCGAGGAGGTCGATGCTAATGATGATATACCAAATCCTGTACCTGTTCTTGCCCCTGCGCCTTTGGCAATTGTAAACTTACCAAGAGCAAGCAAGAAAAGAAAAAAAGCTTGTGCAAGCAAAGAGAAAGAGAAAGAAGTGCTAATGTGGGAGATTTGGGAAAAAGAGCAGAATAGATGGATTGATGAACATATGGCAGAGGATGTTGATTTGGATCAGCAGAATGCTGTGATTACCGAAACTGCTGAGCCGCCTCCAGATTTGATTATGCCGCTATTAAGGTACCAAAAGGAATTTTTGGCTTGGGCATCAAAACAGGAACAGTCAGTTGCAGGAGGGATTCTCGCAGATGAGATGGGAATGGGAAAAACAATACAAGCCATCTCTCTTGTTCTTGCCAGACGAGAAGTTGACAGGGCACAGTTTGGGGAAGCAGTGGGGTGCACCCTGGTTCTTTGTCCTCTTGTTGCTGTTTCTCAGTGGTTAAATGAGATTGCTCGGTTTACATCCCCGGGAAGCACTAAGGTCCTTGTATACCATGGGGTGAAGAGAGAGAAGAATATTAAAGAGTTTATGAACTACGACTTTGTTTTGACAACATATTCCACAGTTGAGAGTGAATATAGGAGACACATTATGCCGCCCAGGGTGCAATGTGCATATTGCAGCAAGTCATTTTACCCGAAGAAACTTTTGGTCCACCTGCGATATTTTTGTGGACCTTCGGCTGTCAAAACAGCAAAACAATCTAAGCAGAAAAGGAAAAAGTCTACAGCTTCATCCTCACAGCAAGGCAAGGAGGCTGATGCAGGAGAGGATAACAAAATGAAGAATACTAAGAAGAAGACCAAACAAACAGTAGAAGAAGATCAGTTAGGTTCAGATGACAGAGAGAAGTCTCTTTTGCACTCTGTTAAGTGGAATCGGATAATTTTGGATGAGGTCAGTACCAAAACTCACTGTTTGTTGGTGTTAACCCTTTTTTCCACAATTTTCGTTGAACAAGCATGTGAGATACACAAAGGAAACCATAGTAAACTTATCCTCACAAATCATAGTTTGCCAAGAATTATTTTAAGGGCGTCTTTTCTTTCATATTGTTTTGGGAGGCTAGATTTATGGATCTGACATTGATTACTAAAATTCAATTTACATTTCTTCATACCAGGCTCATTACATCAAAGAAAGACGTAGCAACACGGCAAGAGCTGTTTTTGCTTTGGAGGCTACTTATAGATGGGCTCTGAGTGGCACTCCTCTCCAAAATCGTGTTGGAGAGCTTTACTCCCTGGTTTGTTAATATTTTCTGAATTTTGTATATAGCACTTGAACATTATTATCGACATGGCTGATGTTCATATTTTGTTTGCCCCAGATCCGCTTCTTGCAAATTCGCCCATACTCATATTACTTTTGCAAGGGTTGTGACTGTAGAATTCTTGATTACGCGTAAATTTTTATCACACTTAATCTTCCAGTCATTCCTCTCATTTCTCATAGTTCTGTTTAATAGTTCATAACAATTTCTGCGGTTCTCTTTTCTTTGGCGATGCTTTCAGTGCGCATCAAAGCTGCCCTCACTGTCCTCATAATTTAGTTCGACATTTCTGTTGGTGGAACAAGGTAACTTTGGGGTGTCACTTTTTTTTTTATATTACCAAATTTTTGAAAGCAGGATTACCATTTTATATCTTTTCGTTCTCTTTTTTGTTTTCCTATTCTTGCTAGTATGTGGCCAAGCCAATAACAGTACATGGAAGCTTCGGACTAGGAAAGAGAGCCATGATATTGCTTAAACATAAAGTTCTGAAGGACATCCTTTTAAGACGTACTAAATTGGGCCGGGCAGCTGATCTTGCTCTTCCTCCTAGAATTGTATGTTCTTTTCTCTCCTTTGTTTGATGTAAATGAAGTTTGGTATAGTTGCTTCTGAGCTTTATCTCTACCTATAAATTTAGCTTCTTAGAGATTTCTTTAGGCGTGATGCACTAGATATAAATGGGGCTGATTACTAAGAATCACTAAACAAAGCTTTACCTCAACTGAAATTTGACTTCTTGTAGATCTCTCTGAGGCGGGATACACTAGATGTAAAGGAGTCTGATTACTATGAATCACTATACAAAAACAGCCAGGCAGAATTTAATACGTAAGTTACTTCTATTCTATGGATTTCCACTGGTTTGTGTTACAGAGTTTTATTGTCGACTATGCTATGTACATTTTTTGTTTGCAGGTATATTGAGGCTGGGACATTGATGCATAACTACGCACATATATTTGATCTTCTCACCCGTCTGAGAATGGTGAGTGGCATCTACAGTTTTTTTGGTTCAACTAACCAGCCAATGCACTTTTTTGATGATATAGATATACTGTTTTGTGATCTATTTTCTCTACAATTTTTCCAGGCTGTTGATCATCCATACCTTGTGGTGTATTCCAATTCTAGTGGCGCTAATGCTAACTTGGTTGATGAGAACAAAAATGAGCAAGAATGTGGTCTCTGCCACGACCCGGCCGAGGACTACGTTGTAAGTGTTCCACAAGTCAATCTATTGCTATTTCGTAATATCTTGTCTCTTGTTTCTCAGTAACTGTATCTTCTGGAAACAGCTGCTTTCATTTGACACTTTGTTTAAGAATCGTCAGATTACTATTGTTGGACTTACTTTTCCGTTTAATATTCTTCTTTGGTTCTTTTACTTTCAAGGTGACTACTTGTGCACATGTGTTCTGTAAAGCTTGCTTGATTGGTTTCTCTACTTCCCTGGGAAAAGTCACCTGCCCGACATGCTCGAAACTACTGACTGTGGATTGGACTACCAAAGCTGACACAGAGCATAAGGCAAGCAAGACAACACTTAAAGGATTTAGAGCCTCAAGCATTTTAAATCGGATAAAGCTTGATGATTTTCAGACAAGTACAAAGATTGAGGCTTTGGTATGTGCTCTATAATATCTACAGCTTCTGTCTCTCCCCCCCCCCAAATAGTACCCCTTTAAGTTTCTTTGTAGTTTTGAGCCTTCTCCTTCCTTTCTGCAACCATTTTCTAATGATATATGTATGCAGAGGGAAGAAATTAGGTTCATGGTTGAAAGAGATGGGTCTGCCAAAGCAATAGTTTTCAGCCAGTTCACATCATTTTTGGATATCATAAATTATACCCTTGGGAAGGTAATTTCAGGAGCAACTCATATGAACACTAGTAGTTTTGGTTTGCAGAAAATGACTTTTGTTTACAACACAGTGTGGGGTTAGTTGTGTTCAACTGGTGGGAAGCATGACCATGGCAGCTAGAGATACTGCTATCAACAAATTCAAAGAAGACCCAGATTGCAGAGTTTTCTTAATGAGCTTGAAAGCCGGAGGGGTTGCTCTTAATTTAACTGTTGCTTCACATGTAAGTGTGTAGTTTAGCAACTCTGGAGAGCGATGTATGTGTATTCAAACATGTTCTCACATTGGTTGTTTGTGGAAAAATTCTTTTAGGTTTTTATGATGGACCCGTGGTGGAACCCAGCGGTTGAGAGGCAAGCACAAGACAGAATTCATAGGATCGGACAGTACAAGCCAATCAGGTTATACTTTAGTTGTCTCCTTCAATCTCTGTATTGTTGGTGGGTAAAAACAATCTGTCGATACATGTCTGATTTGTGAAATTGCAGGGTTGTGAGATTCATTATAGAGAACACAGTGGAGGAAAGGATTCTAAGGCTTCAGAAAAAGAAGGAACTTGTGTTTGAAGGGTAAGTAAAACATTCTCAACTTCTTCTTTTTTCCCGACTCTTAACTATATAATTAGAGGTTATTATGAACACATTTTTGTTCATTACAGGACGGTTGGTGGCTCTCAGGAGGCTATAGGAAGGCTGACCGAGGAAGATATGAGGTTTCTGTTTACAACATAACTTCATCTAATAGATAAAACGCTTTTGTATGGTCATAAAAATCTCATCTGTTTGGGTCTGGGTGTAGAAGTAGAATGGTAATGGTATGTGTGTAACTTAAGCCCGTTTTTCACTTATATCCAGAGATTTTTTGATGATGATGACACATCTATGATTTTGGTAATCCCTTGTAACAAAGTGTTTCTGGATGATTCTTGTGAATATTATATTAGACTCATTGAAAATGAATTAAAAACTAATTCAGGTTAAGTAGTAACAAGGTAGGTTTCAACCTTTTCAGCAATTTATTATATGATAACTAGAGATTTGTGTCGAAGCAAAGGCATAATGAATGAATCATCAAAATAGCTTAACCAAAGCTTACCAAAAAAAAAAAAAAAAATGGGAAAATGCGAATCCTTAAACAAAAAGATTCGAAAGGAATCTTTTGAGTTTGCCTAAACCCTCAAAATGACCAACTAAACCAACCAACAAACCAATTCGGCATCTTTTTGTTGCCTTCATTTCTCACTTTCCCCACAAGTTAAAATCATTACACTCCCACAAAACTCCATCTTTGGTATGTTTTATCATAATTGTCACTCTTATACCTAACTTGACTACCTCTAACTTCATGCAACTAACTAGTGTGTTCAAGATACTTTGGCAACATAATTCGAGCAAATTTCTAGCATAAATGCTTGGTTCTTGTCCATTTATGCTATTAGATTAAGAAATCAAAGTCCAAATCACGATTCTTTTAACTAAATGGTTGTTTTTATAAAATCAATCATGAATTATATTGTAACATATTATCAATGGATAACAAAATTTGGATTTGTGGGGACAAAAAATGATGAATTAGGAAATGTACATGAATTTCTCTAAACCTCAGCTTCTACTAGACTAAAACAATATTCTCACTAATTGAATCGAATAATCAACGCTCCTCTCATGTGAACCGACTAATCATTATTCCGTCGAACCGTGATCCAATCCTCACCGTCCAAGTCCCATGTGGACTCCACCACAACATGACCAATCCAGCTTAGCACTCCAATTCTCTCATCCCCGTGACATTCCCACCAGCTTGGACGGTCCGCTGACACCTCCTCTTCCACTGATCTCCAGAACATTTGATCCGTCACACTTGTCGGTGAGTTCGTAACCAAACCGGTTACCAATTCCGGTTCTTTATTCAACAAAAACGGATGGTTTAGTAGTTGACTCGCTGTCCATCTCTCCTTCGCTTCTTTTTTCAAACACTTTCCTAGAAAATCCTTTGCTTGTTCCGTAAGCGAGCAAGGCAGCTCAGGTGACTCACCTAAATATCCGACCCGGTAAAGAACCGAAACCGGGTCAGTGGAATCCGCTCCAATCCACGGCGGAGACCCGGTAACCATCTCTATCACCGTACAACCCACCGCCCAAATATCACTCTCTTTCCCTTGTCTTTCTCCACGCGCCACTTCCGGAGCCATAAACGCCGGCGTTCCTCTAACCGGTTCGGTTAATTCCGGTTCAACCCATTTCGCACATCCGAAATCAGCGATCTTGGCTTCTCCGTTCTCTCCGATCAACACGTTGCTTCCCTTAATGTCGCAATGCGCAATTCCCTTGGAGTTATGAATGTACTCCAAACCAAGAAGTATCTGGCGCGTGTACTTCACGACCCGAGCCTCGTCGATGAAACCGCCGTTCTTGATCGCTACGTCGGTCAACGTTCCGTACGGCGCGTACTCCATGAGAAGATTGTAAGTCGTAGCTTCTCCGTTGTTGTAGACAGGCTCTCTCGTAATTTCGCATCCTCTGTATCCGATGACGTACGGAGAATTCAATGAGGAGAGAATCTTGGCTTCTCTTTGCAAAAACTCCGACCGGTGAAACTCGGCGGATTTAACGGCGATTGTTTCGCCGGATTTGTAACAGGTGGCGGCGGAAACGGTGGCTGTTGAGCCACGACCTATAGTTTTTCCTCTAGTCCAATTCATTTGGAGAATGATACTAAAAAAGATGAGAGTAATAAAAAAGAAATGTTTTTTTTTTTTTTTTGAATGTTTGCTTTCACTCTGTTATTGCGAAGAAAGTATATATATATAAGGGATTCAGATTATTTTTTGTTCGGTAATTAGATAGTGTATACTTTTGGTAACATCGAGTTTATCTACCAAAGCGAAAATAAATAAGTGTATGTATGTAATCGTCCATACACGTGGAGACTTTAGAAGAAAAAGTTGATTACCAAATGTGATCCAATTTCGAATCTTCGATGTGATTACCAACAAAATTAATATGTGTAGAGAGAAGAAGTATTAGTACAAAAAAAAGGAAACGTGACCAAAAAAGAGGAGTGACGCGGCAGTGAACGTATCTAAGGAAAGGTTTGATAGGAAATGACGTGACACTTCGTTAGGAATGGTAGAGTCTTATTGGCCTTTGTACTCTTTTTCAGTCTAGAAGGTGATGACGTGTCGAATTTCAGGTAGTCAAAATAAGTATTTGTTTCTGTTCCGACCGGAGTTCCGTATGTGTCTCGAGCCACGTGTCGGCAGAGGTAGGGTGCTACGAGGTGTCGACAAGTGCTCAAATCTTTCTCTCTTTTTCCTCAATAGTTTTGTATTTTTTTATTTTAAGTTCGTAAGAGTTAGGTGAAAAACAAATATATATGGAAAGTGGAAGTACGGAAATGTGGAAAAGAAATTTGGTAGATTTGGATCACATTCATGTTCTTCAAACTTGGAGCTTTGTACATTTCTTGTAACATTTGTCTGGTTTTACATTTTTTGAGAATGGTAAACACATAATGCGTTTTTGAATGTGTTGGGAAATTGTAGAAGATGTTTGACTAGGAGGAGCGGTGGGTTTAACAACCATCATCATCAAATCTGATTAGTATTCATGGCTATAACTTATAGCAAATTAAAAATTAAAATGTATAGAAACCACGGGTCTCTAAAATTTTTGTTATTTTTTCCCTTTTTTCTTTAAACACCTCAAAATGTAATCGCCCACCGTTAATTATAATGATAAACTAGGTGTGAACTGTGAAGATCCGATTTTGTTGAATTTATCACGTTGAGAGGTATTTAAGAAAAACTGTTGTTTAGTACTTAATGGTGATATTAGTACTAATTGATAAACAATAAAAAAAATCTCATAAGTTTTCGACAAAGATAGTTAAAACATAAGAATGACGTAGCAATGTTTAATTAGAAAGATTTCTCAAAATTTAAATCGTTACAATTATAGTATAAATAAACTTTAGATAAATAGACGTAATCTTGTATGAAAAAGCGACAAGATGAGATTACCATAGGCAGTACTGTTGGGTAAAAAGATAAGGAAAACGATTTTGGTCAGACATTTACGGCTGTCCACTGCCATATACGCACATTCACAGCTCATACGCACATGTCCCCTTTATTATTAACCACATGCAAAATAACTTGCACATTCACGTGCTTTTGATATACATAAGTTTATAAAATTCAAATATTAATTGTAATGCTATAATTATAAAACTAAACATAAAACAGATGAACAAAAATGTGCTAATTAAGAAACTTCTTGTATTGGTGAAATTTTCATTTACTGCTATATATATATATATATATATATATATTTTTTTTTTTTGTGAAAATACTGCTATATTTTCTTAGAACCTTTTTTTTAGTGTTGGACAGAATAGAAATATGTTCCTAAGTTGTTTGATAAGCTTTGTCAAGAATGTTCTTGTGGCGTGTGAGTGGTAGAAATAACACGTGGCATGAAAACAAAGAGAAATGTAAAAGATTCGTATAATGAGGAACGCCTACTTCAAGCAACAACCTACTCAATTCAAATTGTTTGAATTACATTTGCATAAGAAAAAAAGTTTTGTCACAAACACCATGATAGCTACTTTTAACTATATCATTTGTAACTATCAAGTTCTGGCCGTAGACCAGCTTGGTAAGTTAGTTCATTCACCGTTGTTTACCAACACCTACCATTACGATAATTCAAGTCATTTTCTCTACGTAAGCCTCTGATTATACGCATTACTATTTAAATTTCATTTCATTATGCTTAATTAGATCTAATCATAACTAACTTTATATTACTTTATGTAATAGCACATTTTTAATTTGTGTCAACCAGAAATTAGTATATAATATCTATATATACATTTTTTGGAGACATCTATGAAATAAATCCTGGAATTCCAACTTATTTACGATCAAATGCCATTGACATTAATTATTTAGATTTTCAAAATTAAATCAAAGATACTAACATAAAAAATTATTTCCAAAAATCTTAACCTAATATATTAAGCATAACTAATCATTGCCACAATTACATTTATATTCAATTCGATTTCCTTAAAAGATCTCAACAATTCCTACATTTAATCGTGGTCATTCAAATCTTAATCCGGTTTTTAATCTTCAATCTTGACCGTCGGTCATACACAATTAATTCAGAAATCATTATATAAATTAATTATTATTAAATAAAATATATATATATATATATATATATATATATATATAATCAAACTTTTAAATTGACTCGAATTATATGTCTATTAAATAAAATATTATTAAAAATAACAAAATGATGTTTAATTTCACGGGACGGAGTTATATAGTGGGACGGGTTTGGATCGATATTAATACGGAACTGTATTAATATCACGGATGAAATCTTAAAATTAACAATCAAAATAAAATTATACAATCTTAAACACTTAACAAAATAAACAATATCAAAAAATACAATTTAAAATTTAATTTTTTAGTTAAAAAATCGACCCGCGGTGTACCGTGGGGTAAAATCTAGTATAATTCAAAGACGAAGTCTGTTACGCACGGTAAAGGCAAATTAAATAGAGCGTTTTTGTTGCTTCAAAGGACAAACTTTAGATGTCAATATCAAAGAGTATAACATAAGTAACTTATATATTCTCTCTTATATAGGTCGAAAAAAGAACAACTTATCTTAGAAGAATTTTTATTTCAATCAGTCTTGTGCAATTTAGTACGTAGATGAATCTTTTGTTATATTTCGCTTAGTAAATGGCCAATTGGCCACTACTAATGGTTTATTGATTTCAGACTTATGAAACAAATAAGGTCAACAATAAACATAATAGAAACGATAACCTTAATTATATATACCCCGCTTTTGCAAGAAAGCCACAAAAAGATTGATATAACTCAATCGATCACTTGAGATATAAAATCTGAATACGGATTTGCAATTGAGTATCATCAAGTACTGTTTTAAGTACTGTACGTGATAACATGACAAATGACGAATACCAGATTTGAAAATATTATTAAAATTAAAGAAACAAATAGCTGGAACATAGCTAACTACGTACATATATATAAATGTGAACTAATTAAGAGTTTATACAACTTGCACAAAGATGTTTCAATTCCATTTATGGCAATGTGGCTCGAGCGTGATAAGATGAGATGGTTTCTGTTTACCAAACTGAAATTTATTTAGCTTCGAGTTTGGAGGTTGACATGGAAAATGCATTGATTTATTGTAATGTACTATTGTAGTACTAGTACATAACTATTCATTGTACAAAAAAACAAAAAGTTAACTGTTCACAACAAGTGTTTTTTATCTGTCAGAATTTTCAGTTATAGGACGTTAAATGATATTTTTTGTTTGGTGGGGGTTTACATACGAAGAATTTACTACATTACAACATCAGTCATCGATTGCACTTAAAACCCAATGTGGCAAAAATTGTCAGTCGACATTTTGAGGTTGTGAATTATCCACTAAATAATACGCCCCAGCCAGTGAAATCCCAAACGAATCATTTCATATGATTACAATTTACATATATATATATATATATATATATATATATATATATATATCAAACTTCTACAAAAATCAAAAATTCATATTTCAAAAGTATATATGAGTGAATATTTATTGAAAAGTTTTGTTTGGAGAAGTTGAAAAACGGAACCAAACAAAATAATCAAACTGATAAAGTTACAATCATATACGTATACACCTCACAAATCACACTAATTCATTTGGTGTTTTAGTAGTAATATCTTAGCAATAACAATTGTGTAAATAAAAAAAATATATATTACCACCTTATTTAAGTAGTTATACGGTTGTAATTATTGAGGTACAACAAAACAAAAGAGATTTGAGGATGAAACAAATAATAGTGGGAAACTAATTAGTTTTAGAAACATAATTTGATGCGTGGCTTGTAAGTTACTAACCTTGCAATAATCAAATTAAGTGGTTTCCCCCAAAACAAGCAAATCACTTGTGTTGTGTGTCATGCTTATATACATTACACAACCTAAATTAATATTTACTCCCTCCGTTTTCGAATAGTTGTCGTTTTAGAGAAATTTTTTTGTTTTTAACATAGCCAGCTACGTACATATAAATGTGAACTAATTAAGAGTTTATACAACTTGCACAAAAGATGATTCAATTCCATTTATGGCAATGTGGCTCGAGCGTGATAAGATGAGATGGTTTCTGTTTACCAAACTGAAATTTATTTATGTTCGAGTTTGGAGGTTGACATGGAAAATGTATTGATTTATTGTAATGTAGTACATATATTCATTGTACAACACAAGTGGTTTTTCTGTCAGAATTTTCAGTTATAGGACGTTAAATGATATTTTTTCTTTGGTGGGGGTTTACATATGATTATACGAAGAATTTACTACATTACAACATCACTCATCGATTGCGCTTAAAACCCAACGTGGCAAAAACATTGTCAGTCTACATTTTGAGGTTGTGAATTATCCACTAAATAATACACTCCAGCCAGTGAAATCCCAAACGAATCATTTCATATGATTACATATGTATAGCAAACTTTTACAAAAATCAAAAATACATATTTAAAAAGCATATGAGTGAATATTTATTATAAAGTGTTGTTTGGAGAAGTTGAAAAACGGAACCAAACAAAAAAATCAAACTGATAAAGTTACAATCATATACATATACTCCTCACAAATCACACTAATTCATTTGGTGGTTTAGTGGTAATTTCTAAGCAATAACAATTGTGTAAATAAATAAAAAAATATTACCACCTTATTTACGGTTGTAATTTTTGAGGTACAACAAAACAAAAGAGATTTGAGGATCAGAAACAAAGAATGATGGGAAACTAATTAGTTTTAGAAACATAATTTGATGCGTGGCTTCTAAGTTACTAACCTTGCAATAATCAAATTAAGTGGTTTCCCCTAAAACAAGCAAATCACTTGTGTTGTGTCATGCTTATATACATTACACAACCTAAATTTATATTTTTTAGAAGAAAAAACACCGTCCATTCTTATGTTTTAATGTTTCAATGCTACATTTCCGTTAAAAATGCATTATATATTTAATATATATATATAGTAATGTTACTTATTCGATGTCATTATTTTTACAAAGAGATTATGGACCTATGACCAAAAACGAACATCTTGGTTATCGAAAAGATGAAAAACATGGATTGGTCCTTGGTAGAAATTTAAAAGCTTAATTAGAGAAACAGAGCAACCAAGTTCTTTTAATAACCAGAGATTGAGCTGAAATCGAAAGAACTTCTCTCAGTTGTTATGTAAGTGTACACAAGTGGCCAGGATCAATGGAAGTAACCGAACGAACAACACCACTAGACTAACAACCACATGTGGCTACAGAGCAAGTAAAATTGGATCCTTGAAGTTATTAAAAATGAAATATATATACGTGAAAACAAGCAATCTCCAAGCCCCAGTAAAAACAAGAGACCGCAAGAGAGATGGAGAGTACAATGTGATAAATATTACTCTGTCTTGGAGATTGGAGGCACAGAAAGTTTGGTCTCGAGCATAAACGAGAGATCATGCATCTGTGACATCAGCTCCTCCGCTACATCACTCTTTGACTTGGGAGCTGTTGTCGTTGTGCCTACAACAAGATCAACTGTTTGATCTTTACTACCATCAGGGTCACTCGTTCTGAAATCAAAAGCGAAAAAACCAAAAAATCCGGAAGATGTTACTAAAGCTCCTTGTAAGTATGAAATGAAGGTTATTTAGAGAGTTTAGAGAACAAGAGTTTGACTAGAAATAATAAACCTGTCTAAGGTTGAGGTTCCTGAAGGTATGACTTTGACTTCCTCTGAGTTGGTTTTGCCGCCACTACTTTCAGAAAAGAAATCAGAACGTGAGATGCTATCAAAATCAAGGTCTCTATGATTGTTATTTTCCCCAAACAAGTTCATTTTCGGATATTTTTCACCAGAGGTCTGCGGAATGGTTGAGGATGTGAAACTATCCCAAGTCCCAAAGATATCATCTTCTTGACCTTTGCCTATGTCAGACATCACGGTATTCTGCTTCTCATCTACGCTCTGTTCTTTAACACCATTCTTAACTTGCGCCTGTCCATAAAAAAATTCATCTTGAGAACTTTCCATGGTTTGAGAAAGTGGATTATTAGGAGTCTTGGAGTTAGCCGAGCTTGCAAAATCATTCCAGTCATCGTCATCATCATTAACATCTGTGGGGGTCTTCTCAATGGATTTCTTTTCATTGGTTTGCCATAGATCATCTCCGATCCAATCAATATCCATGGATGAACTTCCATTGCCGCCCACAACCTGTCCCTCATTCTTATCATGGACAGCTGAGTCGCTGTTTTGGGCCTCACCAGTGACATTACCAAATAAATCATCTTGCAACCAATCACCAGGTTTTGCATAGAGTAAATCTTTTCCGGAACCAAAGACAGAATCCATATGAGCAGCCAAATCAACTGGAGAACTTACAAACGGGTCACCACCAACCTTTTTCTGAGAAGGATTATGATCAGCAGATTGAAAGTCAGAATCCCAATCAGAAGAAGTGGCAACGATCTTGTCATCAAAAGACTTAAGGTCAGCAGTTGATGATGGTGCACCCTCAAACAAACCAAAATTTTCATCCTCTTTAGAAGAACTATTTCTCTGAGCATCTTCTTTACCTTCAAACATACCAAAACTTTCATCGTCTTTAGAAGAACTAGTTCTCTGAGCATCTTTCCCCATAAACAAACCAGGACTTTCATCCTCTTTGGAAGAACTATTTCTCTGAGTATCTTTACCCTCAAACAAACCAAAACTTTCATCCTCTTTAGAAGAACTAGTTTTCTGAGCAACTTTACCCTCAAACAAACTAAGGTTTTCATTCTCTTTGAAAGAGTTCTGACCATCTTTTTCCTCAAAGAACCCAAAGTTTCCCTGCTCTGCTAAGGAAACACTTTCCTGCGCATCTCGTCCCGCAAACAAACTAAGATTCTCATGTTCCCCAGAAGAAACACTCTTATGTGCATCTTTTTTGTCAAACAAACCAAAATTTTCATGCTGTTGAGATCCAACAACTCCCTCACTCTTTACACTATCAAATAAGCTAAGACTACGTGGATCCTTAAAATCATCATCATCTTCCACAGGTTTGATCTCTGCTGGCTCCACTTTGGAAAGATCTCCTCTCCCCTCAATGAAAAAATCATCAAGATTAATTCCGCCTAGATTCAGAGGGTTTTTATTCTGCACTGATTGTTCATCATCAGGTCCACTGTTTATAGACTTATCCTCACTTGCAGACCATTGTATTTCCAAATCAAGAAACTTAGACAAAGCAATTCCTTTTAAGACGGGTGCCTTAGTAGCTCCTCTGCTTGATCCATCCGTTTCCTTAAGTGGCTCTACCATCTCCTACAGATGAAAATTTCGTTTCTTTAAAGACACAACAAACCACATTCTACATCTGACTGATACACAATCAGCGAGGAAATCAAGTAAATTAAAAATGTGTGCGAAAGGTATCGAATTTTACCGATCCATGGAGATTAAGAGAGCTGAGAAACCATTTGTAAGCAGAAGTGGAGGTAAATTTGATGGGATCAGGAGGATTATCACTCGTGCGTTGCTGATTTCCGCAGAAGACACAGATCAGAGACTCGATTCCTCGCAAAAGTTTTCCTTTGCAGTTCCGGCAACGAAGGTACGGAGCTGAAGCATCAAGTTCTGCGATTGCCTCCTCTGATGTGGGAAGGCTGGAGGAGGATGAGTCCGAGTAATCGCCGACGGAAGAGAGCTTGGCCTCCTTTCGAAGCGAGACCTTGAGTTGGTTTATCAGATCTACTGAGATCTCTATCGCCATTTCGTTAAGGAATCTAGGGTTTCAAGATGAAGATTATGAGTCTTCTCTTCTCTTCCCCCTCTGTATCAATAAAATCCAAGGATGATGAATTTGGAGAGACCTGCCATGTGAGGCAAAGCTTCTGCAACATACCCAATCAATTTTAACCAAAAATAACCGTAAAATCGTACCGAAACCGGTTTACAAGATCCGTCCATACCAAACTACTTCAAATGGGAAATATTTATTCAAATATAAAAGATTTCTGATTAGGTTTACTTGATTTTTTTTTGTTTATTCTCTGATAAACTTTAAATGGGAAATATTTTTATTACAATTTTTCTAGGACGATATATTTGTATAAGAAACTATACAATTGTTACTAATCCTAAAAATAATTGTATAATCAAATAAAAGGTAAAACTATAAACGACGCCGTTTTTGCGTTTGCACTAAGAGCACCCACAGTAGTGTATGTGGGTGTATGAGTGTGAGTGTTAGTTTAATAATAAAATAAGGTTAGAGGTTACTTAATCAAAAAAGCATCCTGATAAAGAAACAATTTCCATGAAAACAAACAATTCAAATGCTATTTTCAGAACCGATCTTGTTCCACGAGAAACTAAACAAGGCATTGATGAAATCGCCTAGACCCAGAATCAAGTAATCTGAAGCAATCTAGCCCCTGAAGTTTCTTAATTCATGACATGAAAAGAGAAATTCACAAAACTGTTCGAAATTGATGAATTTAAAACCCTAGACTTTTAATTTGCCCAAATATCAAAGTTTCTCGGCAACAATGTGGTTAGCGACGAACCAAAATCAGTTCATAGAAGAGTACTCTAACCTCAGAGAGAGTTGATCGGAGGGAAACAAAGAGAGACGAAAAGCTTTCCGCGATTGCCTGCGAATCCTTCTCAACCGTTGCAAGGGTTCTCAAAATCTCTCCTTGTTTCAACTCTGGTCTTCCTCCGTGATCTTGTTCCGGACCAGTTTCCTCCGACGAATTGTCCTCCACCGGCCGAACCACATCAGTTTCAGCTTCGGCATCCATTTTCCGGTGAGTACTCGATGTTGCCTCCGTTTTTTTTATTTTTACCCAACAAAATAAAACAAATTTTCGATATTAAAATTGGAACCAACCGAATTGTGACAGCTGTCACTTACACTTGGGTGTAAGATAACACTCGACTTGCGACTCCAAACTCACTATTACAATATTTTCGTTTTTTTTATTAGTCACATCCGAGGGAAAATTATCCCACTGCGTATGGCCTAAGGCATGTCGCAGACTCAGAACAATAAACTTGTGGGGTTACACGAATGAGCCTATAAACATTATAATAATGGGCCTTGAAAGAGTAAATTGGCCCAAGAGTGGATATAAAAAAGCAACGAGAGATTGATTTGATTAGTAAAACCTAAATTCACCATTTTTATTTCTTTCGTTTCCTTTCAAAGGTCTGTGCCTCTGTGTTCAACTTTTTTCTTCTTCTTCTTCTGGTTTTGTTTTTCAATTCTTCAACACTCTCCAATCCACGACCATGGCTAAGAAGAATTACTGTTCGTGGGGCTTAAGGGCTGATTTCTGTTGGATCTATCCGAGAAAGAGAAACAGATCTCGTTGCTTTCAATTCCAAATCCCATGAGGAGCGAGCCAAGCTATGGATTTTTACGCGAAAGAAGACTGCTCATTGGATCTGCTTACACGTGTTTGATCATCCACGTGTTTGTATCCAACGCAAAGGGGGCAGTAACCGTTTTGTTATGCGTCGTCTCTTTCTTTATTTTACTCTCTTCTTTTTTTCAATTCCCGCTTCTTAAATTTCTTCTCCAGTTTCAATTTCTTTTTCTCCCAAAATCTCTCTCTCTCGACCTAATTCCTTCGACGCCATGGAAGTTCCTCAAGTTCCTCAAGCTTATCGTCGTAAGATTTCGTTGCTGGAAAAAGCCGTGAAACTGTTCTGGCTCCGTTTCTTCCAGGAGCGAAGTGACTTCCGTGCGTTTGCACTTACTCAGACCGATCATTTCCCTCCTAGGTAAGCCATATCACCTCTTCCTCTCTCTAAACATCAGTTGCACTCAGTTCTAAGCCTGAGAATCGCCATTTCTGTTGTCATTGTAGCTTCATCGATCGTTTGATCGTACGTCTTGACCGTGCGGGATGGCCTCGACCCCTAGATTCAGGTTACGAGGTAGGGTTTAGGATCCTCTGTAGTTGAATTCGTTTAGGTTAGTCCTTGTTGTTGTGTGTGTTTGTTGCGATTGATCTTCTGGTGTTCTCTGTAGATTCCAAGGAAAATTGTGGCAAGACTTGTTGCCTTGTTTGCTGATCCTGATCCTGACCAATTCCTTTGCTCCATCTATGACTTGGAGAAACGTGTGAAGAAGAGGGCAGACAGAGAGCGCAAGAAGCTCCTTGCGATCGCCATGGAAGTTCCTCAAGCTTATCGCCGTGAGACTTCGTTGCTGGAAAACGCCGTGGAACTGTTCTGGGACCGTTTCTTCCCGGAGCGAAGTTTCTTCCGTGCGTTTGCACTTACTCAGACCGATCAGTTCCCTCCTAGGTAAGCCTACTCACCTCTTCCTCTCTCTAAACATCAATTGCACTCAGTTCTAAGCCTGAGAATCGGATGCATTTCTTTTGTCATTGTAGCTTCATCGATCGTTTGATCGAAGGTCTTAACCGTGTGAGATGGACTCGACACCTAGATCCAGGTTACGAGGTAGGGTTGTGTAGTTGGATTCGTTTAGGTTAGTCCTTGTTGTTGTGTGTGTTTGTTGCGATTAATCTGGTTTTTCCTTTATAGATTCCTAGGAAAATTATGGCAAGACTTGTTGCCTTGTTTGCTGATCCTGATCAGTACATCTGCTCCATATATGACTTGGAGAAACGTGTGAAGAAGAAGGCAGACAAAAAGCGCAAGAAGCTCTCTGCGATACCTCCTTGGGATCTCTCTGTGATAGAAAAGTCTATCCATCAGTTCTGGGTTACATTCTCCTCCCTTGATGGAGCCGATCTTCGTTCTTTTGCTGAGTCTCAGGCCAACAATTTCCCTCACAAGTAAGTCTTTTCTTTGGGTTGCAGATGATTGTTATTCTTTTTTTTGGGTTGCAGATGATTGTTATTCTTTTTATGCTTGTTTTGTTTGTAGCTACATCGCTGAGTTCCTCGACCGCCTTAAACGAGCAGGCTGGAGCCAGCCCTCTGACTCGGATAACAAGGTAAGCTGTGAAACACTTTCTAATTTTGCTCACAGTTGAACTGAGAGTGAATCACTTAAACACTTTCGCTTTTGTTTCTTAAACCTCAGCTGCCTCTCAAGTTGATGTCAAGGCTTGCTTCTTCTATGTGCAAAGCTCCAGAGATGGTGGATGATTGCTTCTCACTAGTGATGAGAATGGAAGCTGAGATGGAGGCAGAAGTGAGGAGAGCTGAAGCAGAGAAGATTGCAGCGGAAGCTCAGCTGAGGAGACAGGAAAGTGACGCAGCTGCTGCAGCTGTAGCGGCAAGAAAAAAAGCAGAGAAGGCAGAAAAGTCAGCTCAAGAGAAAGCGAGAAAAAGAATCGCCAGAGAGAAAAATAATCTCAACCGTATCGGCGCCAAGTCTCTCGGACTGCAGTGATTGGATTTTGAATGGTTTGTTCATTTAGGGCACCGAGTTTTAAGTGAATGTCTATGTGTGCTTGTTCTCACACGAGTAAAAACATGTGATTTGTAGACTTCATGATCGAGCTGTTGGTTTTGGTAGTGTGTATGAATGCTTGTTCTGACATGGATATCGAGCAATTGAGTTTATCGCGCATTGATGAACATTGCAGTTGTTTTGAGAGACAGTTTGATGGATCTGATGAGGGAATCAAAGCCATCAATCAAACCTCCCAAGAAAACATATATGTCATGTGTCCTGATGTCGGGATGGTGACTACAGAGAGATAAAATGCATTGTAACAGCCTGATGCAAATGTTCTTTGAAAGGTTTTTATAGTTTTGCTTTTTGTCATGAATCAGTTGCTTCCTATTAGAGTGTTTTCCTTAATTTTGCCGAGTATGGTTATAGGTTCTCTTGCAGGGAACTGTCCCTTCTACCATAAATGCGGCACACATATTTACGTTGATTGTCACAAATTGCGGGTAGAAGATCTCTTTACTTAAGTAAATATGTGTTGTCGATGATTTTAAATCCGGGTAACACACAAGTAAAAGAACACGAAAACCCCACCTAAGATTTCTAAATGCAAAGCCATCCCCGACATGGGTTATGTTAGCTTGTCCTTTATGCTTAAGATCAAAGAAACCCAAAATCCCTCATCATCAACAAAAAGAAACAGGTGTGGTCATTTATTGTGCTTAACTATCAAACCTATCAATCAACGCAAGTATGGTGTAAGGACCCTATGACAACGCAAAATGGAAGATGTTAAGATATAGTAAGCCTATGAGAAGACGACCATAAATTAAGTTGAAAGTGCCTGGAACCTACGAGAAGGAAAGCATGTTGGGAATCTTGGGTGCAGCAGGCATGTCCATGAATAGTGAATTTGAAAAGAAAGTAAGACGCCTTCGAGCTTCCAAGTTGGATGGAACATCTATAGCTGACTCGTTGACAGTAAGCAAAAGATGAAGCCTCTTGATCTGCAAACGAACAAAAACAGAGGAAAGTAGACAAACCACTTAGACATTCCTCATGCCAAAGATATCAAATGCACCACTGTGGTGGAAACACAAGAATGAGATAAATGGAATATTTTATAGAGGATGAGAGACTTGCTTTTTCTTTCCAAGCTTTCGTTCTTTTTTTTTTCCTAGTTCAATCTAAAAATTATTGGAACTAGAATATGTATATATGATAATTTTAATAATGGTAATGGATATGTTGAGACTTGAGATGACCAAACGGAATTATCATGATTAATTTTGAGACTTGAGACTTGAGATGACCAAACACTTATTTTGTTTGTTATCTGCCCACAGTATAAGGTTAACTTTAGACGAATGTTGACAAGTATAACGATGACTACTATAGAAACCACTTAATCCATTTACTATGATGTTTCGATATTCCTCACATCAGCTGTCCAAAGAGGCTTGACCATTTTCCAATATTCACAAAAGTCCAGAACCTTGTCTCTGATGGCTAAGTTGGTACCTCAGAACTCCACCATGCCTTCCTGATAACCGATATCAAAATTTCAGAACCGAAGAAGACATTATTACCATGAACCACGCGGGACAGATAGAAGACAGAAATACTTTTCATAATGCTGGTGCCAAAACAAAACTTCTCTTGTGATTGCAAGAAGCACAGACGTTGACATACACACTTGAAGAAGACAAGCAGACAAAATGAACGCAAAATAACATTGGTTGTTTTTTCCCCATACAATTTCAAGTACTAAGTAAGATTCCAAACAACAGAGGGCCAGCAGCGAGTTAAACCCAAAATTTGTTTTATGATGCTGAAAGAAAAACTCATTAAGAGCGAGCCAGCATAAATATATGAATAAACAATTAAACACCATAAGATGTTAAGACTGTAAACTAGGAAACTAGGCGCTCTGCAACTTGTCCAGTATCAGGGAAAAAGGAACACTATCAAGAAACCGTAAATAGTGTTTTTACTTTAAAAGAAAGAATAAAAAAATCTTGAAGATCAATCATTTTGGGGTATCTTATAGCAGATAAGGCTTGCTTATTCACTGAGCTTCTCTAGACTTTTCATTTGAACAAAAGGTGAGATGTTGTTGAAACCCTAGGAAGATCTTTTAACTCCTCGATGATCAACTCTGGATCTTCAAGATTTAACCTCAGGGAGATTGTTGCGGTTTTTAAACGCTTAGAGTTGGCTAAAACGTATGTCAAGAATTCTTCCTCTATTATTCTATCCCCATATTCTCTCCACTCGAATATCTCGAGCTGTGATGACAAGCATTCGGGAACATGACTCGGCTGTTTCCATGACCATGGGAGATCCTCGGGATGATAGACAAATTTCTGAGAAGCAATGAAGGCAATATGGTTAGCAAAAATTTGACTAGTATAGATTTTAGTCCATTAAAGCAAGAAGAGGAGGAGGATGATACGTACATAATCTACCAAAAACTCTTTTAGTTTTGGAGCATTTTTAAGTAAAAGTAGGAGTGTTTCCAACATGTCTGGTCCATACGGACATATGCTTAACTTTATAAGTCGAGAGAAGTTGACGTTGGTACAACGCATAACCTGCACAACTTAAGTAAGTAGGTAGATGCAGAAATGGAATCACAACGAGATAAAATTAGAGAGATACCATTGCATCAGACAAATTCAAATGAAGAGACAAGACTGAAGAAAAAGAAGTTAGAAATTTGTCATCCGGATGATAAGACTCTTCAACATTGATATTTGCATCCTGGAGACAGGGCATATCCTCGATGGAGAAAGAGTCTAGTGAATAATCGGTGATTCGACAGGTGTTCACTGCAGGAGCATCTACAACCAAACACCTATCAGTATAGTCTACTACATCAGACGAGTCATTAATATACCACAAGTACAATAAAGAAGGCACTTTGATGGTAAACTTTTTCACATTGTCATCTATTTTCCTTTTCACGAACAAGGTCTCAAGAACAGGGCAGCTCGATAACAAGGTAACGAGAGAATCCTCGTCTTTATACACAACACGGATTAGTTCGAGATCGCTAAGGAATGGGAGATAGGCGGAAGAAGAAGAAGGAACATTCACGAGAATCTGGTCGGAGAGAGTCAGTTCAAAAAGAGTGTCGCAAGAGTAAAGGCTCTTGGGCAAGCTGGTTGGACCTGCGGACCAGAGGAGCTTGATTGTTAGCGTCCACACCAAACAATCAACAGCTTTTGCAACCCACTTTCCGATATCAACATCATCAGTAGTAGGGCACTGTGGACCAAGTTCAATACACAAGCTGTCTATTACAGGTGACTTGTGGAGTTGCAATGATTTGTTAAGAAACCACCAAACGCTCTTCTTGCTTTCATCATCCATGTCTTCTTTATACTCAAGTGTCCTTACCATCGTCCAAATCGACAGCCATCGTTTTGACAGAATCATGGTGGCTACTACGTCTTTTGTCGGGAGAAGATCCAATATCTCTACGAGTACATCTTCCGGTAGAGCACTGATCCTGTCTTCACAACCGATCTCTTCAATTTTGGCTTCTGCCATCGAAAGCAACCAAAACAATACTAGCGTTTTAGGGTTTTTACTTGTCAAAACAGATAAACTTACGTATGACGGTATGAGCAAACTTGCATAGCCGGTCCAAACATTTTGAGTGCCCTAAACAGATTTTTTTTTTAATTTAAATATTAATTATGATACAATGATATTAGTAGTATAAATAAAACACTAAGCTATTTAATCAATTTGAATTTAATTTAGATGATAGATGTATTAGTGTTTTTATGGATTACACAAAGAATTATACAGTTTATATTTAAGCTACCATTTTTACACATTAGTTAAACTTATTCATACATCTATATAAACAAAAATAAATAATAGAACTATATGGCCACTTTTCTATATGCATGACTTAAACTCTAAAATATAAAAATCTAGACAGAAACAGATAAAAAATAACAAAACATTTACATTAAAAAAATATAATAAACCAGAACATATAATGGGATCATGTTACGTGTAATCAAATTTTTCTAAGATTCAAACCAGGCGGCCGTAAGCGACCGCTTACGTCGCCTACCCTCCGGACGGGCCCTGATAGTCAGTCTTATTCTAATGTCTACGGGCAAACGGGTCAGAGATTCTACACAAACGTGTTGGGCCAAGAGCAACTCAAAGCGCATTTAACCTAAGGTTTCAGTTGGAGTTACGCTATAACCAAAGGTCCAAAACACAGAGAGTTTTACTTATTTCATATTTTCCTGAACCGAACCAATTCAAATCAGACCAAACCGACTAAGTCGGAAATGGCTAACTTACACTTAAAATTTAAATCTACACGCTTATTATTATTATTAACTGTCGACGAAATTATTAGAGAGCAAAAGAGTCAAAAGTGTGTCAAAATCTCTACCACCGATTTTTCTACATAGCGTCGTCTCAGCTTCAGACAGCTCTAAAATCTCTCTTCGAGGTTTTTCTTCACACTCGCCGAGAAATCTAATCTTTACGAAGACCCAGATCGGCGGATCTAGTGTTAAAATGGCGAGACACGCGGCGGCGCTGAAGATCGGTCTAGCTTTACTGGGGCTGAGCATGACTGGTTACATACTTGGTCCGCCTCTCTACTGGCATCTCACTGAGGCTTTGGCCGCCGTTTCCACCTCCTCTTGTCCTTCCTGCCCCTGTGAGTGCTCTCCCTATTCCGCTATCACGATTCCCAAAGGTAAACAGAATTTTGTTTGAAGCTTGATCTGTGTCCATGATTACAATCTTGCTAGATCTGTGGGTAAAGTTTACTCCTTTTTGTAGAGTGATGTATGAATTTAGCAACTTTATATCAAAATTTGGCGTTGTATCTGTTTGTGGAAATAAGGATTGGTATTAGTTGGCTTTTGAAGTTTTGGTTCTTTATTTTCTTTTTTCTGGTGCTGAAGTTACTGAATTTGCATGCTTTTGAGCTTGGTTCGTGCTAGTTTGAATCTGAGATGATTAGTGTACTAAGTAAGTGTAGACCTACATGAATTGTGTTTCATTCGTTTTAGGTGCTGTCCTTCATAAAAAGATTATCTCAGTTATTTGTCCAGAGTGTTGATTCTCCTATTGTTTGAGTTAAACAATAGCATTAGTGGTTCAGGTTATGATTTGTAAATTTCTCGGATTGTGGAAGTTGAAGTTTACTGGCTACTGTTCTGGTCATAGCAAATCAACAAACAATGCAGTTTGTTTGGAGTGTATGCATTGTTTTTGCTTTTAGACCGATTTGATTCATAGAATTTGTAAATTTGTTTGGAGTGAAACCAAAGAAGACTGTAGTATCAGTTGAAATTCATGGTTTGTATTGCTTGTTGTGACAGATTTCTTAAGTGACTATATGTTTCTCGCTAAGCTGAGTTTATATTCTTTTTCGTATGTTACCAAATCTAAAAGATTGATCTTTATTTACTTGTTTCCTTTCTTCTTGCAGAACTCAGTAATGCTTCTTTCGCCGGTGAGTTAATTGTGAAGGGTATTTCTTGAACTGCATCAGTTAAAAAAAATCTTTTAAATTATTTAGCAATAGAGTCTTTGTATCAAACATCTCTTACTTTAAATGTGTAGATTGTGCAAAGCACGATCCAGAGGTCAACGAAGACACTGAGAAGAACTATGCTGAACTTCTAACCGAGGAACTGAAGCTGCGTGAAGCGGAATCTTTAGAGAAACACAAACGAGCAGACATGGGGCTTTTAGAGGCCAAGAAGGTTACTTCCTCATACCAAAAGGAAGCAGATAAGTGCAACTCGGGTATGGAAACATGCGAAGAAGCTCGGGAAAAAGCAGAATTAGCACTCGCCGAGCAGAAAAAGCTGACATCTAAGTGGGAAGAGAGAGCTCGCCAAAAAGGATGGAGAGAAGGAGCCACCAAGTCAAATGTTAAACCCAAAAGCAATGTTTAGGTTGCTTAAGAAACCCCAAAGATCAGCAAAAGGATCTTAGTTACAAACCACTCGTGTAATTGTTTGTGAATTGGATTTTAACAAAAAACTATTATTATACTTTTCAACAAAACAATCACAAATTAGATGCTTATAGAAAACACTCGCAAAATAACCCAAATACATCAAATTGACCATCAGACACATTATCATTGCCCAAGGATTCAGTACGTTCATAATCATCATATCATACTGATGCCTTGTTGAAACAGTGTTTTGGTCAACAAAACTACCTTAACAGATTTGGATTGGATGGGCCAGAAAGTCTTAAAGCCCCAAATCCAATAAATTGGCCAATGTTTCATTCATGGTCGGCAACCTTCGGTAGTCAAGAAAATAATATTATATCAGCCGCAGACTACGAAAAAAAAAAAACAATTTTAATTTTTATCCACAGACCACAGTATATAACCACCACGAGGTCCACGAACAGTTCAATATTTGACATGATGAGATGTTGAGAATTAGGCTATCTATAGTCGGTTTTAAAGTTAAACATGAGATATATAATATTATACTCTATTTATCGACCATTAGACCAAAGTCGTTTTCACTAGTCAAAATATTTTAAAACGTAGGTTTTATTCTATTATTGATAATCATGACTTTTGAATTAGTCTGTGGAGAAAAAGAAAGCAGAAAATTTCCGGTCACATTTCAAAAAGGTCAACAGAAAAAATGTAACTTTATAAGCAACTTTGTCTCTTGTGTTTCCATATTGTTGATAATGATATTCATACAAATCATGTCGCTATTCAAAGCTTCATCATTCTGCATACGAATACTTTAAACTTAAAAAGCTTCATTACATTCACGCGTAAGTATCAAACTGATATGTTTAAAGGAAAAAAAATTATGTTTTACGTTTCATATGTGAAGACTGAAGACTAATCAGAAAATTTATCATTACAAAAACTTCCCTTTAGTTATTAATAATTTGTTTTTGTTGCAAAAGTTGGAATATTATCCGTGCAAACTACATGGTAAAATTTATAGTATCTACCTATATATGTGTATGTATGTGAACTTCAAACATGTATTGATGTATGTGCATGTGTATATGTGACCTTGCACATTAAATGCTACTTGATATTTATTTTGCATTTGAGTTAAATTTCAAATCGTAGCATCTATAATCAATACTCACTTTTAAACCGGCCATTTTTAGGTGGGAAGTGGGGTTCACCGTTCACCATTGTATTTATCAGATCCTCCCCATTCCAAGTTACTGACAGTTCCACAGTTATGTTTTTGTAAATTTTGTAAATATAAATTTGTACAACTTGATTATCTCCCACTTTTTTGTTGAAAAAAATATAATCATAATCAAAGTTTATTAAGGGGAAATTTGTAAAAGTACTCTAAAGTAGTATGGCTTTTTAAATACTTTTTTTTTCTTCTTCTTATAATCAACTATTGTGATAATAAAGACAACAATATGTATTATGCATGTTTGAATCCAAACGACATTAATACAAGTTACTACACTACATGTTTTAGTCCACCTATAGTTATAGAATCTTTAGTATTTTGACTCACAGAATGTATTTACTAAATTGGACCTCAAACTTGTATATTCATTAATTACCCAAGAAAAACCTTGAATATTGTAAAATATAAAATTAATGTTGACAAAGAAGAAACTTTATGAAGTGGACCATATATGTCTACACCTAATCCCTAAATAAAATGCAAATATATACACACTCGCAACAACACATATGGAAGTTTGTGCATCACACCTTGTTTCTCATAATCATATACCAAAAATCTCTCTAAAAAAAAAAACATTCTCAAGAAAATATTTTTGTTTTCTTATGAAAAATAAAAATATGAATCCGAGTCGTCGTCTTCTTTGTCTCATTGTTTTTCTCTTCCTCCTTGTTCTATCCAAAGCTTCAAGAATCCATGTCGAAAGACAACGCTTCTCCTCCAAACCTTCTGGTGAAGACAGAGAGTTTATCCCTTCTCAACACACTCTTCCGGTCGTCGACGCCGGCGAAATCCTACCGGATAAACGGAAGGTAAAGACGGGATCAAACCCTTTGCACAACAAGCGATGAAGACAGATAATTAGTTTCTCTAAACACTCTCTCTCCTCTATTTGTTTTCTTAACCACAGAGATATCTCACATATGTAAATCTATTACACATATGTTAATGTAGGATTTATTATCCAATCTTTTTGTTTTTGTTTTTTCCATTCTCTTTCTCAATACTTTGATGTTTAAAAGATGATAGATAGAGCATGATATATTTATTGTACATACATCTTTAGTTCATCTTATTTCTTTTGAATCGGTGAACAAAAAAAGATGCGAGAAACAAATGATATTCAATAATTAATGGTTTTGTTTGATCAAATTTGGCCCAAAACGTAATTAATTGGCAATTAATGCTTTTCTTCTCAAGATTGTGTGTTGTTGACCCAAAAAATAAATAAAAATTAGATGTTGAGTTAGAACGACGCCGTTTCGTTTGCGCCAAAGGCGAGAGGCTCGAAAATCTTTCTCTCGCCGTCGTCGGCAAGAATTATCAGTTCTGTTTACATTTTTTTTTTTTTTTTTTTGGGTTATGTGACGAATCATGAACAAAGATACGAAACCTGACTTCTCGAAACTCTCGCGGTTGTGCAATGACCTAAGACAGAAACAGAGATCTCCAGTTCTTACTACTGACTTAGAAACAGAGAGAAAGATCACAGAGTCTTTGTCAAAATCCGGTATCAGGGTACTTGAATCGAATCCGTCGCTTCTCTTAACCCTAAATTCCAATGTAATCCACCCAACTCGTTCTCTTCGAGCCTAATCTTCCTACTGAAACCTGCGTCGGTTTCTGAAGGTGATGAAGAAGGAGTTATACTTACAACACCATTATCAATGCTTATGTCGGAAAGAGAGATTTTTTTGGCTGTAGAAAAGATTCTGAAGGTGATGAAGAATGAGAACGTGGCGTATAACGCTGCTACATATACGATTCGGATTAGATATGAGTAATGGGAAATTGGTTGATGCAAAGCAACTGTTTGACGAAATGCGTGAGAGAGGAATAGAAACAGATATACATGTGCACACTTCTCTCATAAGTTGGCATTGCAGAAAGGGGAATGTCAAAAGAGCAATTTTGTTGTTTGATGAATTGATAGAGAAGGATTTTTCACTGAGTAGTCGCACTTATGGGAAAGAGTGCGGCTGAGATGTTAGTTGAAGAGATGCAGAGCTGTGGAGTTAACATTACTCAGGTGGTGTTCAATGCTTTGATTAAGGGTTACTGCAAAAAGGGGAGTATCGATGATGCATTAAGGATTTATGATGTGATGGAGAAGAAAGGGTTTCAAGCTGATGCTTTTACTTATAACACGGTTGCTAGTTGTTTAGGTAAATCGAACAATATGGTGAGGCAAAGCAGTGGTTGTTCACGATGATTGATAGTGGTGTGAAGCGTAACACGGTCAGTTATACTAACTTGATCGATATTTACTGCAAAGAAGGGATTTTTAAAGAGCCAAGATGCTATTTGAAGTGATGGGCACTGAGGGAGAACAACCTAATGTTGTCACTTACAATGTGATGATCAATGCGTACTGCAAGCTAAGGATATTAAAGGAAGCACGGAAACTAAGGACGAAATGGAAGACAAGGGGATGGTTCCTGATTCATATACTTACACGTCGCTCATACTCGGGGAATTCATTTCTGGTAATGTGGATGAAGCAACAAGGCTCTTTGATGAAATGTGTTCAAAGAGTTTAGTCCAAAACGTTGTAAGGTATACCGCAAAGATCTCAGGTTTGTCCAAGGCTGGACAATCGAATGAATCATTTGAACTATATGGCGAGATGAAAAAGAAAGGGTACAAAATAGATGATACGGTTTATACAGCACTTGTTCAAAGTCTGCATTCAGCTGAGACTAAAAGTAATCTGTTTGAGCTGGTCATTTTGTTGAGGAGATATGGTTGATGGTTTATTTGAATCAGAATCGTTGCTTTGGGGCTGTGGCCATTGATTGATTTTAACTTGTTAAGAAAGTAAAGTTGGTCTCTTTTCTTCAACCTCTGGTTAAAAAGTCAAAAAGAGCTTCTCTCCAAGAAAGTGGAATTGATCCAATCCATCTTCTTCCTTCTTCAACCGTGATCTCCAAGGTTGGGAAATCGTTTTTTAATCCTTAATTTATTTATTTTTGATTAAAAAATCATATCTTTTTATGGATATTTGAGACCGAAGAGGTTAATATGTGTATAAATAGAAGCTACGAGACTAATCAACCGAAACTAAACAACAAAAGAAAATGAGTTTTCTTGCAGCAGGGAGACTCGCGGGAAAAGAAGCTGCCTACTTTTTCCAAGAATCCAAACACGCCGTTAATCGTCTCGCCGAGAAATCTCCGGCCACCGGGAAAAAGCTTCCATCTTCTCCGGCGGATCCACCGGAAATTCAACCTGACGTTCTTCCGGAGATTCTACGCCATTCTCTTCCTTCTAAAATCTATGGTCGTCCACCTGATCCTTCGTCTCTCTCCCAATTCTCCAAATGGGCTCTTGAATCCGACCCAAACGCTTCAGTTTCTATTTCCCCTGACGTCTTGAATCCTCTCAGAGGTTATGTATCTCTGCCTCAGGTCACATTCGGACGCAGAAGGTACAAACTTGATCGGAATTAGGGTTTTATACTCTGTTTCACTTGATGGGTATTTCAAAATTTTGAATTTTTATCATCGATTTGTTGGTAATTTGTGTCGATTTTATCGCAGATGGGATCTACCAGAATCTGAGAATTCGGTTTTGGCGTCAACAGCTAATGAATTGAGGAGAGACAGATACGGCACTCCTGTCAATCCTGAGAAATTGAAAGCTGCTGGTGAAGGCCTTCAACATAGTATGTTCACTTCTCATCTTTTGTTTACCTGGAAATCAATATTTTGAACTTGGATTCGTGGATACTGGAGTTATTCCACAGAAGAACATGGCTTGATTTAGGTTCTTTGCTAGAGACAGAAGGATTGCATATTTTCATGTTCTGTTTTTACTTCCTTGCTTTTGCTAATGTTGATCATGTAAATTGCTTGCCCAAACTACCCTGTTAGGGACTGTAATGGCAGTAATTCTGATCAGGTTCCAGCTTACTTAGAGATTATTTGTTTTGTTTGGTTATGAAAGCCAAAGTTATCCGTGGCTTAGGGTTAGGGTTCACGAATGTGTTATGTAATAACTGCTTTCTGGGTGTCTGTTTTTGACTCTGATGACAAATAATATAAGTATCTCTAACAGCCTGGAAATTGTTGATAATATTGGTAGATTCAGAATCTGTTATTGTCTTTTAATGTTATTGATGTCGTGGAGTGTTTGGAAAGTTTGCAGTCCACTGAATTGTTTTCTGGTTTTCGCAGTTGGAAAGGCATTTGCAGCCGCTACTATTATCATCTTTGGCTCTGCCACTTTGGTCTTTGGAACGGCAGCCTCAAAACTTGACATGCATAATGTAAGATTTAGTATGTTTTCATGTTCTTACTTAAATCATTTATATTCGCATTTGTAAGCTCTATTGACTGATCTTGAATGCCATCATCTTCTTACTTGGTTTATTGTACGATTTTCTTTCTGTTAGACCGATGACATAAGAACGAAAGGCAAAGATCTTTTTCAGCCAAAACTGGAGTCGATGAAGGAACAAGTAGAGCCCTTAAGAACTTGGGTAATGTTTTACAAAGATGCTTGCACCTTCTCAACAGAATTGAGTCAGAATCATTAATACTAACCCGAAAAGACTATAAATTTCAGGCTGGAAACATGTCAAAGAAGTGGCATATTGATAATGACGGTGGTAGTACTTTGAAGGAGAAACCAATCTTGAAGGAGCTTTCGAAAATTCTGGGACCTAAATCTTAAAAGGCTGAGACTGTGGATAACATGTGTAGAGAAAACCAAACAGGAAGTTCTATATGTATGTAAGATGGAATAAGATCTTAGGTAAAATATCAAATTGTGCTGTAAGAACTAAGAAGTTTCAATTTCAATGTTGCTAAATAAATGTTGTATCGAGTGATTTAAGTTTTGTATAATAAAGTTTTAATGAGAGTTTCAATATCAATGTTTCCTACTGTCTTTAGCAAAATAAAATGTTTCACTTCTGACTTCTGAGATTGGACATGGATTAAGAGATCCGGCCGATTAGTGGGTTAAATATACACGATAGAAAGTTATGGTTAAAATTGTGAACGTTATAATAAGTAAGGGTTGTTTATGTAATTGTTTTTGTTTCAGTAGAGTTCTCTTCTTCTTTTTGTAATTAGGTCTCTTTGGCTGTGAGATTAAGGATGAGTAATCAAAGAAAGAGATCAAACGCAGAAAGAGAAGAAGACGACGACGAAGATGCGGAAGGTATCGGCGAGTGGGAGAGAGCTTATGTTGACGACAGATCCTGGGAGGAGTTGCAAGAGGATGAGTCTGGACTTTTACGCCCAATTGATAACAGTGCCATTTACCATGCTCAGTATCGCCGCCGTCTCCGTATGCTCTCCGCCGCTGCTGCTGGTACTCGCATCCAAAAGGGGCTTATTCGCTATCTCTACATCGTCATTGACTTCTCTCGGGTATATATTTCTATGCAATTTTAGCTTGAATGCTGTATCCTTTGAGTTGTGCATATGTTGCTTTGGGGTAGTATATAGTGTACACTGCTTTACTTTTGAATCGTCGGCTGAGTTTAGGAGATCTCTGCTCTTTAGTCTTCTCAATAGGTTCTATAGTTCGCTCTGTATTGTTTGCAATGATAATCTTACTCTAAGTGGGGTTTTAGCGCATATGGATCTTAGTGGGATTTTAGAGCATATGGATGTGATCCTTATTCAGATTTCTTTATTGAAGGCAACATTATGATTTGGGCTCTAATTTCTCCAGTTCCAAGATATGCAAAGTCTTACACTTGGCCTGTTTTGTCGTGTCTAGGCAGCTGCAGAAATGGATTTCAGACCAAGCCGGATGGCCATAATGGCCAAACATGTTGAAGCTTTCATTAGAGAGTTCTTTGACCAGAATCCTCTGAGTCAAATTGGTTTGGTCTCTATAAAAAATGGAGTTGCGCATACATTAACAGATCTTGGTGGTAGTCCTGAGACTCACATCAAAGCGTTGATGGGAAAGTTGGAAGCCTTGGGTGACTCCTCTTTGCAGAACGCTCTGGAACTTGTACATGAGCATCTCAACCAGGTTCCATCTTATGGTCATCGTGAGGTTCTGATATTGTACTCAGCTCTATGCACATGTGATCCAGGAGATATCATGGAGACCATTCAAAAATGCAAGAAATCCAAATTAAGATGCTCTGTAATTGGGCTGTCTGCAGAAATGTTTATATGTAAACACCTCTGCCAGGAAACCGGCGGATTGTATTCAGTTGCAGTGGACGAGGTGAGTTTAGCTACCTTCTACTTGCGCCTTGTACCTTTGAAAAAACTGTTTTGTATAATAGTGTGCTTTGTTTGTATTTGTCTTCTCACGCAGGTGCATCTAAAGGATCTTCTGCTCGAACATGCGCCTCCACCTCCGGCAATAGCAGAATTTGCAATTGCAAATTTGATCAAGATGGGTTTCCCACAGAGAGCTGCTGAGGGTTCAATGGCAATCTGTTCGTGCCATAAGGAAGTTAAGATTGGAGCTGGTTACATGTGCCCGAGATGCAAAGCTCGGGTATGTGACCTCCCTACGGAATGCACTATTTGCGGTCTAACACTTGTTTCATCACCACATTTAGCGAGATCATACCATCATCTCTTCCCAATTGCTCCATTTGATGAGGTGCCTGCTCTTTCAAGTCTGAATGATAATCGGAGAAAATTGGGAAAAAGTTGTTTTGGTTGCCAACAGAGCCTAATTGGTGCAGGTAAATACTTGAACATCACTTAGGTAGTCTTCATACATGTTTCTTAGCACTAGTGTCACTAGACCCGTAATTGAACTTAGATACGCATAGTTCACCCTTGTTGAGGTATACACAAAGGAACTTGTGTATGCTCATCAACGGAGCCATTTACTTGAAAATAAAGGCTCATTGGTGCTTTTGTTTTTGCGCAGGAAATAAACCCGGCCCATGTGTAACATGTCGTAAATGCAAGCACTATTTCTGTCTGGACTGTGACATATACATCCACGAGAGCTTACACAACTGTCCTGGCTGTGAGAGCATTCACCGTCCCAAATCAGTTTCCTTGATGGAAGAATGAGAGAACGAATGTGTTCACACTTGCAATTACAATCACAATTGAGATGATGAGAGGAAGCAAATTTATTTGTGATATAGGATGTAATTGGTCCATGTCGTTACCAAGATCTTTCGATTTTGGACTCAGTATTGCTCTCTCACAATCGATCCAAAACAAACCGGCTAAAATATATTCCGATGGCGAAATTTTTGTATTTTTTCCTTGTTTAACTTGGGCTTGAAATTTCTTCACTCATGAGAAGACGAACAGTAATAAATAATTCTTTTAGTGGAAAACAAAACAAGACCGTATCATCAGTGGTTTGTTGATTCTCGTGATGACAAAGTCGTAGTCGTAACTACTTCCCTAAATAGCTCTCTCTGTTTCTTAGAAACCTTTTGTTAATAGACCTAAGTGAGATTATTACTGATTGTCATAACAAGATAAATCTCTGAGAAAAGTCCCTAAGACACCATGGAGGAAGATAATAATGTCACTAGGTTCTGCAAGGTAACGTCTGCATGTAAAGATGCAGCATTTTACTACCTTGAAGGCTTCGACTGGAATCTTGAAGACGCCATTTCTGGTTTCCTTGGGGATCAACTTCCTCCGCTCAAAATGAGAGCGACACCACGGAGGGTGAATGAATGGCGATATCGATCTCGATCTCCTTTGAGAAGAAGATACTCTGCTACCTCTGTCTCGGAACTTAAGTTTAAGATGCACCAAGATGAGATAACCATAACGAGGAGCTCTGATACCGCTGCTTTGGCCACCAGGTGGATGATCTAATAATATTAAGGGTTTTTGTATTCATAAATCATCTAAAAAATAATGTTTAATCTTGTTTGTTTTTTTTTTTGTATAGTTTGGATGATAGTAGAAGAGAGCTTCATGATTCTGATGATATATCTCATGGAGAAAAAATTGTGTCTATAGCTAATCCTGTGAATCAGGAGTTTAAAGAAGAGGTAAATTCTACTCTTGCACCCTCCTCCAATATTAGTTCTGTCTCTTGCTTATTACCTATATTAATAACATCTCTTTCCTTTCAATGTTTTGTATTGTATCACCTTAGGGATCATCTGTCCAAGCTACAAATATTTGTGAATCCACCTCCATTGAGATTGACTTGCCTAGCCCGGATCCTGATTCGGACTCTGACTAAGCTGATGGAACTTTTTTCTTGAGATGGAAGCAGACTGATATGTATGAATCCTTTATTGGTACTTCTTTATCTAGCAAACTATTATCAGAAATTTTAATCTAATCTTGCTCACCTCACCTACTCAACATATCATCAAATTTTGATCTTACACAAATTCTTCTTGAGGTTGACTCAATGATTCAGAAGACTCTGGTTTTGATTAATAATTGGTTGCTACGTTTCTCTAGCTAGACTGTGGAAATATCTTATTTGTATTTATTATGAGGACCAGTGACCTCTAAGTCCATGTCCAATATGGTATTAGTCCATACTTTGTCCTCAGTAATTGATTGTATCTTGTCTGAAGTTAGCAATTTGACGTTGATTCTTGTGAATCTTATCATCGTTATAGGTGGTTTGGCTGCAAAACCAAATCATGTACAGTATACCAAATTTCTCCTTCAATCTCTTGTTTTGTTTCAAGCTAATTCTTTAATTTTCCGTTGGTGAAACCGCTTTGGCCTGTTTTCTCCATCTCTTGTTTCTTGTGTTGTGTCTTTCTCTCCAGCTTTTCTATTGCGAATTTGCTCGTCTTCTATCCCTTTCGCGAATGGAAGATATCCTATTGCGAATTTGCTCGTCTAGTCTTTGGACCAGATTGGTCGATGGCACATGATTTTCACCATGATTTTCACCATGTTTTCGATTGTTTCTTTCTGCCCACAAAGAATGAATCGCAAGCTGAAACGCGTATCTCGTCAAAAACAGTTGAATCGCAAGCTGAAACGCGTATCTCGTCAAAAACAGTTGAAGTCTTGATGGAACTAGCTTTAATGGGTCTCTTGAAGTCGTTGATTGTGTTGGACTTATCTAACATTCACAGGTCATGTTCCATCGTCTTTGGCCAAACTCACACAACTCGAGTCACTGGACCTATCTCGAAACCAACTTTCGGGAAACATTCCTCAACAGCTAAAATTACTCACGTAGTCACGTTTTTGGGATATATTGATATGTCTCATAACAAACTCACTGGCCAAATACCAAAGAGTACACAGTTTGGAGGACAACTTAAATCATCTTTTGAAGGGAATATCAATCTTTGTGGTCTTCCTCTTCAATAAAGTTGCTTAATGGGAAATGTTGCACCAACACCATAGACACAACAACCAAAACCGACAAATAAAGAACGCTTGTTGAAAGCAGCGGCAATGGGAAATGTAGCAACTGCTTAATGGGAAATGTTAAATTTACAAACAAAAAAACAAAAAAACAAAAGTGCTAAATTTACATGACGATTAGAAAACAATTTAAACTTGTGAAATCGCTAACAATCATATGACTAAGTCAAATGACGGGATCCAAAGTCCGGTTAGTTTTCATATCATTTTGTAAATCTAGTCTAAAACAAAAAAAAAAAAACAAAAAAACAAAAGTGCTAAATTTACATGACGATTAGAAAACAATTTAAACTTGTGAAATCGCTAACGATCAAATGACTAGGTCAAATGACAGGATCAAAAGTCCGGTTAGTTTTCATATCTTTTTGTAAATCTAGTCTAAAACAAAAACAAAAAAACAAAAAAACAAAAATGCTAAATTTACATGACGATTAGAAAACAAATTAAACTTGTGAAATCGCTAACGATCAAATGACTAGGTCAAATGACGGGATCCAAAGTCCGGTTAGTTTTCATATCGTTTTGTAAATCTAGTCTAAAAAAAAACAAAAATGCTAGATTTACATAACGATTAGAAAACAATTTAAACTTGTGAAATCGCTAACGATCAAATGACTAGGTCAAATGACAGGATCCAAAGTCCGGTTAGTTTTCATATCTTTTTGTAAATCTAGTCTAAAACAAAAACAAAAAAACAAAAAAACAAAAATGCTAAATTTACATGACGATTAGAAAACAAATTGAACTTGTGAAATCGCTAACGATCAAATGACTAGGTCAAATGACAGGATCCAAAGTCCGGTTAGTTTTCATATCTTTTTGTAAATCTAGTCTAAAACAAAAAAACAAAAAAACAAAAAAACAAAAATGCTAAATTTACATGACGATTAGAAAACAAATTAAACTTGTGAAATCGCTAACGATCAAATGACTAGGTCAAATGACGGGATCCAAAGTCCGGTTAGTTTTCATATCGTTTTGTAAATCT
>NW_003302555.1:1314039-1737338 GCF_000004255.2 Arabidopsis lyrata subsp. lyrata | reverse complement strand
TTAGTTTTCATATCGTTTTTGTAAATCTAGTCTAAAAAAAAAAAAAGAAAAAAAACAAAAATGCTAAATTTACATGACGATTAGAAAACAATTTGAACTTGTGAAATCGCTAACGATCAAATGACTAGGTTAAATGACAGGATCCAAAGTCCCGGTTAGTTTTCATATCTTTTTGTAAATCTAGTCTTAAACAAAAAAAACAAAAACAAAAAAAACAAAAATGCTAAATTTACATGACGATTAGAAAACAAATTAAACTTGTGAAATCGCTAACGATCAAATGACTAGGTCAAATGACGGGATCCAAAGTCCGGTTAGTTTTCATATCGTTTTGTAAATCTAGTCTAAAAAAAACAAAAATGCTAGATTTACATAACGATTAGAAAACAAATTGAACTTGTGAAATCGCTAACAATCAAATGACTAGGTCAAATGACGGGATCCAAAGTCCGATTAGTTTTCATATCGTTTTGTAAATCTAGTCTAAAAAAAAAAAACAAAAAAACAAAAGTGCTAAATTTACATGACGATTAGAAAACAATTTGAACTTGTGAAATCGCTAACGATCAAATGACTAAGTCAAATGACGGGATCCAAAGTCCGGTTAGTTTTCATATCGTTTTGTAAATCTAGTCTAAAAAAAAAAAAAAAAAACTAAAAATCAAAAATGCTAAATTTACATAACGATTAGAAAACAAATTGAACTTGTGAAATCGCTAACGGTCAAATGACTAGTCAAATGACGGGATCCAAAATCCGGTTAGTTTTCGTATCGTTTTGTAAATCTAGTCTAAAAAAAATAAAACCAAAAAAAAAAATCTTGTAAAAAAGCCGTAGAAAAAAAAAAAGTAATTTTGATTTTAAAAAGAAAAGGAAATTCACCTGAAATCTTACTGGAATTGATGTAACGCGAGACTCTTTTCCTTATCTGATATCTCTCAAAGGCGTCTTCTCTCAGTCATCTCACGAATCTTCACCATACTATTCCAAAATAGCCCTTGTATGACATCATCCAAAATAGCCGTTGTGTGACATCATCACGAATAATCTCCGACGAAGTATCTTCCTCCATCTCGATCTTTGTCAATTTCCATCGTGTTCTCTCATATCTCGGCCACAACTTCATCACCGTAACCTTGAAACCCTAACTTATAATCCCAGATTCACCTTTAAACATCTCCTTGCCCTCTCTAATGATTGACTAAAACATGGTCGGAGAAAAATCCGAAGAGATACGAACCCAACGAATAATTCCCTTAACGAGAACGAGATTCATGACGGCTTCTATCGACATAACTTGCTCGAGAAGAAACTCAAGTTTTTAGAAGAAGAAAAAGAAGAAGAAGAAGAAGAAGAAGAAAGAGCACGTTAGGGTTTTGCTCTTCGACGAATGACAACTTCGATTCTTAAGAAGAGATTAGTATATTTATAATGAAGGGTTATGACTGAAAGAAAAGGAAATTTCTTTTAAAAATAAAACAAAAAGGAAATTAAGGTCAAATATTTCCTTTTCATATAATTGGACGCAAAAACAAAAAAGGAAATATCCTTTTGAGCACGTGACAGTCACGTGATTACAAGTTAATTTCGTTTTTCTCTCCTCATTCGCCTCGCCGACGTATTTCTCTCTTCCGTCTAGAGTCTAGCTCTCCGATCATGTGGGTGACGAATACCGTAATTCTACATCAGCCCAATTCTCTGACCCGATTAACCTTTTCTTACCCGACCCGACTCACCCACTCTCGTAAAGTCTCTCCCTTTTCCCGCTTCTTGAGGAAGAATCGGGTTACGGCACTGTCGACGACGAAGAAACCAGGTTCAGTTTTCTCACCTCCATTGACTTACCAATCTCTTTGCTAATGTTTATCTGTATTAAAAATTCTAACTTTATTCAATAATTTAACAGATGAAGATCACGAGTTATCGCCAGATGAGAAGCTGGAGAAATTCTCGGCTGATTTGGGATGGTTATCGGCTTTTCCTCATGTATCAGTTGCTTCTATGGCCAATTTTCTCTTTGGTTATCACATTGGGTAATATTATAGCCAAATCCATCTTCTTTCAAGTTTAAGTATCTGTCTCGCCAAATTTGTGCCTTGGTAGAAACAATCCATGTTTTTTTGTTTCACTGGCCTAGTTTGATTTCTGTACAAGGATATTAATCTCTGTTCGTGTAATAGTGTAATGCTTTGTTGTGTTATGTGTGAGAAACAGCTCCAGTTTGAGCCTTGAGGGGGGTGAAAGTCCTAAGAGTAATCACTCTAGAGGGATTAGCTTACAATTTGCAATGATGTTGATTAGGTTGTTTTTACAGAGTGTTGACTTGTCCCCATCTTGTCATGTCGTTAGCTTCTAGTGAGAAGAATATGAGTTAGCCAGGTTGATATCAATTATATGGATTAGTTTTTCGGAAGCTTAGTACTTATAATATCACTTGGTTCTTGCAGAGTGATGAATGGGCCCATCGTGTCTATTGCGCGTGAACTTGGATTTGAAGGCAATTCTATTCTTGAGGGTCTTGTTGTGAGCATATTTATTGCCGGTGCATTTATTGGAAGCATAGTCTCCGGTCCACTAGTTGACAAGTTTGGCTACCGACGCACCTTTCAGATTGTCACGATACCCCTAATTCTTGGTGCCCTTGTGAGGTAATATGTTGTTACTTAGGTGAATCTTGATTTCATTATGTTAGTAACAATTCCATGATGTTTTAAGTTTTGAGGGTTCTCGATTTTATTGATGAAGCAGAATAACAAGACTTGTTTTTTTCTCTCAGTGCACAAGCTCACTCCTTGGATGAGATCTTATGTGGAAGATTTCTTGTTGGTCTTGGTATTGGCGTCAACACGGTTCTTGTTCCTATTTATATATCCGAGGTAATCTAATGTGTGATTCCTTTTCAACTTCATGTTTTAACTATTTGGCTTCTTCTGCTGTAAGATCAAGGACATTTCTTAAAATTGATCTTACTTACTCTCAGTATGGTAAGTTGTTGTTTAGCATTCTTTTGCTTAGCATATTTTGCATTTCATATGTTCGGCGGAAGAGTCTTGTTGCTTTTCATGTTGAGCCAACCATTTTTATTCTATAGGTTGCTCCGACGAAATACAGAGGTTCCCTTGGAACTTTATGTCAAATTGGCACTTGTCTCGGGATAATCTTTTCTCTTCTCTTAGGGATTCCTGCAGAAGATGACCCTCATTGGTGAGCTTCATTAGCTAGCTACACATTTCACTCTGTTAGGATGTCCTCTTAATTTCATTCTTCTCATATATACTATTGTTCAGGTGGAGGACAATGCTCTATGTAGCGAGTATGCCTGGTTTTCTTCTTGCACTTGGTATGCAATTTGCAGTAGAAAGTCCCCGTTGGCTCTGTAAGGTACAAGTCGCCTCTTTTCATCATGAGGAAGCATTGATTTTCCATGTTGAAATCATGTCTCATGATACTTGTTTAGGTTGGACAACTGGATGATGCCAAGGTAGTGATCAGAAACATCTGGGGAGGATCTGAAATCGAAAAAGCTGTAGAAGATTTTCAGTCGGTTATGAAGAATAATGGCTCCAACTTAAATAGCAGATGGCTGGAACTCCTTGATAAACCACATTCACGAGGTCATGTCAAGGTTGCTCTTAATGTTAATTCTAAGGATCTTATATTATACCAGAAACTGAGAAACTGAGAACATCCAAGTTTAAGAGTAACCTTTCCCGGGAATCCGATTTAAGAAACTGAGAATATACAACTTCGTACATGACAAATCTATGTAGCTAAATTGTATGTCTTGTTGATATTATGGTTGCAGTTGCATTCATTGGGGGCACCCTTTTTGTCCTTCAGCAATTCGCAGGCATAAATGGTGTTCTTTATTTCTCATCTATAACATTCCAAAATGTTGGAATCACGAGTGGTGCTCAAGCAAGTCTATATGTTGGAGTCACAAATTTTGCAGGTGTTCAAAGCTCACCTATATCAACTTTACATTTTCTTTATTTTCTACTGTTTCCAACCCAATGTCCCTTTTTCTGAACTGTTGGGTCTAATAGGTGCTCTGTGTGCGTCTTATTTGATTGATAAGCAAGGAAGAAAAAAGCTTCTTATTGGTAGTTACTTGGGAATGGTAAATATCGTTTTATTTATCAAAAACTTTTCACTGATTTAGCTTATTTTGATTGAATTGATTTGGTTTCACAGGCAGTCTCTATGTTTCTCATTGTTTATTCTGTTGGTTTCCCGTTGGATGAAGATCTGAGCCAGAGTTTGTCAATACTTGGAACACTCATGTAAGTAGCTTGAGGTCCAGCAATTACTAGTCTCCTTTTCTCAGCTCTTGATCATACAGTACCCAAAAAAGACAGAAACTTACCATATGATTGGTCCGGTTACAGGTATATATTCAGTTTTGCAATTGGAGCTGGTCCTGTAACTGGTCTCATCATCCCTGAGCTAAGTAGCAACAGAACGCGTGGGAAAATCATGGGTTTCAGCTTCTCTGTACATTGGGTATGTATTTTTTTTTTTGTTTTCCCTTAAATCATTTTAACGATTGAAGTTTGAACTAAGACGAAGCAAATGTTCTTCAGGTCTGCAACTTCTTGGTTGGTTTGTTCTTCCTGGATCTGGTGGAGAAATTTGGAGTTGGAACGGTGTATGCCGGCTTTGGCAGCGTATCACTGTTGGCAGCGGCGTTCTCATACCGCTTCATAGTGGAAACAAAGGGTCGATCACTAGAAGAGATTGAAATGTCTTTGAACTCCAGAGACCTGAGCTAAAAAGGGTAAAAGTGAAAGAAAGAGAGAGAGACCTCAAAAAAAATTCAATGTTTTTCTTCAGTTGTTGTAAATAGTCTGGAAATTAGCTTGTGAGAAATCTTGTGAATATATATATATACATAGAAAGTTTTGTAAAGTTATAAAATGTTATAAAATAGAGTATGAGAGTGAAGTTTTGTAAAGTTATAAAATGTTTGTCATTGTTACATGTGAGTAATGCAAAAGAAAGTTGACAAAGATTACACAAACATTTAAAAGAAGTTGTATAAAACAAGGTAAAGGTTTTGCCTAACAACTTACAAGTGCTGAGACATTCTTGATTTATATCTCAATAAATAATATTGTCTCGATCTATATACATATGGTAAAAATCGTGAGTCCATTATTTTTCATTATGCATCTCACAAACTCTTGTTAACAACTCATGATTTCTATATATATTCATATGTATGATGGTTTGCACGTCTGCAAACAAAGATAAAGATCTGATAATATTTAAAACAAACATTTTTTTTAGCATAAGATTATTGAATATAAAGATGCTAGCTGGTTATTTTTTTTTAAACGTACGCAGCTTGTCATTGACTTTAACCTATACAAATATGAGGCTTGTAGAAACAACTCTTATGAATTGTGAGAGAATATTACTTTGAGACTGTCAAAAAAATTGTAACATATAAATAACACTGACCTGCAACTGCAAACTAATTTTCAGTATGATATTTATATCATAAGTTTCCGAAATTTGAACACAATTTCTGCATCATGCTTTTTCAAGAAGAAGAATTTAAAAACAAACGCGCCAAAATCGCGTGTGAAGTCTCTCTATTAGTCAACGCTATATCTTGAAAGGTTCTCGATAGTCTCCAGCCATTTTATTCTGCCTTCCTCTCTATTTTTAGAAGAACAAAATTTGAAAAAAATATCCATTGAGAGAGAACAAAAAAAAATTAGAGGAAAATCTTCTAATTTGGTTTTAATTCTCCGTGATTAATCGCTAATTCAAAGTGATTAAGAAATTAAAACCCCCTTGAGGAACAAGAAGAAGACGTTTGGGTGAGATTAAAAAAGGCGACGACGAGGACAATGCCGAGCAAGCTGAAAAAAGCGATTGGTGCGGTTAAAGATCAAACGAGCATTAGCTTCGCCAAAGTCGCTAACGGAGCCACCGGAGGCGGCGATCTCACCACTCTCGAGGTTGCGATCTTGAAAGCTACGAGCCACGACGAGGAAGTCCCAATCGACGATCGACTCGTAACAGAAATCCTCGGAATCATATCCTCCAAGAAATCTCACGCCGCCTCTTGCGCCGCCGCGATCGGTCGCCGTATCGGGCGGACTCGGAATTGGATCGTCGCGCTCAAATCCCTAGTCCTCGTCCTCAGGATTTTCCAAGACGGTGATCCTTATTTCCCTCGCGAAGTCCTCCACGCCATGAAACGTGGCGCCAAAATCCTCAATCTCTCCAGCTTCCGCGACGATTCGAACTCGTGCCCTTGGGATTTCACAGCTTTCGTCCGTACATTCGCGCTTTACCTCGACGAACGTCTCGATTGCTTCCTCACCGGAAAATTACAGAGACGGTACACAATCCGAGACCAAACCGGAAGAATCAGCACCAACACAACCAACTCAAGATCCCGGTTTAATCCCAAAACCGGAATAAAATCCCACGAACCGGCGGTTCGAGATATGAAACCGGTAATGCTTCTTGACAAAATCACGTATTGGCAAAGATTACTAGACAGAGCAATCGCGACGCGGCCAACGGGAGATGCAAAAGCGAACAAGCTCGTGAAAATGTCGCTATACGCCGTCATGCAAGAGACTTTTGATCTTTACAGAGACATTTCCGATGGATTAGCGCTTTTGTTAGACAGTTTCTTCCATTTGCAATACCAATCTTGCATTCATGCGTTTCAAGCTTGTGTTCGAGCTTCGAAACAGTTCGAAGAGCTTAACGGATTCTACGATATTTGCAAATCGATCGGTATAGGAAGAACATCGGAGTATCCTAGCATTCAAAAGATCTCTTTAGAGCTTCTTGAGACATTGCAAGAGTTTCTGAAAGATCAATCGTCGTTTCCAGCGAGCTCGGGGTTGTATCCGTCACCGAATAGTCTTCTTCCTCCGCCTCCATCGTCTAAAGATTCAGCGGTTTCAAGCTCGCTTGATTTTGGAGATTCCACGATTGATACGTCGGAGAGGTATTCGGATTACGGGTCGTTTCGTAGTACTTCGTTGGAGGATTTGATGAGCAGGACTGAAGCAGGGACTAGTAGTCCTCCGATGTCTTGTCATTCTGAGCCTTATGGAGGAGGACGAGATGATCCTAATGGAAATAATTTCGATACGGTTTCGACTAAATCGCTTCCGAATAATCCCTCTGTTTCTGCTTCCAATCTCACATTGGACCTATTGTCCTTGGATGACGTAAGTAACACGGCAGAAGCAAAAGATGTTGAAGACAAGAAGAAGCAAGATGATTCTAAGGCAGAGACTTTCGATCCTTGGGAGGCGTTGATGTTGAGAGATGAACCTTCAACCTCTGAGGATCAAAGAGATTCAGGGAATTGGTTGCTTGTGCTGGAAGAAACCGCTACGCAGGTGCAGGATAATAACTCGATGGCGATAGTACCATTCGGGTTAGATGATCCGATGCCTGCGTTTCAAGCCGCCATGGACCAATACAATCCATTCTTGGAAGAACCAGTTGCAGAGTTAGCTGCAGCCGAGGAACCAATGACCACGTTCAGTGCCCTGGCTTTGACAGAGTTTCAGCCAGAACCGACGTTTCAGGTGAACGTTCCTGAAGATTTTGAGCCGTCTTCTACACCAACGTTTAAGGCCACGGGGACTTTGCCTGTGGAATGTGACCCATTTACAACATTTGAGAGTACTTTTGGGTTCGGAGAGACATTATCAGAAAATGGAGGGGTAAATCAACAATCTGTGTTGCAAGAACAGCAGTTATGGTTGCAGAACCAGAAAAAGATCATAGCCAAGCACTTGAGTTGATAAAAAAATTATTTGGCTAGACAGAGATTGAGATGTTTCTTTGATTTTTTTTTTGGTTACATTATAAACTTAACTCTTAACTCATTTTTTCATAACTTAGAGAAATGTGAAATACAGAAATTGTTTGATAAAAAAGATATGCGCTCGAGATACACATTAACATGATCGGATTCTATTTTCGTACTTGCATTCCTGTGTAGATATACACAAGGTATGTTGTGTCTTGTAATATAATTACATTAAGAATTTGATTTTCAAGTATATCTCAACGAGTAAAACTAAAATATCTAAGTTTCACCTTCTGAATAACATTTCCTTTTTGGGATTTTGTTTTGGTTATGTTCTTGAGTTTGAACATCGAAGTTAGTATTTAGGAATTGAATTTAAATAGACAATTGTGAAGTTGATGTAGCATTTATTTTTATGTATTTTAAAAATATTTATGTATTATTTATTTTTATTATCTCTCTATAATAACAAGTTTTAACATAACAGATGCATGCATCTAGAGTGTGTGTGTGTGTGTATGAATATCTGGCAAACAAGATTATATGCATTTTATTATTTTCCTTTATGCATGCATGTATTTATGTGTAATGATATGCATCCGTGAGAATGCGAATGATAAAATGTATGTATATCGGTGGAAGAAAACGAAGAGGGAAGCCAAATGGAATAAATTAAGGAGGTCCACTAGTAGGTCAAGTGGGTTTTGTGGTGTCGATAACATGAGATTGACCAAAGCTGTAGCTTGACCCCAAGGCCACGAGGGAGAGATATCTACCAAACCAAAATCATCATAACACATCTCTTTCTATTAGATAGCCCACCACAAATATTAATTTATTTTCTTAGTTATACACCAAAACTACTTTTATCCCCACCCCATTGACTAGAGTCGTTTTCCTTTTTTTACGTTGGTTTAATTTTGTAAATCACCCAATGGTAAAAGCTTCTGAATATATGTGAATTTGGATTCCACCTTTTTTAGGTTTCTCACTACAAGTCTTCCTTCTTGACTTCTCAATTTGTTGTTTTGTACTTTTTTGTAATTTAGTACAAATTTGTTTACAAGTCATACGTGATTGAATATAACACCGGCTGCTAAGCCTATTTTTCTATCTTAAGTTTCACTTTCAAGTCCAAATTCCAAAATATTAGTCAAAATGAGAAAAAACACGTTTCCTCATTTGTTTTGCTTATTATAAAACCCACTTTAAAAATAGTCCAATAAAATAGCAAATATGAAGAAATTTCAAATCAATAATTGCCAAAACCCGTCTGTGATATTATACTTTTTGAGGTTCCATAATAATGACGTGAGATTTGGTTGTGAGGAAGTGGAAAATTAAGTTAAACATGTCTACTATGGAATATCAGTTGTTGTTTAATCCTTTTTCTTATTATAAAGTATGAATGTTGAGCAAAAAAAAAAAAGGTTATCCACCTTTCTCCAAATAGAAAGGAAGTAATGAATATTACTATGACAAAATCTACTGCATTTGCTTTTTAATCCTCAAGAATTTGAAAGGAACATATCTTATCAACTCTGAGATGATCTTGTGGCCAAAATAGGTAACCACGTAATCGAATCTGAACTTCTCCGCTTAAATGGGAAAATTTATTTGATCTGATCTGGACGGTCAAAAGTGATGGCTCATGATACTTATTACTTAATATAGACGTGCATATAGAGATGCTTTTACCCGGGGATGCGCTTACCTAGCGTAGCTTCGCAATCGACGGACACAAAGAACCCAGTCCCCACCATTGGTCCATCAAAATTATTACAAAAAGAATGAAAACTGTGTCACAAGACTAAATGATTTTGTAGATTTTTGTTATTTAGATGGATGCGGTCTAGAAATAAAATTAACAAAAGCCAACCATTAGAGTATCTGAAATTAATCTTTCCTTATAGATCTGTAAGATAATTTTGTATTGTTGTATATGTTACTTGAAAACAAGAAAAGGTTCAAAAAAAGGGGATATATATATAAGCTATTATTATACACAAAGTAAAAGGAAGAAAGGTGAAAAGGAAGATTAATCTACACTAAAAGTAAAAGGAAGAAGAACGAGTCAAACAATGATTCGTGCGACTGATCGTAATATACGTCGCTGTCATATATTTTGTTTTGTATAACCAAAATATTTATAATTTTCTATAGTTAGATACTATATTAAAGGTGATGAATAGTAATCACGACTTTATAAAAGGTTATATATTATCACCTTTGAGTATATTTTTCCGATGACTTGGACGACCCAACTCACTTTGGATAAACCTTGTGGTCTATTCTAAATTTAATCCTGATTTAATTGGTTTTTGGTTCTGATTATGTGGATTTATCCACGGTTAAACGTCAGATTCAGAATAACAATTCGTTTGATAGATCTAATAAGACATAGATTTTTATCAAAAATTTTAAATATAGTATTAACTCTATTTCCTCACTTTTTTCACTTTTTTTAGTATGTTGCAATAGGAGCCAAACGATGGGTTGATTCCCTTTTTTTTTTTGTTGAGTTGATTAACTTTTGCTTTTGTTGATTAACACTCCACAATAACGAGTAACATTAAAGGAACTAAAAGTGATCAGACTTTTTGGTCGACCGTAACATACTTTGTTGAATTTTGTCAAAAATCATTACACAAATGATATTATGGTGTGGGGTCCAAAAACCAATGACTGTAGAATGATAGATTACTCGTGGAAGTAATTCAAAGCTCCTCTCTTCTCTTCTCTCTATAAAACCAACTCTCTCATCATCAGATTTAGATCACAACTTCAAAAGCGTCAACATAAAGCTAGGCCAAGAAACCCACTAAAAAGAAAAGATGGAGAGAGAGATGGAGAGTTTCCCGATCATCAGTCTCGAGAAGCTTAATGGAGAAGAGAGAGCAATCACGATGGAGAAGATCAAAGACGCTTGTGAAAACTGGGGCTTCTTTGAGGTATTAATTCACTTTTTTTCTTCTATAAGTAAATGAAAAAGCTCAAAATTATGTAACTCAAATCTAGTCATATATCTGTTGGTGGTATTAAAGTGCGTGAACCATGGGATTTCACACGAGCTTTTGGACAAAGTGGAGAAGATGACGAAGGAACACTACAAGAAGTGCATGGAAGAAAGATTCAAGGAATCGATCAAGAACAGAGGACTTGACTCTCTTCGCTCTGAAGTCAACGACGTTGACTGGGAATCCACTTTCTACCTCAAGCACCTTCCCGTCTCTAATATCTCCGATGTCCCTGATCTCGACGACGATTACCGGTAACTTTTTTTAGTTTCTTTCTTAACCGGTCCGGGATATTTACCTTAACCGGTTACAAGATCTCAGATTTACTGGTTTTCGGAACAACTCAACATGAACCGGTTTTCTTCTTTGGTACAAACTACAAAGTAAAAGTTTAACCGGCTTTTTTTTCTTTGGTCAACTAACCGGTGATTTTTTTTTTCTACAGGACGTTGATGAAAGAGTTCGCCGGAAAGATAGAGAAGTTATCGGAGGAGCTACTGGATCTGCTGTGCGAGAATCTTGGATTAGAGAAGGGTTATCTGAAAAAGGTGTTTTACGGGTCGAAAAGCCCCACTTTTGGAACCAAAGTCAGCAATTATCCACCTTGTCCTAAACCGGACCTAGTCAAGGGTCTCCGAGCCCACACCGACGCCGGTGGCATCATCCTCCTCTTCCAAGACGACAAAGTCAGTGGACTTCAGCTTCTTAAAGACGGCGAGTGGGTCGATGTTCCTCCCGTTAAGCATTCGATCGTCGTTAATCTCGGTGATCAACTTGAGGTAATGTACAGATTGCAGCTTTTTAACCAAACCGAACCAAATTGAATTAAGACTTTTGAGATTAAATTTTGGATTGATTAAACCAGGTGATAACCAATGGGAAGTACAAGAGTGTGGAACATAGAGTGCTATCTCAAACAGACGGAGAAGGAAGAATGTCGATCGCATCATTCTACAATCCGGGAAGCGACTCTGTTATTTTTCCGGCACCGGAGTTGATCGGAAAAGAACCGGAGAAGGAGGAGAAAGAGAACTATCCGAGCTTTGTGTTCGAAGATTACATGAAACTCTACTCTGCTGTCAAGTTTCAGGCCAAGGAACCAAGGTTTGAAGCCATGAAAGCTATGGAGACAACTGTGGCCAACAGTGTTGGACCATTGGCCACTGCGTGAATGAATGTAACTTATTAATAAATAAATATAGTCTTTATATGATTTTCTTATAAACTTGATTATTTAATATACAAATAATTTTGTTTTTGTGGGTTCATGTGTTGTTGTATGTTTAACTAATAAATGTTTTTATATATATGAGGGAATTAATGTTTTCTATTTGTAGAGTTAATACAAATAAACTACAGACAAATTAGACACTCAAAAAAAAAAAAAAAAAAGGAAGTAAGGCAATCAAATACAAGAATTGTGTTTATTCTAGAGAATATATTTCCAATCTAGCTGACAATACACATTGCACAAGACAACAATAGCCAGAAAAATGCTCTTTTACATACGTGGGGGAAAAAAAAAAAAAAGGAAGGGTCACACTTGTGAGATTTAACACCATCCTTGCCTTTTTGACCAGTTCCAACTCGAGTCCCTTTTCTTCCCAATCACTATGGAAAAAGTGGTGTGGCTAACAAAGAATGTTTAATCTATAAACTGGTTTTGTTTTTGTAAACTTGTGCTGTTTTTTTTTTTTCATTTCATGTATAGAGAAGAACATCACTTATTTACGAAAGAACAAAACAAACAAATTATATTTGGTTTTAGAGAATATTATTCTTTTTCCGAAAAAAATATAAATCTAAGAAGCCGAGTGATACTAATGTGTGTCAACATAACACTCAAAACAACCAGATCAAGAGCAGATTCAAAACATGTAACAGCATCATTGACTTTTTGGTAACCTGCTGTTCACTTATGTCTCGTTCATCTTCTTTCCACTCTCCATATATATCCTCAGCTTCTTCTACATCATCAAGTTTCGACAAAGAGCTAAACGCGGTTCGATACACCTCTTCGCTCTTCTTAAAGTCGTCCCAAAGAGTTTGCAGCACCTCTCTTGCACTCCCTAGCTACCACGTTACCATACATCTCTGAACAAACTCTAACGTAAACCTTTGCCATTTCAAAGATCGTGTCTCTCTGCAGTTTGATTCCTTCAACCAACGTTCTCATAAACATCTTTATCGCCTTTACATCGACCTTCAAAACAGTGTTTGCAGTGACAATGTCGGGTTTCACATTGTCAGATCTCGTGTAAGAGGTTAAGAGCGTGGAGTAGACTGAGTAATCCCTCATATTTGAAGGGATACTTTTGAAGAACTTCTCTGCTTCTTCTAAACCCAACACTGTCTCAATCAGATAAAACCGAGCTGCATAATATTTCGGAAACAGATTACACACCTTTTCTTCATCCATACATTTTGATGCCTAATAATAACCACAACCAAGAGCACATAATATGTAAGAAACCTCAAAATTTGGTAAAAAGAAAGAAAGAAAAAGACTTAAAAACATGAGGAAGATCGGGTTTTTAAAAACCTTGAGTTCTTGGGAAAATGGATTAGAATCTCGAAGATTCTTGATGAGCCCTCCGCCGATGTACAACTGTTTCTCCTGTTGCTGCCATTGATCAAGCACGGGTTGCGTAGGAAGAAAAGCCACTTTGATCCGAATAAGCAGAGTTTGGCTTGCCTCGGGTGACCATAGGGTTGCATAGGAACGGAACAGAGAATTCTTGTAACCGCAAGCAAGAATGCGCTTTGCATGTCGTTGAAGAATCGGCGTCATGCTTTTGATTAAACCAAATGATTAATAACACACACTCCCGTAGAGTGTTTCGTATTCGTGACCTATAAGGACTGTAGGAGACTAGAAAGATTGAAGCTTTTTGGAAAAATGTTTGTATTCTCGCTAATCTATATTAGGGTTTTACACTAGAGTTATATACAGGAAGGAAGAAGGATCTAGATGCTAATCTTATCCTTAAACGGCTAATGCAGCTGGCTATGATGAGTCACCAGCAGTCACCTTCCTTGAACCTTCGTTGCTCTGTTTCTCAGATGAAGAAGAATCCTCTTTTGTCTTCATCTGTTGACTGCACTGTGATGGGCTTTCTGTTGTTGAGCCTTTTACATGTTTATTGCTCACAAGGACAACTATCTCTCACTTATAGCTAAAAATTGGTAGTGGCCTTAGTTTGGTTTCATATTCGTGACTTAACAACTCTTCACGCATCTAGCATGTCTTTTTTTTTTTTTAAAAATATAATGATTAATTCCGTAAATGATACAAAATATTAGGTTGTAGAGTTATGTTGATGATTGGTCAGGAAATCATATTAGTCCACATAGTTCGGATAACAACATTACAATGAACAAATTATTTTTACACACTGATGGTAGTTAATTATCTCCTTGCTCTTGTCACGAGAATGAACACTTGAAATATATGATAACAAATTATGTACTGAAGAAATGAAATATATGAGCAAGTAATAATCGTTATGCAACATTTGGGATAATCCAAGAAAATATATATCTTCCTAAACAAACTCCTATATAATTTACTTGTATTTGTATACGTATTTATCTACCTTAGTGCTTACACTGAGCAGGAAAAAAACAGAGTAAAGTATTCGTAACGAAAATGAAACCTTTTCTTTTCTCGAAATATTATTATTGATTCCAGAGAAAGGTAAAGAAAGAGAAGAATGTTTCCTCTGGAACTCTAATATGATTAATCTCTCCTTTTTATCTGAAGATTTTAGCTTCCCCTGTTTATCTGATGGAACAGGAGAAAGACATTGGAATATGACTGAAGCTGGAAACATCGAACGTCTCCATGAATCTTTGATCTGAAACTCTAGCTTTTGCTGCTGCGAATCGCTGGTACTCGTCGAATATCGATGTCAAACACCATTTTTGGAGCTTTCTCAAGCAACCAACAAGACAACCAGTCCGATGCTGCAAATTCCACATTCATACTTAGAATTTCATTTTCTTCTTCAGTGGTGGAGCCAAAAGATCAAAATTTGAGGATTAGAGAGAATGATTACCTTCCCTCGCTTACAGTGAATCAGAACAGGATGGTTTTTCTCATCTGAGGATTTTCAAAGGAGAGATATTAATAAGAACCAAGTTACAATTAGAAAGCATACAAAAAGTGTGGTTACATGTGTTCTTCTATTTTAGGGTTTCTTCTATATGATTCATACTTACCTAGAAGCACTTTGAGTGCCATTCGGATTTTACGGTCAGGAATATTCACAAATGGCTCCTGAAAATAAGAAGAAAAAGATATATTTTTTAGAATTATAATATCATATGTCAAAAGATCGATCACACTACTAAATTTAGCAGATTAGGATAGGATAAGGCAATCTACTAAGCAAGGTTCATGCACAAGCAACGTCGAGAGAGACAAGACAACCATGTAAAGGTTCATTAACAGGACAAAGTCTACAAGTTATGAAGCATGTTTAATGTGATACCTTTTACTGGTTGCGTACTGAGAGAAAGATTCTTTACTTTTTATATCAAAAAGTTATCTCCACACACAACAACAACAACACGGAATAAACACAAAGTCCCATTGAAAGACGAATCTATGAGAAGAAAAAAAGCTTAGCAAGCCAAGAATATCAACGATGAAGTTTTCCTATCAAGATCAAAGTTGTCACACTAAGCATAAAGAATCTGAGTCGAGAAGCAAAAACCAAAGTCAATGAGATCTAACAATGTGAATGGGGAATAATTTCCAATCATTCCAATAAAATCACTACACCAAGAAGAGAAAGCCACTTTAGTGTAAAAGCAAAACAAGGAAACTATGGTAGTAAGTATCTAAACGACTCCCCACATAAAGAATCAACTATCCTAGGAGTAGAATCTACAGGGAAAGGTGAATTCTGTGGGGAGAGAATGATAGCTACTGCATACCAGAGCAAGCATATTTACTTTCAACCCCACTTTTCGATGATCAGATTCTAGATCAACTCAAATTTGATTCATACCAATCTCTTCCGGAAAGCAAAATGGTTTGGCTTCTTATTAGTGAAAAATATGGGACGAAACACATCCAATATCTTCATAACTCATGAAGGTAATAAGTTCAAGACTCTATGGTGAAAGTTTTTGGTTATTCCATTACCAACGTTTGCCCACACATGGGCCACTAAAACATAGACAAAGAAAGGAACTAAAGGTACGTGTTAAAAAACATTAACCGACTTAATACGCAATTCCTAACCTTTTCTAGATTTCAAACCTTACAGCTAATATGGACACTTTCACGGTCAACACGCTTTGAACAAGTTTTTACCATAAAAAACGGTTTACTTGTACACAATCAAGAAACGCTTTTGCTGATGTATGATTTCATAAGATATCATATCTGTATAAAAAAAGTGCACACTCAATAAACATGAACCAAGAAAACAATATCAACAGAAAGTAAGCTTTTGAGTAGTGGATCATTGACAACACTTGCAACAAGCAGCTCAGCAAATATTTTGACGTAGTCCATTATCTAATTTTATAAATAGAGACTATAAAGACCAAGTGGTAATAGTTGCTGAAGGGGCAGAAAAACAAAGAGTGGGACCAAATCAGTGGAGGTCAAGAGAAACAGAAAGAGGCAAAACATTAAAGAAAGATGTGTTCTTTTTTCTGGTAAACTCATAATAATAAAATATGGCTTGGAACAAAGTGCCCATGAAGGATCAAATTCAAGAGAAAGAAAACACACAAACAGTTTTAGTAATCTCAAGTAAACAACAATGAGACAGGATTTTAAGAACAATTAGGCAACAAATCAAACCCCTCATATTGAATGAACTTTGATATATTCCAGAAATAGTATACCAAAGTTTTCGAAAGTCCATTAGTTAAGGGACCCTCTTTCTGATGCTTAGAACTCCATAAATGCAACCAAATCTCGTTGTCTAAGTCAGGAACACACTGCAAGATTTGATTTTCCAATCCAGATAATTCCCCTAGTGAACTATCCTAGTAAGTTTTAGAATTACAGAACAAGGCAGAACAATTAAAAACAGAGACTTGATGAACAGAGAGGGGGATAGAGAGGAGAAGAAAGGTGCTTACCTTATTGCCTTCAATGCCAAACTGAAAAAGCCTAATTCCATTGGATTTAAGGAACTGGAGATTGCTTTCAGTGTAAGGCTCCGGACACAAGTATCTTTGAACAATACCCAAAAACAAAAACCTAAAATCAGCAATTCGAAAGTTTTGATAAACGGAAAAAATGTCATGAATGTGGAAGAAGCTTTTACATGATTGAGCGGAGGCCAAGAGTCTGGAGAAAGGAGAAGTTAGCTGAATCAGGGAATCCAGAGCGGAATATACCGTTATCGACCATGGAGAAGTTGAGCGGCGGAATTAGGTTAAGTTCATCGCCGGAGACAACTCGAAAGGGATCAACTTCACCGTCCGGAGCCTGAAACCCGTTTCTGTCAACCTCGGAAACCTCGATGGTGCGGCAGACATCTTCTCCATTATCGTCCTCCTCCGTAGCAGTCGTCTTCTCCACAAGCTTCATATCTGAACTGGGAATCAGAGAAAGGTTGAATCTTTTGGTGAGGAGAGTCAAGTAATGGAGATGGTCGTTACGTAGCGGCGACCTTATGGGGTTTATATATATAGAGAGAGAGACACTTTGTGACTGTTCAAAATTCAACAGACGAAAAAGAACGCAAGGAGATGGAGACCAAGCAAGACTTTTTTTTTTTTTTTTTTTTTGTCAATAACTGTTTATTCTCTATTTTAAAGAATTTGTGACATTTATTTATTTTTAATTTTGTTTATAATCTGTTAAGTTTTTTACTTTTTAGATACCATAGAATATGTGTAAATCGTTAGTTTGATCTATGCTTTCTGTTTCATATTGAAATCCTTAATCTGTTAAAAAAAAAAAAAAATGGTGCTATAATAAGGATTCCCACAAAAGAATCCAATATTAGAAGAAACAGTTAAATACTCCCGAAGAAATAGTTAAATACTCCCTCTATTTCATAAAGAGTGTCATTTTAGAGTTTTACACACAGATTAAGAATACATTAAATTTTTTGTTTTTTCAAAACAAAAACATCATTAACTATATACCTAAACATAATCTGGCCAATAGTAAAACAATATGCAGAATACTAATAGTCATAAAACATAAAAAATCATTAAATTTTGCATTGAAAACCTAAAACGACACTCTTTGTGAAACAAAAATAAAACCTTAAAACGACACTCTTTATGAAACGGAGGGAGTATTTTTACTCAAGTTGAGCTGAAAACAACAATATATACGGAAACTATATAATAATACACTAATTTGTAACGGTCTATCTTAGTTGTACATGCTACTACCATTTATCAACGGTTGATAATAATAATAATATGATGATTTAATTTGAGGAAATGATAACTATTTTGACATTTTCAAGGGTTATAAAAGTAAAGAAAAGAAAAGCTTACAAAATGAAATGACTTGCAAAACAAACAAAAGAATGATACTGAAATTGTTGTTGTTACTTGTTAATAATAGGAAATCACTTGTTGAAGGCTTGAAGCTTAAATTGGCATAATTGTGGAATCTTTTTGCTCTTACGTTACCTCACACAAACATCTTCTTCAAGAGAAATCAGTCTCATTGAACAAATATTAACTTTCACAACCCAACCTAAAATAATTTTTTTGACTATATTCACCAATATTAATATATTTAATATGGTTGAAGTTTCTGACCTATATTTACCTTGACAAAGTCAATTATTGACAATATACAAAATATTGATTGCTAGTCTGCTACATATAATATCATTCGAGGAAAGAAGCGAAGAGAAGATTCTAAACCAAAAGAAATAAAAAAGAGAGAAAGAGAGAAAGAGATTCCAACGGACAAGAGCTTCCTCTGCTAAGTGGAAAGAACAATCATGTTGCAGTCATAAACGCACCTTTATATAACTTTTATGGGATCGTAATTTTTACTAGATTAAACACTATTATTTTCCTTTCGCAGTTTGTTTTGTTAAACAATATATATATATATATATATATATATTTTTGACATCTTTGGATCGACAAGGTCCGATCCATAGCCAATCTCTACTACGCGGGGTAACGCGATTTACTGGAATCGAACTCCGGTGGAGAAGGCGGAGTCAAGTGGACTTAACCACTTGACTAAAGGCAGATCCCCAACAATATATTGTTTTGTATATATATTTTTAGCCAATATTCAGTTTTAATAATTGTTACTTGAAGTATATATATATTTTAGCCAATATTCAGTTTTAATAATTGTTACTTGAAAAAAAAACTATTTAATTGTGTGAAAATAACATTCGGTCCAAAATCAGATTTTGATTCAAATTAATGAGCCAAGAATAATCGATATATAGATAATGCCATTTATGTCATACATGATGACACCAATGCCGTGTTTTAAAATGATTTCTTAAATTTCTTATTTGAGAAAAATGGAGATGATGAATGTTTTTTTCGGTGCATATATGATCGCACCATGTTAATATATGATCCATAAACTGATAAACAAAACGAAATAATGCGAAAAGAACCACACCACGACAATATATTATTAGAATCCACGTCACATCTTTGTCTTCCACATAACACTCACAACAGAAAATTACACTTCTCTAATAAAAAAAACAGATGATAACTAGCTAAAGACAGAAAATTTGTAATGTTTAGTGTCCCACACTGGACTTTAATTGGATAAATTACTCAACAAAAACAAAATGCACCAGATAGTTTTTTTTCTTTTAGACAAACAAAAAGGTACATTCCAAGGAATATACCTTATGATTCTCAAGGATTATTGCGCCGCGAGCACTCGGCCACGTACGAAAGCGTTTTTGGATGCCGTCAAAGGACTTACCGTAAAAAGAACGTACGGAAATATCATAATGCCTTCAAATTATCTTTCGAGAATTTGTTTTGATTTCCCAAAAGTTTTCTCACGGAATATAAATTATTAATATATGACATACGTGATCCTCGATTCCATTGCCCATTCCGAAGTTGCGTGTCAAAACGCAAAAGGATGACTGTGAATTAACAATACGAGAAGACCGTTCACGTACGAGAGTGAGTATATGTACGCACATTTTCAATTGAAATTATTGGACTTGTTAATTAGTTGCATCCATCAAAGTCTCCGATTTCGACACAAGATTCATCAATTATTGTCGTGTTTCCATATCATAGAAATTTCATTTTTTCATGCAAGATTGATGAACTATTCTCTTGTTCCTGACCCCACATTTCTAGACATATTATTGGTCCATATATAGGTTCTATTTAGTTCAATATATCAGCTTGAGAATTTATCAACTAATTGCTAGAAATGATGATATTTAGTTCACTTCAATTATTCGTTCGTTCGTATACATTAAACATTTTCAAAAAAAAAGGAAAATTTTCAGTAACAGTAGCTTGTAATAAAACAATCAAAACTATTTTTTTCAGCATTCGGATATTTAGCATGCCGCTTACTTAAGTTTTCTTAGAGTTGTAAAAAGCCCATCTTAAATTTTCCCTCAAATAAATATGTGACAACTTCAAATAAAAACAAGAGTTTTAAATTTAGGAGAAGAGAATGTAACATGGTCAACAGAAATTGTTCACATACATGTGTTTTAGAACATCAAGACATAAAATGGAAAAAGAAAGTATACATGAGGCCTTTTTTTGTTATAAAGCCCATTTGATTGGACCTTAGGCCCAGTGTAAAGGTATCAACATCCATCTCAGAAAACGTAAGATTTTACAAAACAGACCCAATAGTATTCTTTTACACTCTCCAAGACCCAATTGCTGGAGCAACCGACCAAATGGAGTACTAAGCTCTTGCACACGTCTTTGAATGGATCCGTCCTTTGGAGGACTATCTCTATGATGTTGTTTCGTCTATTAAAGGACGACATGTATATTATTTAAACAATAATGATTAATTGTATAATTCACATACGATCGTTTCTAAGGCTAATTGAAAACTTCACCATCATTGCGCATGCACAAACTTCTAATTTTATTTAAATCACGAGAATTCCATTTTTATACAGAGTCTAAAAATTTTGTACGATATAAAAACCTTTTCATTAAAAAAAAAACCTTCTCACATATCCATTGCCTTAAATCTAGTAGGAGGCGGAAACTTATAGGAATAAGCAAAAAGCCGAATCCTTTTTTACTTTTGTTTATGTTGTTGACATGTAAAAAAAAAAGTCCTTGGAATGGTCAAACCAGTAGAAGATAGTTAAACAGATGGTCAGCAGAGCAGAGGATTACTACCTCGTAAGCTAACGTGGCGTAATACTGACGTCTAAAGATCACAGCTCTTACGCTGCTCCAGTGACCACCGAATCGTAACCTCCGCTTCTGTCCATTTTTCTCTACTGGTGGGTCCTCCAACCACTCTACAAAGCATAAGATTTCTTGTGCCAGAAGAATTATTTTAATCTGACAGTTTTACCCCTATCTTGATCTTTTTTTTTTGTTTGTTAAAATCAGATTCATTTAACAAAAATGTAAAGGTAAAATTGAAAATAAAGGATATCTACTTAAAAATTTGTCTATATACATCTTTTTTGTGAGACTGTTAGGTTGGACGATTTTACCCCTACACCCTAATTTAAATGTTTTTTTTTAAATAATCATAAAAACAGGTATATATACGAGTGTAGAGGTGATTTGAAGTGGAATTTTTTAGATTTGGTTTAAAAAAAGTTAATTTTTTTATAGATAAAGTTTCATCTAATTTTGGTAGAACACGTTTTCTAGAGTTCTGCGAAACTCAGAATGTGTATTCTGCATTTTTGTACATGTTCTACATATTTCAGATAAGATTTCTGTTCTGAGAATTTTAGAAATCCGAAATATATCTAAAATATTTAGAACATGCATTCTACGTTTTTCTCTATGTTCTAAATATTTTAGAATAGACGTTCTAATAATTTCTACATCTTCTGCCATCGTTAGAAATTGTAATCTTCGTTTAGAATGTAAATTCTACGATATTGCAGATTTCGATTTCTGTAATTTTTAGAATGCTCTAAATATAGAAAGTAAATATTCTAGAAAAAGAAACAAAATATTTTTTTTAGATTACGATTTAAATGAATATTTATTGTTTAGATTACGATCTAATATATGATTTGAGTTTATGATTTTCTGATTTGAGTTTTGAGTTTTGGGGTTCAGTTTTGAGTTTCTGATTTTATTCTAATAATTTTCGTTTTGCTGTTTTGAGTATTAGATTCGCTTATACTTATGTTCGTGTTTTTGTGTTTTGATTTATGGATTATGATCATGGTTTTGTTTTGAAGTTATGGATTCACTTCTACGTATGATCTTAAGTATGTACCGGATCAAATTATACATGAACCAAGAAATTTACTAACACAAACCAAAAATTTTAAAATAACCAAATACTAACATAAACTGGAAAGTCTAAAAATAAGGAAGACAAGTACTGATAGAGAAAAATAAGGAGTCGTGTGTCACAAAGGTTGAAGACAGTGATTTACATTGTGACGATTCACGCAAATGGGGGAGTCTTTTATTAGGTCTTATGAAAGACTTTTATTCATTTGGAGGTTTTGTGATTTTTCTATTTCTGTTTTAATTTTGTAAACTTAATTATGAAGTTTTATTTTTTGAATTAATTTTGAGAAAAAATGAGGGTAAAGTTGGGTTTTGATTTTAAAAAACCTATTTGACCAATCTACACAAAAAAGGGATATATGGACAAATTTTTAAGTAGATATCCTTTATATCCAATTTTCCCAAATGTAAAGTCAGTATAAAAACTGATGGTTAAAAACTTCAAAAAAACATTTTTTAGGTTCACATTGGAGAGATCAGACCTGAGCAATCAGGGGTATTATTGTCATTTCAAGTACAGAAAATTTATTAACTTTGTACACGAGGAGTATTTATTTTTATTTAAAACAACAACACAGTTAATAAATATTCTTCCTTTTCACACACAAAGACATCGGAGGAGAGATAAAGGGCAAAAACAAAAACAAAGATCCGAAAATTTTCCTCTGAAAATATCTCAGAGATTCTGAGAGCAAAGCAAAGTAAAACAAAAAAGGAAGAAAATTTACCACATTTCGGAATTATTATGCATTAAATTTTGCATTGGATCTGTTCCAACGAGAAATATCTCTCTGTGAGAAAAGAAAAAATTGAATTCTTTTTTTCTATCCTCTGTTCTTCCTCGTCTTTTCTTAGCTCTTACCCAGAAAAATAGAGGATAACAAAAAACTGTTTCTTTCGACGATCGTAACACTTTCTCTGTGATTTTGCCTTTCTTCTGTTGTTGTTGATCATCGTCTTTTCTTACATGCGACCCCCCATGTCAGACACTCAGCATGTACAGAGCTCCATGGTGTCGATTCGATCTTCCGACAAAATCGAAGGTAAGTTTCTTCTAATCTCGAGAGATCCATATGATCCGGTCTGGTTTTTCCGTAATGCGTTTGAAAGATCATACTGAGTTTGATCATCCATTATAACTCATTGTGATTTCAGCAAATTTTATAGCATTTTGGAAATTTGATCTCTACTTATGAGTTTTATTTACGTTTTCTGTTTGCTTTTTTAATATCTAGTGATCAAGTTTGGAGATTTCTGTTGTTGTTGTTGGTATGATGATCTTGTAGATGCGTTTAGGAAGATGAAAGTAAATGACAACGGCGGGGAGGAATCGAATCCGTATCCAGATCGTCCCGGTGAAAGAGATTGCCAATTCTATTTAAGAACTGGTCTCTGTGGCTATGGAAGCAGTTGCCGTTACAATCATCCTGCTCATCTTCCACAGGTTAGAAACAAAACTTAATCTATTTGGCTGATTCTTACTTAAGTTGCAATTTTTGCCTCATGGCTTACTGATTTTAAAACATCTTAATAGGATGTTGCTTATCACAAGGAGGAGCTCCCTGAGAGAATTGGACAGCCAGATTGTGAGGTGCAGTTTCTTGCATCTCTCATGGTTGTTGTTTGGATGAGTGCATTGTCGAGAGAGAAAAACGATATTTTGTTCAGTGTGATGCATTTGACTTAAGGTTTTTGTACATTTAGCAAAAGTAAGAGAACTTATTCTAGTTTGTATACATCACTTAAGAGGTAACAAGAATCTACATTGAAACTGCAGAACATATTCCTCTTGTCTGGTTTAGTCTTTCCTCCAAATGTTTGCTTTATGTTTTCCAAACGACTTTTCTCTTTTACATGCAATTCCGTTGCAGTATTTTCTGAAGACAGGAGCTTGTAAGTACGGCTCAACTTGTAAATATCATCACCCAAAGGATAGGAACGGTGCACAACCTGTAATGTTCAATGTTATCGGTTTACCTATGCGTCAGGTAATTTCCATCGTTGTAGCTACATTCATTTTTTGTCGAATGTGGAAGACTTATTTTGAATTTCTTCTCCAGGGTGAGAAGCCATGTCCATATTACCTGCGAACGGGAACTTGCAGATTCGGAGTTGCTTGCAAATTCCACCATCCTCAACCTGATAATGGACATTCTACTGCATATGGAATGTCTAGCTTTCCTTCTGCAGGTTTACAATATGCTAGTGGATTAACAATGATGTCTACATATGGAACTTTGCCGCGTCCGCAAGTTCCTCAGTCCTACGTGCCAATCATGGTTTCACCCTCTCAAGGCCTTTTACCTCCTCAAGGCTGGGCCCCTTACATGGTTTGTCTGAATTGAAGCTGCCAATAACTTAAACCTGTTCTTAACCGTTGATATGACATGTTATGAGTTTTTGTTATGTTGCAGCCTGCATCTAACTCCATGTACAATGTGAAGAATCAACCTTATTACTCCGGTTCTAGTGCACCCATGGCCATGGCTGTGGCATTGAACCGTGGTTTGTCAGAAAGTTCTGAACAACCAGAATGTCGGTTTTTTATGAACACCGGGACATGTAAATACGGAGACGATTGCAAATACAATCATCCCGGAGTAAGGATTTCACAACCACCACCAAATCTTATAAACCCTTTTGTTCTTCCAGCGAGACCTGTAAGTCTCTTGCTAAACTGAAAGAAGAGCTTTGGTTACAAAAATGTGGTCTTGATTTGGTATCTTACAGGTCAAATAACTAATATTTTGAACATCTAATGAGCCTTTGTTCTGATTTTTGCTATCCAGGGACAACCAGCTTGTGGTAACTTCAGGTCTTATGGATTCTGCAAGTTCGGAAGAAACTGCAAATTCGACCACCCGATGCTGCCATATCAGGGCCTGACCATGGCGTCTTCTCTGCCTACTCCTTATGCTTCACCTGTTTCAACCCATCAGAGGATCTCACCATCGCCAAACCGCTCTGATTCGAAGTCTCTTTCTAATGGTAAACCTGACGTGAAGAAGGAAAGCTCAGAGACTGAGAAAGCAGACAAGGATTCTGGACAATTGAATAACTCAGAAGTGCAGGATTTGTCTGAGAATCCGTTATCACCATGATCATGATTCTTAAAGACCCCAATGATCTCTCTCTGCCCTTTTTTGTGGAAGAGGAGGGGAGGTGAAAAGTGTTTCCTTTTTTTTTTTAAATGGTTGGAGGTTGCCATGGCTGAAAACAATATAGGATGAAAGTGATGTCACAGTTTTCTCTTCTGTTTTTGACTCTGTTAATAAATTTTACATCAGAGGAAAGATTACCCTTCGTGACACTCACTAAGTAAAATTTACATGAGTTAACAAAAACGAAATTTTTTAAATAATTTTTAAAATTCCATTATATGATCTTATTTTTTAAAAATACCATAACGCTAGTTACCAATCATCAGTCAATTTGAATTTGAAAATAAAAATAAAAAAAGGTTTGCAATTTTCAATTTCATTTGAACATTCCAAGTAAAGAGTTGAAAACTGAAAAGCGTTGTTTTTAGGCATTTTTGTCGGAGAAAAATCTGGGGGTTAAAGCTTCTTCCTTTGCGTGACAAGGAATCTCCCCGTTGGGTTTTTGTGGCCGACGATTTGTGCACGCAAAACCAGAGAACTCAATCTCTATTCCGCCGAGTCGACTCACTCCGAGTTTCCTCAGCCGCATCAGGGAATCATGAATCGGCTGAGAGGCCGAGGTGCATCGCTTCTGGGTTCGGCAGTTGTGCCTCAGCTGAAGAAAAAAGCCCTTAATTCATTGGTCGCCGTCCAGGATTCGTATCTCTCCACCAAGGTGATCGATCCCTTTTCTCTGTTCTGTATACGTCTTTTTCTTTTTGATCAAAGGATTTCAATTTGATACCGATTTTTGAAGAATTGGGATTAGGAAATGTTTTGTTCATCAGGGTTTTTGTTAGATTGTCTGTGTATAATCTGCTGCTGCTTGATGGAGTTTCGTTTAATTTCTTAGGACTTGTTCGAGAGGCACAGGGTCGTGTTTACAGTTGGAACTTCTATTGCATCTGTTGCTACGGCTTGGATTGGTATGTTACAGTTCGATATTTTGCTTACTTTATTTTCAATTGTAGAGACATTCATTACTTGTTACCACGTATTTGAATGTTTTTAGTTGCTGAATTGGTGAAGTGATTCAGATTTTGGGTGTTATTTGGCTTCAATTCATGAATTGTGTTTGATTGGGATAAATTTACCTCTCAGGGTTGATCTCTAGGGGTGAAATCCATTCTCTGATAAATTTGAGGCCTTTTTCCTGATCGGACTATAGATTAACGGTTTAGCTGATTTGATCTGCCATAAATTTTTCAAGTTTTTGTTCAGAATTACTATGTGCTAATGTTCAATAACTGATCTGTCCAAAACTTACAATAACTGAAGTTCAGTACTTGAGATCTATACATGATTTTAATAGGTCCTTTGTTATTCTGCTGGGATATAAAATAAGTTAGAAACTGAGCTTCTTGTGTGATACTAGTGACCGTTGGAAAAAGTATCTCATTGGTCTTTTGTTTATGTTTGTACTGAGTCAAATGAGTTTTATGACCGTGTTCTACCCAATGGATGAATGATTGTGCAGGTTACTCATTACGACATTACAATGAAACTAGAATTAATCAGAGGCTGGAGTCCATTGAGAATGCGGTTAGTGTGTCCCTCATTTACCAAACTTTATTGCACATCGCTGCTTTGGATTTAGCTGCTTGCATAGTTGGAATCATATAGCTGCTCTTCTGTTGAAACTCTTGCAAATGACTTGGTGCTTCATATTATGATGTCTAGTTATTGATCATTTATCATCAACATACAGCTTAATTGTCGAAATTTTCATCCTAGTTTTTTAAGTCCTCTTTCCGCTAATAATATTCCCTTGTTTTTTTGCAAATACAAATGTACCTTATTGATCCTTAGTTTCTCTATTGTCTCAGTCTGTCACTTGAAAAGTTGAAATGTTTGCTTTTTCTCATGCCAGATGAAAAACACCCAAGAGTTAGAACGAGGAGAACTGAAGAAGCTCGTTGATCCAGTCGGTTCCAGGTTCACTACAACAATTGCAACCGCTGGAACCACTTTGATCCTCGGGTTTGTTTCCGCGAAGACTGTTAGGTTGACAAGTTAGATGCTGTGTCGGGTTTTTCATTAATATTTTCTGTGTGGTGTTTTCAGGTATGGTTTGGGTTGGCGAGGCGGGATATGGTATGCAAATAGGAAGTTTAGAAGGGAGCAAATGAGATTGGCCGGGCAGTTAAAACCGAGAGAATGGAAGTTATTAGGAAGGATAAAACCTCGAGCTTGGCCAACAACAAAGTTTCTCAGACGACCATTCCCAAGACAGAACAAAACAGCAGAAAATGCTTTGAAGGCACCAGAAAGTGCGAGTTAAAAAATAAATGAAAAAACCGGCAAGAACGAAAAATGTATTTCAAGTGTTTGTTCGGAAAACGAACTACTATTCTTTATTCTCTGGAGAATCTTGACATCAATATAAAGAGTTTTGTCTTGAAGCCTAAGGCTCTTCTGTCTTTTTCTTCCTTGTAGCGAGGAAATTGAGACACTCTATATATATTTTTTCTCTTAAATTGTTGTGTGGTAAAACCAAGTTCGAAAATGAAATAGAACAGGAGTGTTAAATCTCTTATTACGTGAAAATGAAAATGAAGAAGAGTGAAAATGAAATAAATTTTTAATAAAAATTATTATTATTTTTTAAAAAATGAGTTTAAGTGTTAAAATTTATATCACGTGAAAACATGCCGAACTTCGAATACCAAAGCTTACGGACCAACAAAGGACATGATGCCAATGCGCGGTTAGTTTTCGACGTTTTTAGAATTTAACACTTAAACTAATTTTTAAAAAGCAATAGTGAAATTAACATGGTTTTGATTAAAAACATTATTTTCTTTAAGTTCAAGTGTTAAGTTTGTTTTAAATTTTTAATGAAAATCATTACTATTTTTTAAAGATGAGTTTAAGTGTTAAATCTATATTACGTGAAAACATGCCGAACTTCGAACACCTCTTACGGACCAACTAAGGACATGATGCTTAGGCGCGGTTAGTTTTCGACGTTTTTAAAATTTAACAATTAAACTAAGTTTTAAAAAGTACTAGTGAAATTAAAATGGTTTTGATTAAAAACATTATTTTCTTAAAGTTTTTAAGTGTTAAGTTTGTTTTAAATTTTAGTCAAAATCACTAAAAAATAAGTTTAAGCATTAAATATATATAACGTGAAAACATGCCGAACTTCGAACACCAAAGCTTACGGACCAACAAAGGACAGGATGCCTAGGCGCGGTTAGTTTTCGACGTTTTTAAAATTTAACACTTAAACTAAGTTTTAAAAAGTAATAGTGAAATTAAAATGGTTTTGATTAAAAATATTATTTTCTTAAAGTTTTTAAGTGTTAAGTTTGTTTTAAATTTTAGTCAAAATCACTATTATTTTTTAAAAACGAGTTTAAGTGTTAAATCTATATTACGTGAAAACATTGCCGAACTTCGAACACCAAAGCTTACGGACCAACTAAGGACAGGATGCCTAGGCGCGGTTAGTTTTCGACGTTTTTAAAATTTAAAACTTAAACTAATTTTTAAAAAATAATAGTGAAATAAAAAAAATAATTTAACATTTTAAAAATCTATTAATTTTCAAATTAAAAAAAAAAAAAAAAAAAAGTAAAACACGAAGAAGGGATACGAGAATTACCTGGCCAATCTTCATGGGCTTGGGATTCTTTGATGGGCTGGAAATTATCCTCTGTTTTATTTGGGCTGGAAATCGTACTGGATTTTCTGATGAAACGCGAGAATTTTTCCTTATCTGATATCCCTCGAAGTCGTCTTCTCTCTCATGAACCTTCACCGTAACATCTTCATCCCCGTAATCCTTTGTTCTCCACTCCATGCTGAACCAAATTCTTATGTGTATGCCTCATTAAACATCATCCAAAATAGCCGTTGTATGACGTCATCATAAATAATCACCGACGAAGAATTTTCCTCCATCTCGTTGTCAATTTCCGTCGTGTTCTCTCATATTCCGGCCACAACTTCATCACCGTAACTCTAAATCCCTTGTAACCCAAGATTCACCTTTAAATATCTCCTTGCCATCCCTAATGATCCGCCGAAGAGATACGGACGAACCCAACGAATAATTCTCATAACGGCTTCGACATAACTTGCTCAAGAAGAAACTCAAGTTTTTTAAAGAAGAAGAAGAAGAAAGAGCACTTTAGGGTTTTGCTCTTCGAAGAATGAGAACTTGATTCTTAAGAAGATAGTGTATACTAGTATTTATAAGGAAAAGTTATGACCGAAAGAAAAGGAAATTTATTTTAAAAAGAAAACAAAAAGGAAATTAAGGTCTAGTTAATTCCTTTTATCACTAATTAGGAAAAAGGAAATCAATCAATAATTGAGCACGTGACAATTTAATTTCGTTTTCATCAATTTCTTTTTTAATTATCCTCTGTTTTATCACTACTATTCTTTATTCTCTGGAGAATCTTGACATCAATATAAAGGGTTCCTCTGTTTATGAAGAAAAAGAGAATAAAGAGTGTGCTGACGTGTAACAATATCATTGGTGCGTACACGTAAGTCGACGTAGACAAGGTTTTTTAGTTCTCGTGTGTCCTGAGAGTGTCTCTTTTTGTGTTTTTGGTGGAGAAGAAAGAGAGGGAACAAACTATGGAAAGAAAAATGTACAAATCAACGTTGTTCCCAATTTGCTGCGTGTTGTTTGCCTTGTTCGATCGCGGCAATGCTCTCTATGGATCTTCTTCGCCTGTTCTTCAACTTACTCCTTCTAATTTCAAGTCTAAGGTATGGCCTTTGATTGGTTGTTTCCATCTCTAGATTCCTTCACTTTCTTTCTTTTTTATATGATTCCTTGTAAAATGGACTTTTTGTTGTTCTTTTCGGGTTATGAGGCAATGTGGGAGCATGTATGTAGTGATATCTAATGTATTTTCTTCTCCTTGTAAATGGTTGGTAGGTTCTTAATTCAAATGGTGTCGTTTTGGTAGAGTTCTTTGCGCCATGGTGTGGTCATTGTCAATCTCTAACACCAACTTGGGAGAAGGTTGCTAATACGTTGAAAGGTATTGCTACTGTGGCAGCCATTGATGCTGACGCTCACAAGTCTGTCTCTCAGGTTTGTGTTATTTTGTCAATGTGATTGTGATTGATGAAAACTTTTCTGCATCCTTGTGATGATAAAGACTGTTCTCTCCCTCTACTAGGATTATGGTGTGAGGGGTTTCCCAACCATTAAAGTATTTGTTCCCGGGAAGCCTCCAATTGATTACCAAGGAGCAAGGGATGCCAAATCCATTTCTCAATTTGCTATCAAGCAGGTTTGTCCATATCCTCACTGATTCTTGATTACATTTTTGTTATTGGGACCTTATCCTTTTTGGCTTCACAGATAAAGACGCTGTTAAAGGATCGTTTGGATGGTAAAACAACTGGTACAAAAAATGGAGGAGGAAAATCTGAGCCTAGCGCCTCTGTGGAACTAAACTCTAGCAACTTTGATGAGTTGGTCGTTGAAAGCAAACAACTTTGGATTGTCGAGTTTTTTGCACCTTGGTAAGTAGTAACTCTTGAAATGTTCACGCCTCTCTAATCTTCTTCTTCCGGATATCTGAAACTGGAAACCATATTTTTCTATTTATCGTCCAAGGTGTGGACATTGCAAAAAGCTAGCTCCTGAGTGGAAAAAGGCTGCTAACAAGTTGCAGGGGAAGGTCAAACTAGGTCATGTCAATTGTGATGCTGAGCAGGTAATAATTAGATTTATGAATTTAGCATTAGTTAATCCCTATAACTTGTTAGCCATTTTTCTAAAGCATGTACAGCTATCACATTTTCTACTTCTTATGATCAAATCAAACGCTTGTTTTCATATTGGTGTTGATGAGACCTGACAAGGTCTTATATATTGCAGTCGATAAAGAGCAGATTCAAAGTGCAAGGATTCCCCACTATCTTGGTCTTTGGTGCAGACAAAAGTAGCCCAGTACCTTATGAGGGTGCTAGATCTGCATCAGCAATAGAATCTTTTGCTCTGGAACAGCTAGAATCCAATGCTGGACCTGTTGAAGTAACTGAACTAACTGGGCCGGTACTGTTCTGTTCCCTAACATTGTCTTCTACTTGTCTCCAACCCAAGCCATTGACCCTCCTTTTTTCTGTCCTGATTGAATAGGATGTCATGGAAGAGAAGTGTGGTCCTGCTGCTATTTGTTTTGTTTCTTTCTTACCTGACATTCTGGACTCAAAAGCTGAAGGAAGGAACAAGTATCTAGAGATGTTATTATCAGTTGCAGACAAGTTTAAGAAAGACCCTTACGGGTGAGCTTAGAACACATCTCTTCTCTCTTTGTTACTATCATCATATTCCAGCTGCCAGTTACTCTGTTTTTGCAGAAACTAGATAATTGTTCGAATTTTGATTGTGTTTGCAGCTTTGTGTGGGTGGCTGCTGGGAAGCAACCTGATTTGGAGAAACGTGTTGGTGTTGGAGGATATGGTTATCCAGCAATGGTAGCCTTAAACGCAAAGAAAGGAGCTTATGCTCCACTTAAAAGCGGTTTTGAGGTTAAACACCTCAAGTAAGTGTACCTTCTGTCTTTCTCTCTATCCTATATAATCAAACCAATGATCCATGCACATTATTTTTTGGTAGCAAGCTCAAAACGGGTCTTTTCTTATTTGTATTATCAGAGATTTCATAAAGGAAGCTGCGAAAGGAGGAAAAGGGAATTTGCCTATAGACGGAACAATGGAGATAGTGAAGACAGAAGCTTGGGATGGTAAAGACGGAGAGGTGGTTGATGCAGATGAATTCTCACTTGAAGACCTCATGGGAAATGATGATGATGCCTCCACTGAGTCCAAGGAAGACTTGTGAACTTCTCTTTTACCTCATTGATAAGGGTTTGGTTTCTTGAAAGACTTAACGTGTCCCACTCAAGGACAATGATATCATTTCAAAGAGTTAGAACAGAGAGTATACACTTTTGGATTCCATATAGATACAGAATTTGGTGAATCCTTCTGCTTTGATATGAAGTTGAACAAGCTAACTAACAGTCTAACCACTTCAGAGACTAATTCATCAACCAATAATTACCATAGCCTATTTATAAACCACAGTAATTACAAAGATTATATTTCTTTCAGACAGAAATATCATTCACAGTTTAGTCAACATCAAATACAAAAATAGTATACAAAGCTTTGTTTGTTTTGGTAGTTGAGTCTGGTGTAAACTACAAGTTGGGTTTCCAAGTCGTAGATCGTGGTAGCTTTAAACGCCATTGAGGCTGTTGGGACGAATCCAAGTAGGCGACATCGCTACAAACTGTGATTTCAGAGCTTGAGCAGATGATTTCCGCATTCTGAAGTGTAAATCCGTGGATTATGGGCAACGGAAATCCCTTTTCTAGATGGTCATTTGCATATGGCACAAACACTGTTTGTATAACAGTCCACACTATTGGCTAGAAGATCGGAACAAGATAAAGAAACACATGTAGATGTTAAGAATGAATGAAATTTTCTCTGAAACAAACATGGGAGTGCTTTAAACACTTGACATGATGGTTTTACCTGAAGAAGATGCAGATGGAGATTTCCAATGTTGCTCCATTTCAAAGACATGGAGAAATCTTCTAAACTTACGCTGCCTCCAAGGTTATTACCCATGACTCTGAGAGCACCAGATCCCCGGATCATCTGCAGCAAAGGAAACAGTGAATCATCTGTTGGTAAACTAACATCACTGCAAATCTGCTTATATAGCATTGTCATTGGAGGACTCACCAAGGAGATGCATGCTACTGGTATAACTTGGCTTGCATCTAGAACATTGATTACTAAGTCTGCATTAACATTAGCTCCAACGTATTGCTCTGATATCTTTACACGCGGAGGTGAAGACAAACTGATGTTCAGACTCATATCCTGGTTCGGGTACTTCTTGTATAGTTGTGGAATGATGAACCTCCACCTAGCAGTGTTTAAAAGAGCCTGCTCTGGTATTTTATCCACAACCCATTGCACAAAGTCTGCCTGAATATGGCAACAGTGAACATCCTCATATTAGAAACAACAGTGGAAAATAGTGATATTGTTTCTGATGTATCAGAAACAGATAGAACAGTTTTATCAAGAGCAATCTTCTAGTTGACTATATTTTACACGAGGAACCAAAAGAATTAGAAAATGAGGAACTTACATTATAGTACAGAGCTGCAGCAGAGTTAAAAACAGCTTCATCCACTGAAATTCCGAGCATTTTAGAATTTCCAGGGCAGATAACTAAAGATACAGACTTTCTGAAGAAGGACTTTAAGAATTGATTTGTTTCTCCTTTGGTGAACAAGCCATCAATCTCAAAAGTGATAGATGAATTTCTCAAAATAGGATCACTGGTGAAAGTGACATTAAGGGCAGCATTATCATCCACAGGGATTTCCTTTGGAAGGTTTTGTAGGAATGAATCAAGGTCTGATACTCCTTCAGTGAGTTTCTTGGCAATGGTACTTTCCACACTTGACCCAATTTGGTCTTTAAATGCATTAACCATCCTGAATTGCAGAGAAGAGAATGAAGTTTAAAATGAATCCAACACCTGTCTTGCAATAAGAGGGAGTGGATCTATCATCATCAATAAGCAAATTATTTCCATAACTAGTAATTTCATACCCCTGATAAAACCATGATGCTCCTCCTTGCAACTCAATGGTGATGTCTTCCACATGGCATCCACATTCCGAAAGAGAAAGTTTTAAGCCTCCTTCATCAGTTTTCAAGCCTAGAGACAGCCCGATTTCCATGCCTTGAACCTTACCGAGAAGGCGAGAATCAGCACTCATCAAATTCCCTTTGTAAAACAGATATAAAAATGAGCAGATCACGCAACTAAAACCAACACATGGAAATGGTAACACAGAGAGCAACAGTCACCTCCGATTCCCATATCTAACTATGTTCTAAGACAAAAAAAGAAAGTCTTTTTGTTTTTTTGTTAAAGCTTTCTTTGATGGAACAAGAACGAAGCTAAACGCAGAACCGGTTCATAAACAAACACAAAAAGGAGAAGTAAATACGAATTTTCAACAAAATCTTCACTAAAAATCATGACTTGACTTTGCTTTTGCTTCAATTTGAACAATTTCTAGATGATCAAAACTAAGAATTAGTAAAATGAATCGTAATTACCTGAACAGATGCAATACCCTGATCAGAGATTTCAATAGGAGGAAGCCAAGTACTGTAAGAATAATGCCAATTCATACTCAAATTACAAGTCGTCCCTGAAGCGACGATGACAACACCTGTCTCACCAAGCTTAACATAAGACGACGCAACGTCAAGCTCGTATATCGTCAGATTCGAGACAACAACATCGATTCCTCCGAGGAACGGGATTTTCACAGATTTCTCGATCCTGGGAATCTGGAGAGGTATAATCGACGCGATTGCTTTGTTAACTAGAAGATTTTTGACGAAATCGAGTCCGTTTTGAGATACGAGAACCGATGTGAATGAATGGCTGCTCTGTGTTTGTGAAGGCAAGAAGAAGAAACTTGGTAATAGAAGAAAGAGAAAGCATCGTCCAGCATCCATGGCGGAAATTCAAAGCTTTTTTTTTCTAGCTTCGATGAAGAACAGGTTAATACAGTGCAGTTGCGTAATGGTTTGGATTATTGAGAAATGTCTAAAATAACCTTAGTCATTCGATTTGCATTGCCTTGTGGGGGACCGGGGGTAATCTGATTGAAAATGAAGTGTTTGGGGTGATAACATAAATTTTAAAAATATTTGTCTTTCTGGTCAATTTAAGTTAAAGCTGAGGTCTAAAGGGTAAAAGATTGACGTAAGAGTATAATATGTAAGTTTTATGTTAGCCCTAATAGTTTCTCTCATCCGCAATCACCCATTATATTTGTTTATCCTCTCGATCTCCGTAGAGACCATGACCGGAGATGTCAACGGTAAGATCTGTAACTCTTGCTCGAAATTGTTCTGGATTAGATTTCATCTGTCATGTTTAACTAGCCGATCGAATCAAACTTTTTTGTTTTTCTTCAGTTTCGTAATTGTGAAACCTCGCATGCAGAAGGCAAAATAAGCGTCTTATGGGACTTGACGGATTTCCCAGTCCCTGAGGGTCGCAGTATTCGTGAGATTATTGGTTCTGTTCTTGTGAAAGAGGGTTATACTGGTGAGGTGTCAATCAAGGCTTATGGTGAGACGACGAATCCGTACCCGCCTGAAGACGGATTCACATTCGTACAGAACAGTGAGATTTCCTGTACTTAATAAAAACATGCTATTTTTATATATAAATTGTGTATGTGTCTGTAATCCGTTGATATGCATTTCCAGGTGATAAATATTGGAGGCTTACTAGGATATTAGTAGACATTGGTTTATGGGCATTGGACAGCCCTGCATGCTCCCCATATTGGACCAGCAACTTTGATGGTAGTCGCAAAAAACATTGAAGAAGAAACGCAGTTCGTCCATCTTGTCCAAAATTTGAAGGCTTCATGTTACAATACCATCTTTGTAGTGCCTGACGGTTATCGCCCAGAAGAACTACCAATGCCTAATGTAAACTTAGCTTGGTATTGGAAAAGTCTACTAGAGGGAGGAGAGCCTATCCCCTATTGGGATTTACAAGTCATGTTATCTCGAATGAAACAAGATGATTCCGACGTATTTCGATTTGAAACTTCTGCTGACGAAGATATTTGTAGTTGTGCTATGTTGTGCCAAGAAGACAAGTAGCTGATGATGCATGGCTCAATCGATAATAATGTTTTATCACAATTGTACTTTTGATTTCAAAAGACTTTGGCTTTGTGTATGAAAGTTGACGCTATCTTTGTCCTCTTAAACTCTGTCTTGTCTTCAAGTGATTTGCACGGTTTTAAGTTACTAAGTATTATTGCATCTTTGAGCTTTTTTTCTATCTTCGATGAAGAACAGGTTAATACAGTGAAGTTGCGTAATGGTTTGGATTAATGAGAAATGTCTAAAATAGCCTTAGTCATTGCATTTGCATTGCCTTTGCCCTTTAGTCAAGAAGATTTAACAAACCGTGTTAGATCGAACGGCTAAAATGATAGTAGTAGAATACAGAAGATCTTGACGGTTCAGATCAAAGAAGCATTGATAAACTAGGATCCAACGATCTACAGTCTTCCAAGAATATTAGCCCTAATAATAAGTCTCTCTTAACATAAAAAAAAAAAAAAAAAACCGATCAGAACCATATATTCTTGGGTTATTCTTTTGTTTATCCGCTCGATCTCCATAGAAACCATGACCGGAAATGCCCACAGGGCATGATTATCAAGGGTTTCTTAACAATGACTCTTAGTAATTTTTTGTATTAAAATATTAAAATTTACCTCTTACAAACATGTTTTGGCTCTTAGCTAAGAAACCTTTCTTACCAATCTTATTATTTGCCATTTAATTAAATACTTTTTAATACTTCAGATTTTCCTAAGATTTGGCTAAGAGCCTACCAATAATCATGGTATTGCTTGAAATTGTTCTGGATTACATATTTACATATTTATACTAAAGTGTTAACCTTATATCTAATTCTTAATGACCCATTCATATTTGGGCTTAAAAACAAACTGGCCCAATAACCTTTCTTCTACTTCTTCTACGACACAAACACAACAACGTCTTCGTCTTCTCCGAAGCGTCTCTTTGCCCACCAACGTCTTCTCATATCCAGGTCCGGTTCACTCATCGGTAAGACCCGGTGCCATACAAAAAAAATCCTATCTTTAATAAAAAATTTATATATATATATATATATATATACAAAAAGTTATATTTCATAAATTATTTTGTATTTTATAGCTATTTGGACCTGTTATTTTTGTTTATTAATTTTGGGCCTCAATATTACCTTTTAAAATAGAATTTTGGGACCTTTACATATAGATATTTTATAAAATTTCAGCATAATTAAATAGTTAAATAATAGAAAAACTATGAATTTGGACCTTAAATTTGTTGGACCCGGTGCAAATGCACCACTTGCACATGCCAATAACCGGCACTGCTCATATCAGTTCATGTTTACCAATTTGAAGATTAATCGATGATTGGATTCTAACAGTTAGCTTGTATTTTTGAGGGGACTGCTCATCTAGCAAAGTCTACTTCAAGGAATCCTTTTGCTGTTTATACCATGTTACTGTGTTCTTTAACATGATGTTTCTGGCAAGTGTATAAGAAAGCAACTACTGCACCAATCACGCGCAATGTGCGGTTGTTATAATTAAACCAAAAGAGGATTCCTTGGCATAACCAGGTAAACTACTTGCAAATCATGTCAGACTCGATTGTTCAACTTTTTAAAATTATCTTTAAGCAGTCATCAATCGTAACCCACAAGATCCATTGATTATTAATCATGTCCAAATTATTTTCTGTGAGCTTGAGGGGCTTGTCAATAGTTTTCCTTTATGACTATATCTACATTTTTGTAGATGTCAAAGTTTCTCTATAGCCTATTCCTCTCTCTTCTCTGACCGAGAATCAAATTGTCTTCATGTCTCAGGAGAGTTGTACATATGCAAGGATGACAAAAACAACCAACTTCTTAATTATAAATATGTGAAGTTTGTGAAGCTATGTAAGCAACCGCAACCACAGTATTCATAGTGAGTTTTGCATCAATCACTATCAAGTAAAATTTAGAGAGCGAGGCTAGGGACACTGCCACTGGTTGTCAATGTAATTTAGCTCGCACTCGTTGATATGTTAGTTGGACCGCAAAAAAAAAAACGATACAAACCTTGGTCAGAGGGACTACTAAGGAAACATTGTACTCTCTGGCCATCAAAGTTGCAAGGACATTGAAAAAGTCCGTGTTTTTCTCTGGGATGTCTTTTGCAACTATGAGAAAATTTGTTTCCATATTTGGTCGTTCATCCATAAGATTGTAGAATGCCCAGTAAAGCATGTCCACTAGCATCTTACTGAGTCTCACATGCTTTTCAGCCGCTGGAAATTCATATCAACGGAGATATATGCAGATTACAAGACATGAATATATACATATATATTAAAAAGAAAAAAAGAAAAAAAAAAAAAGAGAGGACTTTGTTTACCTCTGTGTACAAGCTCGATATTGGAACTGTAAAAGTCGATCCATTTTGCATCCACACCACCATAAGCATAGATTGACAGGTCACCAATATAACCCTCAATCCGAAGAGCATGTTTGACTTTACTATAAAACGAATCCAAATTGCGATCCTCAGGGACTGGGAAATCAAGGACGTCCCAGAAGACGCGTGTGTTAGCAGCTGCGAACGGGGCAACGCATAAAAACAAAATTAGGAAACGATCATCAGACCCATCAATTTGGAGCAAGAGATAGAGAACAATTTCTACCGGAAATTGACAATGACTCCGAGAAAAAAGAATTAAAATTTTAGGGTTAGAATTTATAGACAAGTGATTGTCGAGCAAGTTACGTGAGAACTGAGAAGGTTGTCTCTCTCTGCTTGGGCCTGTGGCCTTTTATTTTGGGCTTTATTGTCTGGTATGCCTTTTTTAATTAATGGGAATATATGTCTAAAAAGATAAAACCTTGGGCCATTCGATTTGTGGGGGTAATTTGATTCAAATCGGAAGTTTCAGGGTGATAACATAAATTTAAAAAGTATTTATCTTTCTGGTCAATCAAAGCTAAAATTGAGGTCTAGAGGACGGTAATCGGTCTCTTACGGTGGCTTGGCGACACGGAACAGAGAATTAATCATCGAGAAAAAAGCCGGCGAGCTTGTAACCGGAATTCATGGCGATGCAAGCCGGTGTTCAGACCTCTAAGGTCCTTATCCTACTCGGCGCAGGTCTCTTTCTCACTTTGATGGTTGATTAATTATGTTTGCATTCGACTCTGTAATCTAGGGATACTTTTCTCGAGTTTATGAAGATTTAGGGTTGGAATTTATATTTATCTTAAATTCTGGCAATTTTATTGATCACTATGCAAAAATGGTCTAATTTGCTTCAATTATTAGTCTAGTTTTGATGCTAATAACATCTTGGATGTTGCAAGAATGATGTATAGTTTGATTCTAGCTCATATGTTCTATTAATGACCTTTTTTGATACTTTGGTCTGTTTTCATCATGTTCAAGGTGTATCTGGTTCGATCGTATTGAGACATGGGAGGTTGTCCGACCTAATAGCCCAGCTTCAAGAGTTACTCAAAGGGGCTGAAGGAGTTGAAAGCACTCCATTTAAGTATGATGGTGCACTCCTAGCTGCTCAGGTATTCTCATTTCCTTTTGCCCTGTAAGCTTAATTTTCTCATCGATCCAACAAATACAATTGATAATTCATGTGCTTCTTGTAATCATTAGGCCAATGCTGGACTCCCTTCTTAGTGACATAATTTTTGTTTTTTCTTAATAACCAGATTCGACAGCTTGCAAACGAGATCAAAGAACTAACTATGACCAATCCAGTTACCATCTTTAATGGAGATTCAAACTCCAATGGTATGTACATGTCTTTAGTTTTTCATTAAGGTTTATGTACGACTTTTAATAATCTAGGAACTGTTTCAAATATGTTTATTTTTTATGAGAAACACAGAATAATAATCTTTGCTTTTGCTGATGTAGGCTATGCATCTTACCTGGTTCCTGCGGCTGCCGTTGGAGCTATGGGGTACTGCTACATGTGGTGGAAGGTGCTTATCTCTTGAAAATCTGTCTAGTTTTCTATGTTCCATGTGTCTTTTGTTATAGTTTTTTGTTTTGTAACATTTAGTTTATTGATGCACTATATATCATTGACTTCTAACGTTTACCCACATCTTACTCTTACATTGCAGGGCTGGTCATTTTCGGATGCAATGTTTGTGACAAAGAAAAATATGGCTGATGCGGTTGCCTCTGTTTCGAAACAACTAGACGATTTGTCAGACACATTAGCGGTGAACAAATACTTTTTTGAGACATTCCTTTGTTTTATATGTTACTTGTGGTTTTTGACTCGATGCATTTTCTTACGCAGTCAACAAGAAAACATCTTTCTAATAAGCTAGCGACCTTGGATTGGAAGGTGGAAGAGCAGAACGAGACATCTAAAATGATCTTAAGTGATGTAAGAAACCCATTTTATTTCTCACCTTCTTGTATTGATGCCTTAAGATTAGGATAATTATACATTAGTCTAAGAGAGGTCTCACACGTGATCGGCACACTTGTACATTTGACATCTTATAAGGATTTGAAGCACATTTAGAATTCCAAAAGATTGTAGAGTACATATTTATTAACGTCCCTGAACTGTTTTTCTTCACATGTACAGTAGATTCCTTAGTTTCTTTCAGCTAGATTCTTATTTCTGCGATTTATTCCATCATTGCCTTTCTTTGATATTCATTTTAATGGTAATGTTCACATGGAATCTTGCTTCGATGCAGGTAACTGAGATGAGGTCAAGCATTTCGCAAATTGGGTTTGATTTTAAGAAACTAAATGAAATGATTTCTGGAATAGTAAGTCTCATCTTTGTCATCTATATGCATATTTCGGACAATTCTCAATTTATGTTAAAGGGACTAATATCTTTCTTAAATCAAATTTTTACAGGAAGGGAAGATTGGAAGTCTTGAAAGCAAACAAGTACTTTGTCTACAACCATTAGATATCAACTACAAACCACTTCACACTATCAGTTTTCTTAAAACTAATTTATCTCAAACATCTATTTTTTGTTAAATTTTAGGATGTGACCCTCTCAGGACTATGGCATCTATGTCAAGTTGCAGGCGTTAAAGATAGCACAAGCACTAAAGTATTTCAGGTGAGTGTTAACTTACAAATTAAGAGACCCATTTTCTTACTTTTTTTTTTCTCCCGTAATTATAGGCCTGATTGAAAAAAAAATCTTGTTTCTGGCTTTGTGGTTTAGGATGTTGGTGCGAGATTACCTATCGATGGAAAACCATATACTAATAATTCTCTCTCGGTAAGAATGCTACGATAACCTATCTTTCGTCATCTAAATGAGCATTTCAATTCTATTGATGTAGTGGAAAAAAAATCAAGAAGATCATTAGTCTTGAATTTACATATATTCAAGGCAGTCTCTCATCAATCTCATTCGAATAACATGGAACCTGGAATACTTGTAGTAGCTGTTATTTGATTATCTCATGATGTTTCTTTGGCTTTTTAAAACTTTTAAACTATGAAAACTCCAGGGTCTGCGGTTTCTGACGGAAGGCAAAGAGGATGCAAACGTAATACACAAGCCGGTTTTGGCGAAAGAAATAGCGGTGGTGGAGGAAAAAACAAAAGCCGCAACCGTGACAAGAAGCAGAGTTCATAGAGCGTTTCCGGGTGGAATATCTTGGGTACGGGATGTTTCAGGACTATCCTAATATTATTTTGGTTGATATACGAAGAATTTGCTTGTATTCGTCCCAAATTCTGATACTGGGACTGGCAATTATTTTTTGATGTAAAAAAGAAGAAAAGAAAAACTACATATGTTATTGCATCCACCAACAATTTGGTTTGCCCCTAATTATTTGGTCTCCTCTTGATGTTTGTAAAGAAAGAGTGTGAATAAGGCTTTCATGTATGCCGTGGTCTTCACTGATTTGGACATTTGTGCTCCTTTTTCCTTTTGAGTTTGGATCAAAAAAAATTGTGAATCGAAAAATTTGAGAAATAGAATGAACTACTACTGTCTTTAAACATTTGTTCTTCCTTTATCGTGGGATTATTGGATTAAGTTGGCAGAGAAAGAAAACTTTCGTCCTTATTGGGCCAAAAAGGCCCAAACTAGATATAGAGGTAGCCCAAAGTCAATTTAACCCGAAATAAATAATCCAATCGGGTGAATTTGACACCAATTAAAAAACCCGACCCGACTTGTTATATTAACATAGGCCTGGGCAAAAAAACCGTACCCGAGTACCCGAACCGAAACCGACCCGAAAAAACCGGTTCGGGGCGGGTACGGGTATTAGCTATTTACCCTATTGGGTCTTGTATTGCCGTACCCGTGGGTATAGGGTAAAACCCGATCCGAACCCGATACCCGAACGGGTACCCGATTACCCGAAATTACATATACTTATACATATAAAACTTTTTATATATGTAATATTTGAGCTAAATACATTTATATCTAAATATCCGAGAATAGTTACCAAAAACTAAATGCACTTATATTTAAATATTTAAGACAAAATATATTTATACGCGAGATGCTTGTAAATTTTTTAAATATTTGGAAAAAATTCCGGTTATTCGGATAAATTTTCGGGTGAAACTCGGATATTAGAGTAAAATTGCGGATAAAATTCGGATATTAGGATAAAATTTCGGATAAAATTCGGGTATTTGGTAAAATTTTGGGTATTTGGGTATAAAATACCCGAACCCGATGGGTACCCGATTTTTTTGGGTATTTAGCGGTTCTAAAAATCTAAACCCGAACCGACCCGAACCCGATTAGATCCGAACCGAAACCGAACCGATATTTTAGATTTACCCTATTGGGTCCTAAACTCCTCTACCCGAAAGACCCGTACCCGATCGGGTTTTACCCGAACCCGACCCGCATACCCGAATGCCCAGCCCTATATTAACAGGAGGCTTGACGGAACTTGGCATCAGTTAATCGGAGCTTCGTGTCTGGATCTTCGACGTTCAACGCAAAATTCCTCTCTGGTTCATGTAAATTTCCAACATATATTTGTGGTTGAATTTGGGTAATGGGGCAAATTTATCACACTTTACGGAGTATTGAAGTAGCCTTTGTCTCCTGGCTGTTGAATTGCGATTCATTGTGTATGCTCAAGCGTTTAATTGGGAGATTCTAACGAAATTTTTGTGCTTTTTTCTTACTTAATATCATCACTGTTGATGTTTCTTCTGTGTCCCTCTTTTTATTGCCACAGTGGATAATCAGAGTCTGGGAAGATGAGCATTGTACCTAAGGAAACGGTTGAGGTAATAGCTCAAAGTATTGGGATTACCAACTTGTTACCTGAAGCTGCTCTTATGCTTGCTCCTGATGTCGAGTATCGTGTCCGAGAGATCATGCAGGTGACCTTTTTTTTTTTTTTTTTTTTCTAATCATGTCTTTGTGTTCTTGAGGTGAGGTTTTGGGTATCAGCATATTGATGTTTCTGTATTGGATGTCTTTTCAGGAAGCTATCAAATGCATGCGTCATTCTAAGAGAACGACTTTAACAGCTTCGGATGTAGATGGTGCTCTCAACTTGAGGAACGTTGAGGTACAAACTAGAAACCAATTTCTTACTTCCCATTATCTAGACTGTCAGTACATTGTTTGATAGCTTCCTCGTTTTGGTAGTGGAGTGAGAAACATATATGGTTTCTAGTTTTGAGGCTTGGCTTTACTGGTGCATATGAATAACACCATCTATTACACTTTGCTTTCACATATTTCACTACACTAGTTAACTGAATCAAAAAGGCATCTATTTGAGAATGATCATATTTATTGCAGCCGATATATGGCTTTGCCTCAGGAGGACCATTTCGTTTTAGAAAGGCTATTGGGCATCGCGATTTGTTCTACACTGATGACAGAGAAGTGGATTTCAAAGATGTAAGATGTTGGGAAAGCTGCCATATTTTGTTTTGTTTCAGTTAAGTTCTTCATTTTGGTTTTCTTATGTTTTTAAGAAATGTCATGGTTCTAGGTGATCGAAGCCCCGCTACCAAAAGCTCCCCTTGATACTGAAATTGTTTGTCACTGGCTGGCTATTGAAGGAGTGCAACCAGCTATACCAGAAAATGCTCCTTTAGAAGGTTTGTCTCTCAATCTTGTGCCCTGGGTTAGAGTTGTAAAGTCATTAACTGAATTTTTCAACATGAAACAAATATTAGTATGTACAGTGACGTTTCAGAGGTGTATAAACCTCTTTCTACAGTTGATGAACCCCGTGTTAAGTGATGAGCTACTGATGTTACTGAGGGATCAAAATACATATTTTCAGATCCATCTGTATTATTGTTTTGCGCTTCATCATGAGCAAGAAATCCTTGTTTTTTCCTATCTCGAATATATTTTTCACTTGTTTGTGCTGTCTTTAGTCATTAGAGCACCTGCAGAAAACAAAATCCATGAACAAAAAGACGGACCTCCTATTGACGTTAGGCTACCAGTAAAGCATGTACTATCTAGGGAACTTCAGGTATATGGTGCAGGCTATATACCATAGCTACTATCCTTACATGCATAAAACTTATCTGTTGTTCTCTCTCAACAGTTATACTTCCAAAAGATTGCTGAACTTGCAATGAGCAAGTCAAATCCTGCTCTGTTTAAAGAAGCATTAGTGAGCTTGGCCTCAGACTCAGGACTTCATCCTCTAGTTCCATATTTTACAAATTTCATTGCTGATGAGGTAACATTATGCACCACCAAGGTACTAGTGCAAAGCAATAAGACCCACGCTAAGTTTTTGCAGATTACAGTTTTAATTTTCTCCACTTGTGCAGGTTTCAAATGGTTTAAAAGACTTTCGACTCCTGTTTAATCTAATGCACATTGTTAGAAGTCTTCTACAGAATCCTCACATAAACATAGAACCTTATGTAAGTTTTCTCTGGATTATCCTTTTGCCACTATCTAAGAACATTGTAGAATCATGTAGCTACATTTTCTTAAGGCTCCTGATTTGGGTTTCTTCAAGTTCTATTTAGACATATTCCATATTATGGATATAAAATGGTTAGTGGTAGTGTTTGTCCGAGTTATGCAAGCTCGAGTGCTTAAGTACTCTCTTTTGCTTCAAATGACAATAAATTATGTCTTTTCTGAGTTTGAGCGTTGTTTCATAACCATGAAGCTGAGTGAACTTTTCCTTTTGGTGCCAGCTGTACCAGTTGATGCCATCTGTTGTAACATGCCTTGTATCAAGAAAGCTTGGAAATAGATTTGCTGACAACCATTGGGAACTCAGAGATTTTGCGTCAAATCTGGTTGCACTGATATGTAAAAGGTTCATTCTTTCCCTTTCATGTCATGAACTCTGTGTTTGTTTTTGGTTGATTGTGGGGACCTGAACATGAATTCTTACTGGAACTACTACTGAAATTTATACGGAAATTGTATGCAGTATCATGAGATGATTATCCATAGATGGTCTGCTAAGTTTATCTTGGCTGATCTGTTTGCTATTGATATCTTCTTCTTTTTTTTGCTCGAGCTGAAAAAAAAATGGGTACATCTGAATTATGGGTACATCTGAATTAACAACAATTAGTAATAACTTGCTCTATTCTTCTTCATTATTTAGAAGGGTTTAGTCATTGTCTCCCACTTTTATATTACATATCTCACCTTAATATTCTTTTAACATCTGAATACCTGTGGTTTGAATAAAATCTTGCAGGTACGGACCCGTTTATATTACTCTTCAGTCTCGTCTTACAAGAACTTTAGTCAATGCACTGTTGGACCCAAAGAAAGCTTTGACTCAGCACTATGGTGCAATTAGAGGATTAGCAGCTTTGGGGCACAATGTTGTAAGTCATTCCCTGAACTTTCAGAAAGTTTGTGCATGCTATTTCCGATATCAACGAGAAATAATATTACCCAGCATATCCTTCTATCTAGGGCCTTTTCAGGAATCTGATATACAATTTGATTTTCCCCTCACCATTTTTCCGGCTTTGCATAATCATTTTATTGGGAAATTAGGACTATTATAGTCTTAAACAGCTTTTCCAATGAATCAGATACCCCTGCTACCAAAAACTTTAGCACAGCTATCCTGCATTATTAGCTGTTGTCATCTGAATGTCATATATTGTGTAGGTACGCCTTCTAATTCTATCAAATCTCGAACCGTATCTAAGTCTTCTCGAACCTGAATTGGATGCTGAGAAGCAAAAAAATCAGATGAAGAACTACGAAGCTTGGTGTGTATATGGAGCCTTGCTGGTTAGTCAACACATCCTTGTAAAAGTTCATCTTTGTAGAATTCTTCTCAGTGGACAATCCTTAGATTGACTTGCGCCCTTTTGCTTTTCAGCGAGCTGCAGGCTTGTGTATACATGACCGGCTTAAAATCTTCCCACCTTTACCATCTCCATCACCAAGTTTCCTCCGTAAGGGAAAGGGAAAGATAATCAATACTGATCCCCACAAGCGGAAGCTGAGCATAGATTCTTCAGAAAACCAATCGCCGCAGAAAAGATTGATAACCATGGATGGGCCAGATGGTGTGCAATCACAAGATCAATCCGGCTCAGCTCCAATGCAAGTAGATAATCCAGTGGAAAATGACAATCCGCCACAAAACTCTATTCAACCATCCTCATCAGAACAAGCTTCTGATGCTAACGAATCTGAAAGCAGAAATGGAAAGGTGAAAGAAAGCGGTAGGAGTAGGGCTATTACCATGAAAGCAATCCTTGATCAGATATGGAAAGATGATCTTGATTCCGGACGGCTATTGGTGAAACTGCACGAACTCTATGGTGATAGGGTTCTTCCCTTTATCCCTTCTACAGAGATGTCAGTATTCCTCTAACCAATAAGAGGTGAGCTTTCTATTCCTATACTTTCTGATGTTTGCCTCATCGATATAAAACTCATGGTTCCAGTTGTGAATGCATTTAGAATATGTGAAATCAAATGAATAATGATACTCAATACATTAATGCTAATGAATAATTATAGATATGTTTGATGATTTTCAAGCAGAGAAGGAGGCTTGGAGAGATTAAAGCGCCATCTGATTGGCATACATAAACTCATTCAGATCCGTGCCAAACTCCTCAGGTCAACTCGTTAGTTCGTCTTTATAACCTTGAGGGATTTCAAAGTCCTTGGAACCTGCAGACTGGGTTGAGTTGAATTGAACCTGTGGCAATGTATATATTAAGAGAATTTTAATGATTACGCAGTGGATTTATTTGTTTACTCTCAAATGTAATCCATGAAATGAAATATCTTCAAATCTGTATGATCTAGATTGCAATTTTTTGATATTTTTGTTTTCATGTCTCTCTTGCTTATTTTACTCGTTACATATAATATCCGTTCATAGATTATCTCTTGTTGATCCTTCTGGTCCGTAGAATGGGTATACTACAAAGTTTGGTCTGTTATTACATTGACTATGAAAAAGGTCTGACACACAACAAGATTAATTTATGAGGATCTGTAGGAGGATAAGTCTGAACAAAAGTTTCGGAGACATTCTCTTAAGTTTAACTAATCTTGTATGTAAACAATCAAGTTTGCTACACACTACAGAACAGCCTAGTAATCTGGTTTACAACAAAAAATACATGTTGATCAAAGCCCAAACCGAAAACTTAATGATCATCAGTGCTGCAACGAACGTATTGGCTATTGCATTCCAGTAAAAGCTTTGGCTGGTGCCAAGAATAGCTAATGTGCTTGAACAAGAGAGCTTCAGGCCTGAACATAATCCTCTGGCGACCAAAAATGTTTCACAGATAGTAATTCCTTGTGTTATTTCTTTTTGCCGGAACAAGACTATGACCATCATTCGACGATTTCCCCTTCTTCTAAATCTAGTCCATCAGCGATGAAATCAGTATCTAAATTTTGGAGATTGCAATTATCATCCGAATCCAATCCCTTTGCAAATTCACATTCAAAGTTGAAATAGTCACCTGGGCTCATCTCCGCGAAAAGATCCGAGTATGTGTCTATTAACCCTTCCTCAAACTCAAGCTCCATGTTACCAGCATCTTCTTGTTCTCTGGGATCAACCAGAGGATTTGACTTGTTGGTACCAACGCCCTCTGCCTTGCTTTCCTCTGAGACTCGCAGACACGGGTTATAGTTCATTTGTTTCACAAGCTCAAGAACCTTTGGCTCAAAGGAGTTGATGTCGTCTTCTTCTATTTCTTCTTCTCGGAAGGTTGTACCATTAGTGCATCCATAACCATCAAATAAGGAATCATTAGGATTAGGTGTCGTGTTTACATGGTTGATAACTTCAAAGTCATAGCTCTGTGAAGGTAGATATACATGGATCACCGGGTACTCTAAGATAGCTACTTTGGCAAGCTGTTGCCTCAAAGGAGCTTTGATGTCCAGCTCCTTGAAAGGAGCCTTTGCACCCTGTGAGCAAGGAAAAAAGGCTTAATATTTTGTTAGACATGGCATAATATTTTATACAACGAATAAACAAAGATGGGAATAAAACAAAACCTTTGGGTATTGGCGTATAAAAAGTTTAAGAGAATCAAGATCCACATCACAGAAAGGCTTGAGCTTGTGAATCCAGGGGCCAGGCTTGAGATGATTCCTTATCACTGAGCATAGATTTGTATCTTCACCAACTCTGTGATGGATTTTTTAAGTATCAATAGAGGCAGACCAATGACAAACCATGTGTCTCAATAAACAAATATGATTTTCAGTCTTAGCGAATACTAACCCATGATCAACAAGAATCACATCTGTAGAATGAAACCGCCACTCAATTGTCCACGAGATGCACTTGCTCCTAAAGCAAAAAATTCCATCAACAGCAAAAGAAGATTGGTCAGAAAGTAAGGCAATAGAAGCACTTCAGTTAAAACATCTTTTTCTACAGAGAAGATCAACATCAATTACAATGACTAATGTAAAGCTGAATCTTTGACCATAAATCAAGAAATTCGTAGAGCATAAAAAAACCTCAGACTCCAAAAAAACTTCCAACCATTTTATGCTAGAAATTGTATGCAATCATCAAGCTCAGACTTGGAATAAAATGAGAATACCTATTATCGTATCTGGACTGATTATTTCCCCTCTTAAACATTCCACTAGGGAGATACAATAGCTTGGTTCTGCGGCTATAAGCAGCATTTTGAAGGCTCCGAAGAAGATAGGGTAACTTATAAGAATAATGATTTTTGCATAATTGATTCCTCGTTCTCAGAGCAGACTCCGCCACTCTTTTTGTTTCCTCAAGCATAATGTAGTCTAACATGTAAACAAAAGAGAAAATTCCATCAATCAAACAACAATTAGACAACAAAGCATCATCCATAGAAGAATCAAATACAAACACTTTAAAGGTGAAAACTTTTGAAAGTCACGAAACGAAAAACAAATTCACATAATACCAGAAAGGAGGAGATTATCGTCGAACTTGGAGAGGGGAACGACGTTGATGAGATTCTTTTTTCCGGTACAACCTGTTCGCTGCTTGTGGGCTTTCACACAAGGAAGACCACACGATCGAATCGAACATCCAGGACATTTGTACTTCCATGGATTTAGCTTGCACTCTTCGCAGACCGAATTTTTCATCTTTATCCGGAATCAACAACACAGTTTCTCCTCGTTAAGGTCTTGTGGAGGTGGGCAAGCTCAGGGTTTATGTTACTAACTAGGGGTATCAAAATTAGGGTTTAATAAAAAAAATATCTGAGAGAGGACATGTATTTTTTTAATTTACATTTTACCCCACCTAATTAAATTTTTCTTTCAAAATACACCCCATATCTTAACACTTCGGATTTTTTGGTTTCATAGCCAATCCATCCATGTTCAAAAGTTTGAAACTTTGACGACTGAGTTCATGAAACGATGAAATACTACAAACATAATTGTCATTCAAGAATAGACATTGTAACAACACAAGGCCCTATCAAACACATTAACAAAAGAAAAGAGTTATAACGATCTAATGTTGTTTCTTCTTAGTCGTACGGAATCTGGATATAGGCAGCATCACAGACAAATGGGATGTCTGCGTACATACCCGCAAGTGCACACCGTATGCTTTCAAGGACGGTAAACAGATAAGCAAATGCAACAGCGGTCCAGAAATGCATCCCAAACTTACCCCAATAGACTCCAAGAGGCATCCACTTGCTAACGGTTCCTATAACCTGGAGTGCGATTTCAAGCAGCATACCCATCACTACATGGAACCTGAAGAAGTGAGGCCATTCTTTTCTTCGCACTATCCCTAGGTAAGCTACAAAGAAGTAAGCCATGAGGAACCAGCTTGGTAATCTTCCGATGGCCCCCAGAAATGGGTAGGTTAGGAATTCAAAATCTTCTAGGAATGGGTGGAGATGGTAAGCGGTTTCTGCATACATCCAAGTTTCATGCAGTGGCATTAGGTAAGGCAGGCATGCCAAAGTTCTCCACCACCATTGTGGCTTCTTGGTCATTGGGGGAAATCGGAAGCTAGAAGGAACATCTTTTGATGCTCGTGGAGTCAAAAGAGTTTTTCTGCGGATGGGTAACACAGGTAATGTACCAGACAGACTACCTTGTTCTCCATTCAGAAGTAGAGAAGACGAGGCTGAGAGATATGACAAAGGTACACCTGAAACAATCAGAGTATTCAAGATTGAGTCAAAAAAACAAAAGCAGGAACTTTGAAATACCAAAGTCACTTGTCCTAGTTTCAGCCTATGGAAAAGTCTTTTAACATTCACATCATAAGAAACTCATTAGAGCAATTCACAGATATAAGCAGGGATATATGATAATAAACCATATGAGAAGAAGAAATCCACATGCCTCTTGACACTCTCGGAAGCTCATTGAATGGTGAAGGTGATCCCCAAGAGTTCTTTATGACAGACAATGAGCTTCGAGCAAGATAATGTTGAGTCCGTCCTGATGCAGCTCTGTATGATGATGACTTGAATGCCCGAGAACTCGTAAGAACATGTGCACTTGGCGTGCTGCACCCAATTATCATCCTTACCAACTAAAATGCCTATACATAAACAGATGAAAATTTGTTTTATCAAACGAAAACTGGGAAATCGAATTTGATTCTCTTGAGCAGACGACTGTAGAAAAAAAATCTTATTAAATGAACAAAAAACTGCTGAGAGATTCCAATTATTTCGATTCCCACAAAGAGATTTTCGGCACCCTACCCCAGAGATTGCTCAAGACGAATTAGAACCCAGAAAGCAAACAAAATCGATTCTTTTCATAAACCCATGAGATAATTTAGAGGGGAGAAAATTTTACGAACCTTCACAAACTAGGGCTGATGAAATCGAAGCTGGAGGTAGAAGAAGAAGAAGAGTAGGGTTTATCGAGCATTCATCAGTACTTCATCCTCTGAATCCTATCCTTCTTCACTCTCCCAACAAAAAAAAAATGGCGATTCCTCTCTCTTTTTTCTCCCGTGTTTAAATTTACACTAGTAACCTCAGGCCCAGATCGGCCCAAAACCTGAAAACCTCCCAATGAACAAGAGGGTTCGCGCATTATTAAACCGTGACCAAATTTGAAACTTTTTTTTTTTTTTTTTTTTTACTGTTTCCCCAAAAATTCTTTTGAAAATCGAATCGACAAATTCCTTCCGCCGTCGGAATGTCTATTCCCGATCCCAACTCCTCCGCATCTGTAACGGTGTCTCCGTCTCTCTCCACCGCATCGGAAACTCCGGCGATACCAGCAAACACTGTCAGACCACCGCCGTCTCAGCCACCTCCTGCTCCGCCGCCACCACCGCCTCCGACTTACAGACCCATAGCTCCGCTTCGCCATCCTAATCCGTTACAACAATCTGCTCATAATAATAACCTCTACGCACAGTCAATTCCAGTCAGACGCCAAATTCAAGATCCGTCAGCAGTTCTTTACCCGGGTCGAGGGTTTTCAGCCCGACCCGTTCGAGGGTTCGTCGCTGATCCTTCCTTGACGGCCGGTTATCAGAGTGGGTACCCTCCTCGCCCGAGTTTTGCTTACAATCCTCGACAATTTGGGCCGAGTCAAATGGAATCCTTGTTGCAGCAGTACTTAAGGGGGAGACTTCCTCAGATTAATCCGTTACCACGCCTTGGATCGGGTTCTCCTGTTGGGTCGGGTCTCATGAGAGGAAGTCCTCAGTTTCTGCAACCGCGGGTGAGGTTTCTTTCAATTTGGTTTCTTGCAGCTCTTCGATTATTCAAATTTAGTTTCTTTGTAATTCTGCTTGGTATGTTTCATATGTTAATGCTTAGATTCTAGCTAATTAGTGGAAAGATTATTGGGGAAAATGCTCGAGATGATCCTAGGTTTCTTGATTCAAGATATATGCTTTATTTACCTGATTCTCTTGGATCTAGTTATCTTTCTATTTAGGTTCTTTGTCCTGGTATATGATCAAATTATTGCTTTACTTTTGTTTCTTTACTCTGGTCTAGTAATTTCTCTTTCGTGGAATGAGGAAGACTTGAAAATGCTTTTATATTCTAGCAAATGTTAAGTGTTTGCACATAATCACTTTTGATTATTGCCCTTGTTCTAGTCATATTTTCTCATTTTCGTCAATTTTGGTACTTAGGTTGCCCCGCCCCCAACTTCAATTCTAGACACTGGCAGGAATAGAAAGGCCAGGTGAACATAAAATTTCTCTACTTTGATATTATCTTTCTTTTGGTTTCACTGAGAATATATTTGAAAAAAACTTGTTCTGGAAACTTAGTTGCCTTGCTGTTTCTTCTTCCTTGTTATTAGAAGCAAGGATGGGGCTCTTGTTGTTGTTAGAGGGAGAAAGGTAAGCCTACTATGTATCTCTGTTTTGCATTATCATATGTACTGCTTGTTTGAGACTTTGGAAAAGACTTTTGTTAAGTTTAGATTGTAATACTTAGTATTCAACTGTTTACAGGTCAGAATCACTGAGGGAGCTTCTCTTTATTCACTTGGTCGATCATGGTTAAAAAATGGTGCTCACGTAGGAATTCAGGTTTGCATCATTATATTTCTGTATGATGTAAAAAGCTTAGTGTTGTGATGATTCCGCTTGATATAATTATTCATCGGTTGTACTTTCAAGATATTGGTTTGTGGGGTTTTGATTTAGAAAACCTCCTGAAAATGCCAAATTCACTTGAATTTGGAAACCAAATTACTTTTGACTACTCACCTATTTGTATCCGTGCTAGTAAACTAGATAGAAGATTCTTTCTTGATATAGTTATTTTTTTAGAAGCCAAACTTAGTTAAATGATCCTCAATTGCATACTCAAAGCTTGTTTCCTGCTTTTACAATTGAATTCTGCATCTGCAATCTCTCCAGCGTAACCATATATCTGGGACTAATCTAACTTTCAGTTTATCTGTTGACAGCCGCAAAGGAGTGGTATAATGAAACCTTTGCCAAAGCCGGTACCTGTGGATATAACAACAGAGACAAGTGTGCCAGATGATCCAGATGAAGAATCAGCTGATGAAGAAAAAGAGGTTTGTGTTTAATCTTCAAGAACTATAGATTTTATCTGAGCAGAACATAAGACATTAGTCTGATTCATTCCTGATGTTGCTAATTTCAGCTCTTGATATCTTACTACATGATGTTTGATTCAACTCTTTTCTTTGATGATATCAGGACGAGGAAGCTGTAAAGCAATTATCAGAGAAGGATCTTTTGAAAAGACACATCGAGCGAGCTAAGAAAGTCCGAGCACGGTAAGCTCCACAGTATTCTCTCTTTTTGCTCCTTAGGTCCTGTAGTATTTGAAAGATAAACCTCCCCACAAGATTCATGGATGAGTTTTCTTAATCATCAAAGCAATCTAGTAGAACATTCTGGTAATTGAAAAAGCGGACTTCTTTTTATTTCAGATTAAGAGAAGAACGGTTGAGGAAGATAAAGAGGTACAAAGAAAGAATAACTCTTCTTCTGCAACATTCCAAAGACCGATAATGCATGAAGAACTATTGAAAAAGGGGTAAAGTTTTGTTAGGACTTAGGTTTTTATATGACTGTTGTTGATTTAGCATACTAGTACCACGTAACAACATACGTGTAGTAATAGTATAGGTGTGTTCTTCTTCCTCTTCTATAGATTAGTAGGACTAAATGAATAGTGTGTCATTCTTCCTAAGACTAAGGAAGGAGGAAGATAAAAGTTGTTTCCTTAATATTAGCCAGCTTTTAACTAATAGTATGACAATAAAATTTTCTTCTCTTACACATGCCAATCAGTAAATCGTGAAACACGCCAATAATAAATAAACTTTACTGTCATTAGTGAGCTTTTAAGTTTTAACTAAATTTGAGAATAAAATTTTCTTCTCCTACACATGCCAATCAGTAAATCGTAAAACACGCCAATAATAAATTTTATAAATAAACTTTACTGTAATTTGACGAATATTTAACTTATAAAATTTGTTTTTGTAGTAAAGAAAAATTGAGATTTTGTAGAACGTAGGTGGAAGTCTCTGAGTGGCTTGTGAGAGAGAATCGCATAGGGAAGCGGACAGAGAAGATAAACAAACGCTCCTATTTTGACTCTCTTTCAGTTACATTTGCCACGTAATTACAAACACGTGTCATCGCCGCTAAGTTCTTGTCTTTCTGATTGCTCCACATGCTACTACTACTTACCGATGATCTCTCTCTCGCTCACGTTTAATCCGCCATTTCTGTAAAAACCTCTTACCTTTTCTTCACAACTCTCTGAAGTAAACTTTTTCCCGCAATCACCTCTTGCTTTCTATTTTTTCTCGATTGTTTACACTTTTCATTTTCAGCTCTCTGTTTCTTTCTTTCACACTAACCCCAAATTTAGTTTCTTACTCTCCAAGAAAGAAAGAAAGAGCACCGATCTCTATTTTCTCGAGAAACAGAAGGAAAAACTCAGGATGGCGGGGAACGAGTGGATAAATGGATATCTGGAGGCTATTCTTGATAGCCAAGCTCAGGGGATTGAAGAAACACAGCAGAAACCACAAGCTGCTGTGAATCTGAGAGAAGGAGATGGACAATATTTCAATCCGACTAAATACTTCGTGGAGGAAGTTGTAACTGGTGTCGATGAAACCGATCTTCACCGGACTTGGCTCAAAGTCGTAGCCACTCGCAATTCTCGTGAACGTAACTCTCGATTGGAGAATATGTGTTGGAGAATCTGGCATCTCACTCGCAAGAAGAAGCAGGTCCTTCATAGTTACTAATTTTGGTCGATCAATAACTTGTTTCATTGAAATGTATCGAATTTGATTTTTTATGGAATCTCTGTGATTACAGTTGGAATGGGAGGATTCTCAGCGAATAGCGAATAGGAGATTGGAAAGAGAACAGGGAAGAAGAGATGCGACAGAGGATTTGTCTGAGGATTTATCAGAAGGAGAGAAAGGTGATGGTCTTGGAGAAATTGTGCCACCGGAGACACCTCGAAAACAACTGCAACGCAATTTATCCAATCTTGAAATCTGGTCTGATGATAAGAAGGAGAATCGTCTTTACGTTGTCCTCATCAGGTATGTTCTCTTGCTTCCATTGATTCTTCTTTGTGTTAGATCTACATAAAGAGCGTGTTGATTTTTTCAGTTTGCATGGGTTGGTTCGTGGGGAAAACATGGAGCTTGGTAGCGATTCGGATACTGGTGGACAGGTACATTGAGTTCCAAGTTTTCAAAAAGCTTGAATCCGGTATCTCGCGTTGTTTAACTTGTTTTCTTTGTGAATTTTCAGGTGAAATATGTTGTGGAGCTAGCTCGAGCTTTAGCGAGAATGCCTGGTGTGTACCGAGTTGATCTGTTTACTCGCCAAATATGCTCGTCAGAAGTTGATTGGAGCTATGCAGAGCCAACGGAGATGCTAACCACTGCTGAGGATTGTGATGGCGATGAAACCGGGGAAAGCAGCGGAGCTTATATCATTAGGATACCATTTGGTCCACGGGATAAGTACTTAAGAAAAGAGATTCTCTGGCCGTATGTCCAAGAGTTTGTTGATGGAGCTTTAGCTCACATTCTAAACATGTCAAAAGTTTTGGGAGAACAGATTGGGAAGGGGAAACCTGTGTGGCCGTATGTGATTCATGGGCATTACGCGGATGCAGGGGATAGTGCTGCTCTGCTTTCTGGTGCGTTGAACGTTCCTATGGTCCTGACGGGTCATTCTCTAGGAAGAAACAAGCTTGAGCAGCTTTTGAAACAAGGGAGGCAATCAAAGGAGGATATAAATTCCACATATAAGATCAAGAGGAGGATCGAGGCCGAGGAGCTATCTCTGGATGCTGCAGAGCTTGTTATAACAAGCACGAGGCAGGAGATTGATGAACAATGGGGACTTTATGATGGGTTCGATGTAAAACTTGAGAAAGTCTTGAGAGCTCGTGCTAGACGCGGTGTTAATTGCCACGGAAGGTTCATGCCAAGAATGGCGGTAAGTACACCGAGAACTAGCCAGGTTTGAAAAGTTATGATTATGAAGTAAGATTGAGTGAGCTACTGAGTCTGTTGTAGGTTATTCCTCCGGGGATGGATTTCACAAACGTTGAGGTTCAAGAAGATACACCTGAGGGTGATGGAGATTTAGCTTCCTTAGTAGGAGGAACCGAGGGATCTTCTCCTAAAGCGGTTCCAACTATCTGGTCTGATGTGAGTTTTCCTATGCAGCTTCATTATCTTCTTTCGAGAGTGTTTTTTGCGCATTGTATTTATGTTTAAGTCCGTATATTTGGCAGGTTATGAGGTTTTTTACAAATCCTCACAAACCTATGATCTTGGCATTATCTAGACCAGACCCAAAGAAAAACATAACCACTCTTCTGAAAGCCTTTGGCGAATGTCGGCCTCTACGGGAACTAGCTAATCTCGTAACTGTTACATAGCTTGTTATTCCAGGGAATGAAACCAAGAATTCTCTGTTTCTGAAGTTCTTTTTTCTGTGTGTTTGCAGACTTTGATTATGGGAAATCGAGATGATATAGATGAGTTGTCATCTGGAAACGCTAGCGTTCTTACAACCGTCTTGAAACTCATTGACAAATATGATCTTTACGGGTCTGTCGCTTATCCAAAGCATCATAAACAGTCTGATGTTCCTGATATATACCGACTTGCTGCAAATACAAAGGGTGTTTTCATAAATCCAGCTTTGGTTGAGCCTTTTGGCCTTACACTCATTGAGGTAAAGTATTCATATATATATAGTCGTTCTTACTCTGTGTCCAATCCGGTTTAACCAAAATTGAAAAATGCAGGCTGCAGCTCACGGACTTCCGATGGTGGCAACAAAGAATGGAGGACCAGTTGATATACATCGGGTAAGCAAGCTGACCTGAAACTGAAAATCATTTAAATTGGTAATACTTCTTTCTTTCTCATGGTATTTAACTTCAGGCATTGCACAACGGGTTGCTTGTGGATCCACACGATCAAGACGCGATAGCGAATGCGTTGCTGAAGCTGGTATCTGAGAAGAATTTATGGCATGAGTGCAGGATTAACGGTTGGAAGAACATTCACCTCTTCTCATGGCCTGAGCATTGCCGTACTTACCTGACACGTATAGCTGCGTGCCGTATGAGACATCCGCAGTGGCAGACAGATGCGGACGAAGTGGCTGCTCAAGACGATGAATTTTCACTCAACGACTCTCTTAAAGACGTTCAAGACATGTCTCTGAGACTCTCTATGGATGGAGATAAACCATCGTTGAACGGATCTCTTGAACCAAATTCTGCTGATCCGGTTAAACAAATCATGAGCCGGATGAGGACACCCGAAATCAAGAGTAAACCAGAATTACAGGGGAAGAAACAAACTGATAACTTGGGGAGCAAGTATCCGGTTTTGAGGCGACGAGAACGGTTGGTGGTTTTAGCGGTTGATTGCTATAACAATGAGGGAGCGCCCGATGAGAAAGCTATGGTTCCGATGATTCAGAATATCATCAAAGCCGTGCGATCGGATCCTCAGATGGCTAAAAACTCTGGTTTTGCGATTTCCACTTCTATGCCGCTTGATGAATTAACTCGCTTTTTGAAGTCTGCCAAGATTCAGGTGAGTGAGTTCGACACACTAATATGCAGCAGCGGGAGCGAAGTGTATTACCCAGGAGGGGAAGACGGAAAGCTTCTTCCAGATCCTGACTACTCCTCGCATATCGATTACCGATGGGGCATGGAAGGGCTTAAGAACACGGTGTGGAAACTGATGAACACAACCGCTGTTGGTGGTGAGGCAAGAAACAAGGGCTCTCCAAGTCTTATTCAAGAAGATCAGGCATCGAACAATTCACATTGCGTCGCGTATTTGATCAAAGATCGTTCCAAGGTAAAGTTGTTTCCCGTTGTTGTGGCTGTACTGAGGGTAAATGCAGTATCTAATCAGGGTTTCTGCAGGTGATGAGAGTGGATGACTTGCGTCAGAAGTTACGATTAAGAGGCCTTCGTTGCCATCCTATGTATTGTCGAAATTCAACGAGAATGCAGATTGTTCCTCTTCTTGCTTCTCGATCTCAAGCTCTCAGGTACGTTAACTAAACCAAATTGATCATCTCTAACCTGATTCTGTTTGCTGGAAACGCACATTTTGCTACGGGAACGCTACAAAACAACGTTATCTTTGTAGAACATGTCTGTTTCCTTATATAATTGCGATTTAAATTTTGCGGTGAAAGGTACTTGTTCGTGCGGTGGAGGCTAAACGTGGCTAACATGTACGTGGTGGTTGGGGACCGCGGCGATACAGACTATGAAGAATTGATCTCCGGAACACACAAGACTGTGATCGTCAAGGGGCTCGTCACATTGGGTTCTGATGCTCTTCTCCGGTCAACAGACCTTCGAGACGACATCGTTCCAGCAGAGAGTCCTTTTATCGGTTTTCTCAAGGCTGATTCACCGGTTCAGGAAATAACCGACATTTTTAAGCAGCTCTCCAAAGCCACCGCTTGATTCAACTAATATTCAATTCGCCGGTTCGACCATGTAGATTGATTTGTTATTTATTTTCTTTTTTAATTCTAAAGATACATTTGGTTAAATTTTTGGTATCTTGGTCGATCAAATTTTAGGATTTAACAAGTTTTCTATAAAATAAAAGTTACAAACAGTGAAGTCGAGAGTACTATTGGTTCTTTTTGTAGGGAATTATGCAAAAAATTTAATCCAACAAACAAGAAATAGATTGCAATGGTTGAGGAAAATAATAAATTAGAAGAATAAGACCATCTTTATTGGGATGTGCTTAACTTGGTTCTTAACTCAATTAAAAGTGTAATTAATGATTTTGCTAAAGAAAGACTCTTAGCTAAGCACCAAAAATTGGGCTAAAAACCAAAAATTGGGCTAAGAACCAAAACTAAGCTTCTCCCAATAATGTTGCTCTTAAGCCTAATAATTGAAATTCCATTGGAATATCACCAGTTATTTAAATATTTTTTTGGTTTCCATAAATTTTATGAATCTTGAAGATTTGAGAAATGAATGACCTGAAATAATGACATTTGATTTCAGATTTTAATTTTTTTTTTCTTTTTAAATGCAAGTCTAGTTCCAAAGTAATCAACCGGTCGGTTTGATTGGGAGAACCGATATCGGTTTGTTGCGGGCCTAACTCGCGGCTGCGACGGTGATTCGAAGCAGCTGTAGTTAATTACTTTAAAATTTTAATTAACGAAGAAATCAAAAATCTACATCTCGCCAGTGAGAAAGACTCTCCAAGGAGAGAGTTTGTTTACACAGAGAATTACAAATTCTAAAATCACTGGAGAATATCTCGTCTTCTTCCTTGTCTCAAACGCGATGCGAAGGTAAAGATGATTCGGTGTCGCTTCTCTTGCATTTTCTGGGAATTTTTTAGTTTCTCGAAAATAATCTGGTATTGCAATTTTCGTTTCAGTAGAGATGATTCGGCTGGATCGGTGTTGATTTTTGAGTGATGTTGCAGGTTAGGGCACCACAGACTTCATGGGAAGACGGGAGGAGTTGGAACAAAGGGGATGGTCGCGAAACTTTCTATCGGAGTCATTGTTCTACTGATCTGTACGCTCTCACTACTTTTTTCGGCTAACATCGGTAGCAATCGCGAGCCGACCCGTCCATCTAAGGTTAGATCACTTTTGCTATGTATTTGAAGTAGTGATTTCGAGCTGAAGATCAGATCTTCTGTTTGATTGGCCATGAATTGCAAGTAAAATGAAAAATTGAGTATCCGTTATGATTTTCCAGAGTCTGGAACCAAAAGTTTTGCAGGAGCTTAAGATCTGGATTTAATCTCCTGCAGTTTTATAGATGATAATCTTTGTGAGTCTTTGTTGATTAAAGACTTTGATGGATTCTATATGATATTTTTGAGCAGATAAACGTGGAAGAGCTCTGGGAGAGTGCTGAATCTGGTGGTTGGAGACCGTCTTCTGCGCCACGATCTGACTGGCCTCGTATGTTCATCTCGTGTTTTGAGCAGTAAAGATTTAACTCGATGCTAATCTAAAAGTCTTAGGGCATTCCAAGCTTGAAATGATGATATCAATCTTCTGATTCCTTTTTGCAGCTCCTACCAAGGAGACAAATGGTTATCTCCGTGTACGATGTAATGGTGGTTTGAATCAGCAACGTAGTGCGGTAGGTGTTTTTTTCCTTTTACACTCAAATAGTGTTGATGTCCTGTTTGGGTCACTTGACGAGTGGTTTGTCTAATCTTTAAATCTAGTGGAGTTGAGCTAGCTTGAACCCTCCACTATGAATCTGGTTATTTTATCTTCGATTTGACATATATTGACATCTGGATATTGCAGATATGTAATGCAGTACTTGCTGCCCGGATCATGAATGCTACACTTGTGTTACCCGAATTAGATGCAAACTCGTTTTGGCATGATGACAGGTATGTTGATTCCTTTACATCTGCTGCAAAGAGAAGTTAGAGTCCCTTATTACATAGCATTAATTTTAGAAAATATCAGATTTTCTGTGAAATTCTGAGTTGGTTATTAATAGTTACAATTGTCAAGGTAATACAATCCGTATGCCTTTCCAAGTATCATCAGACATTTTTTCTAAGCGGAGTTCTTCTCCTAATGTTAAGGATATGAGTTAATGTGCTGAGGAGATCAAATGCCATTACATGAATTCTGGATTACATGAATTCTGGAAGTATCATGTCTTTATCCGCTAATATATGATTGTTTTATTCCAGTGGTTTTCAAGGCATCTATGACGTGGAACATTTTATTGAGACACTGAAGTATGATGTGAAGATTGTGGGAAAGATCCCCGATGTTCACAAAAATGGGAAAACCAAGAAGATAAAAGCTTTTCAGGTACAAGCATAAAGAGATGTCTGGTTCTCACATAAGCTTGAAGTCTGAATATATGGGTTAAATATCTCTGTTCCTTGTTATTTCCTTGAATCAGATTCGTCCTCCTCGAGATGCTCCTATTGAGTGGTACCTGACAACTGCTCTAAAGGCAATGAGGGAACACAGTGCTATCTATCTTACCCCTTTTTCACATCGTTTGGCGGAAGAAATTGACAATCCTGAATATCAAAGGTTAAGGTGCAGAGTGAACTACCATGCTTTGAGATTCAAGCCACACATCATGCAGTTGAGTGAATCTATTGTTGATAGACTCCGGTCACAGGGCCACTTCATGTCGATCCATCTTCGTTTTGAAATGGATATGTTGGCATTTGCCGGGTATGCTCTTTTGCAACACTTTCTTTCTTCAACTATCAGCTGTAGGGTCATTTCTATTTAGGTAATTTATATATCAAAGTTGGTTTTCTAGAATCTGGTTCTTGTTGAAGTGACTTGCGAAGAAATTGATTGTCTTTGTATCATCTATACATCAGCACACATAGGAATACTGGTTTATTGTCTATTTTCCGCAGGTGCTTTGACATATTTAACCCTGAGGAACAGAAGATACTTAGGAAGTACCGTAAAGAAAATTTTGCAGAGAAAAGGCTTATTTACAACGAAAGACGGGCTATCGGAAAGTGTCCACTGACCCCTGAGGAGGTACTTCTTAATTTTTTTTCCGCATCATTTTCATGTTGAGCATATCCACAGATAGAAAACTGAAACCTATAGAGCAGTAGAGGGATCATAATTGCAGCTAATAATATGGCACTGCCTAGGCTTTAGAAATGCAATATGACATTTTGATTGATCCTTGTGGTGCAGGTAGGTCTTATATTACGAGCAATGAGATTCGACAACTCCACAAGGATATACTTAGCAGCTGGTGAACTTTTTGGCGGGGAACGGTTCATGAAACCGTTTCGAACCTTATTTCCACGGCTTGACAACCATAGCTCGGTAGACCCCTCTGAGGAACTGTCAGCAAAGTCACAGGGATTAATAGGATCAGCTGTGGATTACATGGTTTGTCTCCTCTCCGACATTTTTATGCCAACATATGATGGACCGAGCAATTTCGCCAACAATCTTTTAGGTCATCGCCTTTACTATGGTTTCCGTACCACAATCAGACCAGACAGAAAAGCATTAGCTCCAATTTTCATAGCTAGAGAGAAGGGGAAAACGGCTGGATTCGAAGAAGCAGTGAGACGAGTGATGCTGAAAACAAACTTTGGAGGGCCTCACAAACGTGTATCTCCTGAATCGTTTTATACAAATGCATGGCCTGAATGTTTCTGTCAGATAAATCCGAAGAAGTCTAGTGATAAATGCCCGCCAAATAATGTTATAGAGATTCTTGACAGCCGGTTAGAGAGTGTCAGAGATCCAGATTCAACTTCTCAGACGAATTCCACGGTCACTGGATTAGAACGGTAAGGATCTTAACTGGTAAGCCTTTGGAACGTTCTATACCAAAACTTGTTTCAAACAAAGAAGAGCAGAAGAAGAGAGATGTTTCTCGACATTGTTCATACAATTCAGGTAGCTCAACATCTCTGTGTCAAACTTTTTTCTTTATGAAGCATAGATTTGAATCTTATTTCAAAATTTGTAACAAAATCTAAGAGAAGCGATGAGATTCCACTAATAGTTATTTTACTTTGTTATTTTGGGCCTAAATGCCTTACGAAATTGAGTTTAACCAAAACCCATTAGGTTACAAACAACCGAATGGTGTGGTATTGGAAAGAGTGTTCGAAAACCAAAACACACAGAAACGCTAAAAGCAAAAAGAAAAAAGAAAAAACTACGTTTTTGAGTTTACCTATCTTCAATGTCTATAGCGATATTTAACTGGCGAGACAAAGTTGGGCAATGGAATAATTGATTAAACTTATTAAAGCATTTGAAAAACAAAAGAAATAATCAGAGCTCTAAACCCTTAAAAAAATTCTCATTTCTCTGCAAATTTCAGACATCCATGAGATGAATCTTTTGCTTACTACTTAGTGTTGTGTGTTGGGACACTAAGATAGAACTTAGTGTTCTTGAAGTCATCAAGTAAGGGGTTATATCCGTCCTTTGTTCTCGTCTTTGAAGGTAAACCAAACTCATCCATGAATGCTGATGTATCGAGCTACAAACAAAAGAGAACAAGAAAAGACTGTTAATGAAAAAGTTTCAGAAATATCTTCGCTAGTTGTAACGTTTTAAAGAGAATCTTGTTTTACAGTGAGAGTTCGCCTTTTCCTTCCTTTCTTCGATGGTGTCCCATCTTTTTCCATCTTCCTCCAACCGGAACAGTAATGGTCCATTCGTTCTAAAAGCCAGAAATCGGTTGGAAAAAATATATCAGCATCACCCTGCAAGATCATCCAACATACATATGAATTGTGAAGTTTGTTGAATTAGGTTAGAAGTTTGTGAATAAACCAAATAAGTAGTCAAAGAAGGAAATTTGCTGATATCTCGCACCTTTGCGTCCAGATAACTACTGTAATCTGAGCTACATCCATCTTTCTGCAAATAAAAAAAAATATTGTTAAAGGGACTATAATTATACTTCACGGATGTATGGTGAAACTGTTCTCAAGTTTTCTTGAGACAAGTTTGACATTAAGCAATGCAGAAAGACACTTTCTCAACCGGGCCTTGTGGCCTAGTGGTAAAGGGGTCACAGCTGTGACTTCCGCCACTAGGGTTCGAGGCACGGCCACTGGCAGGTTTACATAGGGGAATTGCCAGCTTCGTGGGATTAGTCATTGGGCCTAGGAAGCCTTTGAGAGACCCGCGGTTATTCAAAAAAAAAAAAAAAAAAAAAAAAGAAAGACACTTTCTCTATACCCAAACCAAGTTCTTGTTGTTTTAAACCTTGAAGTATAGCGTTAAACTTTGGCCATATCTCTATGGCTCAGTGATTAAACAGTCAACAAACACCAAGAAAGGTGTCAATGCATAGTTAGATGAAAAAAGAACAGACCTTTGTTGAAACCAATGGGGCTCTTTCACCCGGAACTTTCACGTCGGGCAAGAAGCTAAAATCTGAAGCAATTAGGGACATCTTTGGCAGCTTTGCATGTAAAACATCTAGCAGTTTCTAGAATTTCAAAAATTAGAACAGAGCAACACAACATCAGTTTTATTATGTGGACACCATTTTCTCTTACCAAACAACCTGTCGGAAGCCAACTACGTCTAGGTTTGGGAAATAGTTTAGACCAGATTTCTTTTGGTTTTGAAACCGGATCATCTTCATGTTCAACAATTTCAATGCAGCGCTTGATCAGTGGATCTTCTAAAGGCTTGTATAGCTCAGAGAGTGCTTCGCTACAGTTTATAAGAAATCGTGATCAATTAAGGCAGAAATAAACTTCATTTGAACCATGTATTCTCGGTACCTCTCTGGTTTATTTTCAACCAAGACTTCCATCCATGGGGAAACTTGACTTTTGGAATAGACAAGATCATGAGGGAGATTATCTAGCACCTGCAATGGTATAAGTTAATACAAATATTAGACGTATGATTCCTCTTCAATACAAAATACCTACCTATCAAATAGAACTACATCTACATAATTACATACCTCAAGCATTATCACCCAGCACGGTTGTTGCTCCACATTCTCTGTTTAAAAATTTACTGTATAAGCACAGATAGATAACTTCATTGTAACAGATAGGTAATATGAGGTTGGCTAATTTATAAACATCTTGATTAATAAGTAGTCTCAAGAAAACTTGGGTATTATCGCTAAGTATTATCGCTAAGTCAAGCACAATCTAGTAGCATAACCTCATTTGACTAACGATTTCTCTGACTAGCTTAATCTTCTAAGAATATTACATTACAAAATCTGGCGAATAACTCACTAATTTAATATTTTCAACCCAATACCTAATTCTAGCATAGCAATAGGAAATTAAAAACCAGAATCTGCCTTGTGCTGAACAAAAAGAACCTTACTCCATCCAGATAGGTTAGATGCATCACGACACTCAACTCGGAACTTTGATAGATGACTTCCAACTTGTGCAACAGTTTCCTTTTGAATCTTAGCCAGTGAAGGACTGATTTCTATAGAACTGATACACATTAAAAATAGGATGTAGTTTATATAACTGTCGCATGTTTCATAAGAATTGACTATGCTGAAGTTCTAGCCAAAGACGATTTTGTATCGCAGCTCAAATTGACAAGAGAGGAAAACTGAGCTTACGTACGTGTAGCTCATGTTATTGTAGATTCTCTCCGGAGCATTCAACATTATATAGTCCAATACACCCTTCGCACATGTGCCCGATCCACCACCAATTTCGTATATCTAAGCACATTTTTGAAGTGATTAACGGAAAAACCAGAGCAAATGTAGACTTTAACTCACAAACCAGGATGAAAATCTTCCTTTTTCCAGATATCAAAACTTTCCTAAATACATATGATCTTAAACAGAAATTTCATGGCATTACTTTCTCCACCTTCAATCGTGTGTTCAAACGATTCTAAACTACACAACCATTTTCAAAATAAAACAGTGGTTTCTCTATTTCAAGTTTTCAAAGCATGAACAACAGAACAGGTGAAAGGCCTAGGCTATCACTAACTAGTTTCCGTGTAGGCTGATAGGTAAAGATAGCTCAGGACTAACTAGATTCAAAGCTTTTCATATAACTATAGAAATCAGAGACAAAATCGCATGTTTTGTTTTGTCATGAAATCAATAATATTCAGATGTAGAAGATCAAAGAAGCAAACCTTTAATGGAACTGAGAGATTTGTGGTACGCAGTATAGCTTCTGCAATCCCATGAGCATACCAAGGCTACAAGAGATGATTGACACCATAAAATAGGATAAGTACAACAAGTGAAGGCTAATCCAAGAAAACACCAAAGAACCCATTCACGACAATTTCACCTTGAAAAGCTCCACAGGAGTAAACCAAGAAATGTCACTCTGCTTGTATACTTTTTCCAAGAGTTTCATGTATGCTTTTCTCCCTGGGACAGGAAAAACTATCGACTTACTAGACATAAAAGAGATGATAACTAGTCAAACAAAGACCACGATGCATTTCATGTAGGGTAAGAACTAATACTGCTATAGTTTCAGCCTTCAGGGCAGGTATAGAGGCGTGGCTAAAATTCAAAAATTCAACACTAGTATCTAACACTTAAGCAAGCCTACCTTCAAGCTGGTTGAACTTAATGCTTCTCTCCAAAACCCCGACAGATTTGGATCGTTGAGAGAAGTAGCCTTTTTGGGGATCATATAATGCTGTGTGTATGAAATCTCGAACCTGTTTCAGTTGAACCAAACATTTAGTAGTCCCACATTCCAGAAATCGCCAAATGAAAATGAAATCTGATAAACATCAAGAATCGGATCTGGAAAGAAGTATGAGACTGTAAACACAAAACGGAGACAGAAATTCTTAACAAGGACCCAAAACAGATAACTCAGAGCAGAAAAAAGTTCTTTGAATTTCGAAAAGTTTTCTCTTTCGGATTGCTTATCAACAACCGCATAATAAAGTTGATCAATTTGTCACTAATTTTACTTAGCCAAGTCACGAGAACTCTGGGAGAAGAAAATGAGGAGAGATTGAGAGCAAACTCACGAGAACTGGTTCATCGCCTATGAGCTTCTGAGTAGAGAAGAAAGCTCGAAGCGATCCAAGAGATGGCAGCTCGAATTGATCAACATTTCTACTCCAAGACAGTAGTGGAATCTTCCGAGAAGGGATAAAGCGAACGAGAGCCATGGACTCTCTATATCTCTCTCTCTCTCTCTCTCTCTCCACGATGGCTTTACTCGATCGACAGTCGAGACTCACACACCGGTTCAGGAGGTTTCACAGAGGTTTAGATCCGGTTCAGGTTGACCCGTTCTAAATTCAAAATCCTTGGTTCTCTTCTTATGATACCAAGCTCGGTTTGTTTAAAATTTAAGCTTTTTAAAAATAAAAAAAAAACATTTTGTACAACTAAAACTTTAGTTATTGATAAAAAAAAACCTTAGTTATTGATAAAAAAAATTAAACTTTAGTTAAATCACTTAAGCTATTATTATTTACGAAAATACTTAAAACTTAGTTATAAATCCAAAAACCAAAATTCTTTTAAAAATATATTAGAAAAGTAAACATGACATTGCATCATTAACGTTCGCATTTGTCCCCACTTGGCTAATGCTAAACCTCAACTTCAGGTAAAATCCAATTTATGCATGGTGTCCAAAAATAGTAACCTATTTGAGATTCATCAACCTGTGGTTCAGCTCTGTTTGCTTTACGTACTTGTTATTTACATTACAATAAAGTACTAAAATTCCGGAATGGAACTTTATGTTTGCTTTAGAAATCTGAAATTGGGTCTATCAAAGTTCGAACACATCATCCATGTTTCTTGATTTTTCCCATAGAAGATTGGACTCAGAGCTATAGAAACTAATATATTTATCAAAATGCCGTGTTTAGATACTCACTATTGGAATTTCACTGGTCTCATAGGCGCATTTCTGAATCTCTCCATAGCTTATTTGCTTCTATGTACATCTCTTTGTATTCATCTCTTGTTGAGATTTCTAGGGTTTCTAGGTTTTTCTCTTCCAAAATTTCACAATGGACGTTTCGGTGATTCAAACATTATGTGGAAATGCCTCCACGAAGACCTTCTGGTGGATCGTGCATCAGAGAGAATCTCAGCTGTAGATCGATCGATAAAAAGCAAAATCCCTTTTGGTTCGATTACTAGTGACGATGATTCGAACCGGTTTGTTGAGTTAAAGCTGGTGAGAAAGAACAGTGGTGATATAAGTAATGCTAGAGTTAAAGATGAAACAGAGGATTTGTCAAGAGAAGAACCAAATGTGATTAACAACAAGGAACTTGGTAGATTTGATCTGATGACCGTTCAGGGCATGAAAGGCAAACGTTTTGTTACACGAAGATCAAGAAACGGTCTTAAAAACCATAGGAGAGGTCGTGTAAATTGTGCAAGTCTTAGATCGGTTTCTTCATCAGAAGCCTTTGATGAGACCGCAAAAACCCATTTGATGCAGCCTTATGATGTCTTCACCAGAGCTACAGATGAGACATGTTCCAATGATGACCAAAAAGGTTTTCTTTCTTACCTTAACTTTCTCGTATTGATATTTTGCTTCTACATTCGAATAATCGATGTTAGGCCTTGCTTTTCATGAATGCGTTGATCTAGCCTTCTATATTTTGTGTTGATACGGGTTATTGCAGATTGTGTAAAGGCAGGAGAGGGGACTAATCTATCTCTTTGGCCGGAATTTGAGAAAACTGTATCAGTTAATGAACAGGTAAAGTCCAATTCATCAGCAGATCAGTCTTTTGTCAGAAATGCAGAGGAAAACTCTGTTAGGGATTTAGAAGAATTATTGAAAGAAGAGCGAGCTGCTCGAGCAGCGGTTTGCGTTGAGCTTGACAAAGAGAGAAACGCTGCAGCATCCGCAGCGGATGAAGCAATGGCGATGATACATAGGCTGCAAGATGAGAAGGCGGCTATTGAAATGGAAGCGAGGCAATTCCAGAGAATGGTTGAAGAGAAATCGACTTTTGATGCTGAAGAGATGGTCATACTCAAAGACATTTTGATACGGCGTGAGAGGGAAAAACATTTCTTGGAGAAAGAAGTTGAAGCTTATAGACAACTACTCGAGGAAACAGAGGAATTGGAATGTTCTTTAACAAAAGAGAAGAATGTTCCAGAACCGGAACACAAACAAAATCAAGATTCTCAAGAGAGAAGAGCTTTGCTCGTTCAAGAACTTGATGGAACGGTTCTTGATATGCCTTATAGAGAAGAAGAAAACAGAGATAAAAGCAGAGATCTGTATAAATCAGATTCAGAAGTCGCTTATTCACGCGTACGTGATGTTTATATGGTGAAGGATGAAACAGATAACATTAGTAAGAAGAAGAACCTAGAAGAATCCTCTGTTAGCAAACCTAAAGAATCGTTGGAGGAAAATAGTATCATTGTCTCGGGGATTGCTCGAAAGCTTCCTCCATTATGTCGTCCACGCAAGAAGTCTCTGAGCTCTTCAGGTTCAAGGAGAAAATCAATGTCTGCGGTTGATTATGAGAGGTTAAAGATTGAGAATGAAGTGGAATTGTTAAGAGAAAGATTAAAGGCTGTTCAAGAGGAAAGAGAGGAGCTTACGAGACGAGCATCTTTGCCTCCTTTACCATCAAAGGTTTAAAACTGATACATACATGAAAATGATATTACGTAAATATCTGACTGAGACTTTTATTATATTGCGTGTCTTTTAGGTTAGGGCTACGTCAGAGAGGCGAAGTTGGAGAAGATCTTCTTCCATGGACCTTCACTCTTCCTGAAGCCTTTTTAATTTTATGCACGTAGATACATACATGTTGTGTATGTATAGGATACAGTATCCGGTTACTTTCGAGCCATCCCTGTAGAGAATGCTTGGATCGCAAGTCAACCCTTTGGGATGTATTTCTCTTGTTTTTCAAACTTCTTTGCGGTCTTTGTGTATAGAAAATACACACATGCATGTGTACATTTGTTTGCTTGCTTTTTGTTCGTTTATATCGACAATAATTCTTGTGTAGGTTTGGTGTATTATATATTTCGTTTCTTTCCGCAGTTTCGTGTATACATTTTTTGTTGATCTTCGGGTTTGAATCACAACCGTGGGCAAAACAATTTATTCGACTTAGTGAATCAAATATTAATTACTGCAATAAAATTTGAAGAAAACTATTTACATGTCTTCTTTTCAAATTAAATCTAATTAAGCTACATTGAAAAAGTCATGCAACAACATCCAAATAAAACGATTGAAAGATATTTTGTGAATATCTTGTTGATGAAAATAGACTACATAATTTTAGTGTAATATCTTTGTTAATTTTAGTGTAATATCACATGTCTAACAATATTTTAACCTCTTTTTTTTAAAAAAATGAAGCTTGTCAATTGACCGATATAAAATATAACCGTTATCAATTATCCATTAATGGATTGAATTTTATTTTGAATGTATGTAAGATCGGGGATAATGTAATAAAATATGCCCGCAAGGTGGTGAGCGAGTGGTAGGGCGAGTCCGGAGTTGAGGGTGAAATCCCGAACCCGGGTTCGATCTTCCTCCCTCGCTGTTATCAACACTTTGTTGGGAAGTCTGGGCTTGGGCTTCGGCCCAGGCAGTTTACCTGGTAGTCTGGTAACAGGCGATCCAGCTACCCCCGGGCATTAGTCGGAAAGCATTCCAAACTCGGTTCAGGCAGTGTGGTAGCCCATCCTTCGGGGTGGTAGTGAGTCCACTCTGTAGCACTCTGGTGCGTTTCTACCGAGGCTGAGCGGATCAGCCGATCGGGTATATAAAAAAAAATGTATGTAAAATATATTTTACAGATTGTTGAGATAGTGAATCTTCTAGGATTTGAATTATTCTTGTGTATATGATGATATCCTCCAATACTAATTACTTCATTATATACAAATGAAAAATGCGGAGAAAGTCATATAATTAATTAATATCATCTTATTCCTTAGATTATCTTCACTTTACTTTTTAAAATGTAAGTAAATATCATTAGTTAAGATTTTTTTTTATATATATAAAGGATGATTGATAAACTAAATACTACAAAAATGAGATATATAACCAATAAAATATCGTCATACACTTTTTGAACTTTCTATCCATCACTTGATCACTTTTAGATAAAAGACAGATTTCAAAAAGCAATTGACAAATTATTTCTATTATCATCATTATCATCATTTTTTGTAACTCATGTTATTATTATCATTTATTTTATTATTATCAAGTTTTATTTGTTTGATTTAAAACAAATAATACTCACAAGTGGTTTTTAGTAATTACATTTACTTACAAACATGATAATAGACGGCTAGAATTTAACAAATAAATTAAATTTATTTTAATAGGTCATAGCTCGTCGTTTACAACATCTGCTTTCGTTAACCAAATGAGTTTAGCATACATTTCCTTTTTATTTTTATATTTTGTAACATTCCTTTTTTTTTGTTTGTTAAGTATTTAACCTTTACTACCGATATGGTGTTTTTTCTTTTTTAACATCTATAAACGATATGATGGTTGAATATGTTAAACTAGTAAACAATATAACGAAAGGTGCCAAGTCAAACTTTTTTAATGTCTAAAATAAGTATTTGTTGTATCATAAACAAATTGATATCTCAATTTATTAAATCTCCTCTTTTTGAAATTATACGGTTACACATGTTCTTGACAACATATATTCAGCGTATATAATCATTTATTCCCATATATTGAAAAATGAAAATCACATGAACGTGTAATTAATATATCTTTTTAGTATATAGTGAAAAAAGAAAAGAAAAAATGCCGTTAGTATAGTGTTCCACTCCCTCACTCCTTTCTTTTTCTTATTTCCCATTTACATAAAAAGTTAAACATATAATAATAATAATTTGTTATAAACTTAATTTTTACAGTTGTTAATTTTTCCAGTCCACTCATAAATAAAAGTTAAAGACGAATACGACAAAATAAATATAAAACTATTATCATATTTTTGTATAAAAATAGAAAAATATCCAATATTTTTAAAAATATTAAATGATATATAATATGAAAATTTTTTGTATATGTTTCCTTATATGTTTCTTAACTTATTCGATAAAACCGTTGATTCAAATTATAGTTTGTAATTTTCCGGTCCACCTGTAAATAACGGTTACAACCGAATACGACAAAATAAATATAAAACAAATGTATAAAAATAGAAAAAAATTTGGTTTCAATAAACTCATTAAACTATATTTATCAAAAACAAAATATTAAAATACAAAAATCAATTTCAAAATTTTATAATCTGTGGTCAATCTTCAAGATCTAAATTTGCATTAAAATAGAAAATTGTTTTCTTCCTTAAAATTGATATAATTTGTTCTTCTTTCTTATCTTCCTCATATTTTTGCATTATTTTCTTATATAGCTCAATTCTCTCTCACCCTTTGAAAAAATATATAAAAAATTTGACCTATTTTATAGCCACCCCATCTGTTATTTATAATCTTTCATCTGGGATCCTCATTTACACAATTCATTCATTCATACATACGCATCAACGTACGCGTCCCTCCATTATATTCTCTCTTATATGCACTACTCTTTCACCACCATTAAAGAGAAGAAACCAAAGCTTTCATTTTTATGAATATTCAAGGGTAAATGGTTAGCAAAGGTGACAACTTTTCGTTCATTTCTTTTAAATCTTCTCTTATTATTTCATCATCATTTCTTTTTCGTCGTCTGGGCTTTTGCTGCTTCTTCTTGTTGTTGTCTCGCGGGAAACCCCAAAATGCTTTCTCTGTTGTATCTATCGAGAATCGGGCTTTTCGTTGTGTGGTCATATAAACAGAGAATTAATGGCTTCTTTGAAGAAAGTTGTTGTTGGGCATTGAATTCTCAATTGATGCCTGTAATGTATTTGTTAATATGCCTGTTCGAGGGGTTTTCTTGGTTTATGTTCCTTCAAATCTCAGGCTAAAATACGTTGCCGGCGCAAAAATTCCCTCTTTTTTCTCAGAGCGAGAGAGAGAGAGCGATTGGTTGAAAAAGATGTGTCTTTGTTATGATTCCTTAGAGTGTGGTTGCTTTTGTAGCACAAGTCCTTTTACATTTAATGGCAATCTGTCGTATTAAGTTTTTGTTCTGCGTAGAAGAAACAGAGAGAGGAGATGAATTCATGAAGGGGCTTTTCAGCTTTTTCCTTAAAGCCTTTCTTGTTTATTTTCTTGGACTTTGCAATCTCTTGTTTTCTTGCTCCTTTAAGTTTTTCTTCATTTGAATCTTTGTGGATAATATTTTTAAATTGAACTCCTGTGTATCTTTGAGTTTCTGTTTGATGGAAGATGGTTAATTACACTCTGATCTGATGTGTAGAGCCTTAAAGTCTCTGACTTTTGTTGTATTAATAAGCCGGATTGATAGTAAATGCTGAAGAAGGTTTAGTGGTTGTTAAAGAGCGTAAATGATCTTAAAGTGCTTACCTTTTTGTATTTTTGTTTTGTTTTTCGGCTGTGTTAGGAATGGCATCAAGCTCTTGTCTCAAGCAAGGGTCAGTGCCAATGAACAATGTTTGTGTTACCCCTGAAGCAACGTATGAGGCTGTGGTTGCAGACCCTAGGCTTTTCATGTCTTCCTTGGAAAGGCTGCACTCTCTCTTGGGTACTAAATTCATGTAAGCTTCTTTTTCCCCTTATCAGTTTTTACTCAGTAGAGTAAGTTCAGTTGTTATCTGTTGTTGGCTCTGATAGAAATTTGTGTTCAGAAAGCCTCCATCTTTTAGATTTGAGCGTTTGGGTTGATAATGATTCATGCTTTGTGTTTTCACCTTGAACTACAAAAGTTTCATGTTTTACCAGTTACCAATGAATAAGATTGTCTGTCAATAGTATGTGTATTAAAAGTAGGGTATTATTCTTTTGTGTTCCTTTTGCTTCTTTGATAATGTATTGTAACTTTTATATGAGACTGATTGATGTTTGGATTTGGTTGCAGTACTTTATAGCTTATAGCTTTAACCATTCTACATATTGCATTGGTGATTATAGGGTTCCAATCATAGGAGGAAGAGATTTGGACTTGCACAAGCTTTTCGTTGAGGTAACCTCTCGTGGTGGAATCAATAAGGTATGTCCTCTCCTCTCAATGACATATTAATTCCATGCTATATGTATTGTCTGTTTTCTATGTATCTCATAAAGTTTCTTTTGTTCTAAAATCTTGAAATCTATATTGACCTTTGTCCTTCGATCATGTTCCTTCTTTGAATTGCAGATACTTAATGAAAGGAGATGGAAAGAAGTAACTGCTACATTTGTCTTTCCTCCAACGGCAACAAACGCATCGTATGTTTTGCGCAAATACTACTTCTCGCTGCTGAACAATTATGAGCAAATCTATTTCTTCAGATCCAGTGGCCAGATTCCTCCAGGTTTGTTCATTAAAACCTGTTTACTATTTTACCAAAATTTCAAATATCTTTCAGTTTCTTCTCTGTTTTGTAACACACATATCTTCTGTAGACTCTCTACAGATCCCATCTGCTAGACCAGGCCTTATGCACGGAGCCATTAGACCTTCACAAGAACTTCAAGCTCTAACCTTTACCCCACAGCCCAAGATCAATTCTGAAGAGTTCCCCGGAGGTCTCAACTTTTTCTCTCTTTGTTTTTGTAAATGTTCCAACTGAGTAACTGTGACTTACAAATCTGAGTAAAACCCTTTTTTGTCTTTTGATGTTATTGTTTCAGGACCTGTTGCTGGATCAAATGTGATTGGAGTGATCGATGGAAAATTCGAAAGTGGTTACCTTGTAACTGTAACAATTGGATCAGAGCAGCTTAAAGGAGTTCTGTTTCAGCTTCTTCCTCAGAACACAGTTGCTCATCAAACTCCGCAACAGAGTCATGGTGTCGTCCCCAACACTTGGAACAATTCTGCCAATCCCCAGGGGGTTATGGGAGGAGTAACAAAACGCCGTAGGAGAAGAAAGAAATCAGAGATTAAAAGACGTGATCCTAATCATCCAAAACCCAACAGAAGTGGTTATAACTTCTTTTTCGCAGAGCAGCACGCGAGGCTGAAACCGCTTCATCCTGGTAAGGATAGGGATATCAGCAGGATAATTGGTGAGCTATGGAACAAGCTGAATGAAGATGAAAAATTGGTATTTCACACACTCTGATCTTTGAATTCTTATCAAACTCTGTGAAGTATCTCGAGTTTTTGTCTCATGATCTGTTTGATTTCCTCTCATTTCTAGGTTTACCAAGGGAAGGCAATAGAGGACAAAGAGCGATACAGAACTGAAATGGAAGATTACAGAGAGAAGCAAAGGACTGGACAGCTCATAAGCAACGCTGTTCCGCTGCAACAGAGACTTCCGGAGCAAAACGTAGACATGGCTGAAGCTGATCTTCCAATAGACGAAGTCGAAGAAGATGAGGAAGAAGGTGATTCAAGTGGTTCCTCAGGCGAAAGCGAGCCACGTGATGATCAGAGCATAGAAACTGATCCTGAATTGGAAGAGCCATCTCCGAATCCCTCAGGTCCAAACCTAAACCCTAATCCGACTGAGATAGTGATGGCTCCTAAGGATAATAACGGCGATGTTGTGATGGAAACATCTCCACTGAAGAAAGCCGATGAGCCGACTGTGGCGGTGACTGCTGAGCAGAACTGAAGATTCTTCTCTTATTTCTTATTCGAGTTGCCAGTTTTCGTGTTCCATAGGTAAAGGTTAGAGAGAGGATAGGGCTTCAGATACCTTACTTTTGGCACAAGATTATGCCTTTTTGGTCTTAGTACTGTGGTTTGTTTTTTTATTTTATTTTGGATTTTTTCTTCAGAAACAATGCAAGTTTATGGTTATAACATTTGGTTGGTCTTTTTGGAATGTTAATTTTCTATTGGGCATACAAGAGTTTTTTTTTTTTCATTATTAATGGGATATCGGTTTACTCTCTCGTGCTTCTCCTGTAAATTGGTGACTTAAAATCTGAAAGGGCCGTATAAAATTGGGCTTAGAATGTAAATGGGCCTAAAGAAGTAATCCCTGTAATATGATTTTGAAAGCGGAGGGAGACTTTAATTGATTGGTTTATAAAAGGAACCCTAAGTTTCCGAACTTTGTCCGTCGCCGTCTGAAAAACTCAAGCAGCTCTCACTTCAGCTTTCCAATTAAAGGGAACAAAGTTTTGATTTTTGCCGCAGTCAAAAGCATTACTTTGCAAGAACAAGTGTGTAAGCAAAAGATGAGAAGCTCCCAAAACGGCGGAGGAGGACCGTCGGCTCCAGTTGACAAAGAAGTCGACTACGCTCAGTACTTCTGTACTTACTCCTTCCTCTACCACCAGAAGGATATGCTCTCCGACCGTGTCCGTATGGATGCTTACTTCAATGCCGTCTTCCAGAACAAACATCACTTTGAGGGCAAGGTATAATAATAAAGTTCACATCTTTGAGCTTCATAAGTGCTGGACCACTTTCTATTTGTATGATTTTGGTCTAAAGATTATCTATTGCTAAGTTATACCCATTGGTCTCTCTGTCTTTCTTGTGGTATTAATAGTTTGAATTTTTGTTTTTGTAATGTGATGAAGACGGTCTTAGACGTGGGCACCGGGAGTGGAATTCTTGCAATTTGGTCAGCTCAAGCTGGTGCCAGGAAGGTTTATGCCGTTGAAGCTACTAAAATGGCTGATCATGCTCGTGCCCTTGTCAAAGCCAATAACCTTGACCATATTGTTGAAGTCATTGAAGGGTCTGTCGAAGATATTTCATTGCCTGAGAAAGGTATTCAGTTTCTCTTTTTCTTTTTCTCTTTCACTGCAATGAGAACATATTAGTGTATCATGCTTATTTGCAAGTAGAGAGAGTAAGGAAATAACTAAGTCTTTTGTTAAGTGAGCCTACTGTTACTTGATTTCAGAAGCCTAAAAAGTGACATTGTAAGAGTTTTGGTTAAAGCTACGGATTCAAAAATCAGGGTTTAACTTAGTGGCTATACATTGAGACATTGCAATTTGGTTGAGTTGAACATGTTTCTTCTGATTATTTGTACTCTACTCGAGATTGCGCTAATATCTACGTATTCAATTTATTGGGCAGTTGATGTAATTATCTCGGAGTGGATGGGATACTTCCTTCTGCGAGAGTCCATGTTTGATTCTGTGATTAGTGCTCGTGACCGATGGTTAAAGCCAACAGGTGTCATGTAAGTGGGATTTCTGTTATTTTATTTCTATTCTTTATTGAACATTACAATTTAATGATGCATGATCGTTACTTATGAGTTATGAGCCTATGGCACTTGAGAGTTTAACGCTGTTGTAGCTGTACTTTTAACATCTTGATAGCATAATGTTTTCCTCCAATGCCAGTTACATTATTTCTTATCAAATTTCATGCATAAGTTGTGAGGTCATGTTGCTAATAATATTGATGTTGGTACTGTGTGTATCTAAGCATTACAAATAACCTTTGTATCCAATAGGTACCCTAGTCATGCTCGCATGTGGCTTGCACCCATCAAATCCAATATGGCAGATCGGAAGAGGAATGATTTCGATGGGGCAATGGCAGACTGGCATAACTTTTCGGATGAGATCAAAAGTTACTATGGGGTTGATATGGGAGTTTTAACAAAACCTTTTGCTGAAGAGCAAGAAAAGTATTACATACAGGTGATTTCAGAACTCCTCTTGTTGCAGTTTTAATTTATCTGTAGATATTTTCCTTAGCAGACAGTTGAACAACTAACAAATTGACTTACAAACTGTTTCCTCTGTCATTTTATGGAAACTCATAAAATTTGTCTTTTGTGCACAGACGGCTATGTGGAATGACTTGAATCCACAACAAATCATCGGCACCCCTACAATTGTAAAAGAGATGGATTGTTTGACAGCCTCTGTCAGTGAAATTGAGGAAGTCAGATCAAACGTATCGTCAGTCATCAATGTGGAGCACACAAGGCTATGTGGTTTTGGTGGATGGTTTGATGTTCAGTTCTTGGTTAGTTTGTACAGATTACATTGTTGCATCATGTTGAAGAAACTCTTATACTAACTCGTTGCTTGTTTGTTTTTGTAACTGTCTAGGGGAGAAAAGAAGACCCCGCACAGCAAGAAATCGAGTTGACAACAGCTCCAAGTGAGCAGCACTGCACGCACTGGGGACAACAGGTATGTTACCCCCCAGTCTCTGGTCTATGATGATTAAGGCTTCGATTGTTTCAAACGCTAGCTAATTTCCATGTTATGATTCTGAATCTGGCAGGTTTTCATTATGTCGAATCCTATAAATGTTGAGGAAGGTGATAATCTGAATCTTGGTTTGGTAATGAGCCGGTCCAAGGAAAATCACAGACTAATGGAGATTGAGCTTAAATGTGAAATAAAAGAGTCATCTGGTAACCCCAAAGAATCTTTCAAGAAGACTTACTTCATAGAGTGATTGATTTATACAGAAGCTTTCCTTGGGGATTGCTGGTTCTTGTATCCCATGCATGAACCCAAATGTAATGTTTTGTTGCTTCTGATCTTACCCGAGATTGATACCAATTTTCAAATGATTTTATATGGGTTTGATTTGATGTAATATGTTATAATATTTGCTTATTGTTTTTGGTCATATTATGTGGTATTGATTAAACATCAATTTTTTTTTTATTTTTTTTTTATCCTTATTTCTTAGGTATTAATATATTCTTAGAGATTTTTTTCTCTCAAGATTGTTAACTTTTTTGAACATTTTTAAGAGGTTTAGAATAATTGTTAATGTCTGAAAAAAACTTACTATAGTTTTAAATAATACCTAACTAAATGTTTGAAGATTTTTTTGAGTAAATGTACCAAAATAATTTGGGAGCCTATGTCACACTAGCCCCTTTGTCTGCCCCTCTTTCGGAGCGATTATTTCACATTGTTTCGTCGGACTCTCTGTCTCCTCCTTTTGACGGCGGCAGAAACAACGAAGCACGCACTGATAACACCTATCTCTCTCTCCGTCTAAACCATTTGATTAGTCTAGATCCCAATTCTTCGAGTATCGATTCTTCTTCAATCCTTTTCATGTGAATATCCTCCTAAGCAGCAATCTTTGGGTTTTTGTGGGTAAAATCTCTGGATTCTGCTTTTGCTTTCATACGATTGTTTTCAGCTATACTTGTTTTTTTTTGTTCCCGATTGCGTTAGGGGTCAGGCTTAGTTGAACTATGATATGGAATCTTAATCTGAGTTATTTCGATGCCTAGATTTTGAATTCTGGATCTTTTAGTACTAGTCATTACAAAGTCGGATTATTTCTTTGTTGGTACTTCTTAGAATCCTGCAATTGAAATGGGCAGGCTCGATTTTGAAACTTCTCTGTTCCAGTTATACCATATATGCGTTGATGTGGATTAGTTTCCTGTTGTCTTTATCTGTGCTTTGGTGATATTTCCAAGGTTTATCTATTGGTATCCGCTTCGTTGCTTCATCTGAGTTTGAGTTTTGCTTAGTTGTATTTGATTATGTAGATTTTGTAACAACTTTAATAACTTACTCTCCTTGTCCTGGTTTTAAATTCCATTACAGTAACTGATGGGGAAGAAAGCGAAGAAGAAGGCCCGAGCTCCAACAAAGGAGATTCAGACCACAGAAATTTCCATGAAGGTCTCTGAAGAGCCGCCTAGTCAAGCCGGAGAAATAGCTGAGGGTGACGTTAAACCAGTTAAGGAGACACAAGCTTGTGTGCATTTTGATAAGGGTCTTAATTTGGAGAAAGTGTTGGATAAGATTAAGTCTTCCAGGCAAATTAAGTGTGAAGAATGCAAGGAAGGATTGTCTGGTAAGAGAGGAACTAAAGCAAAGGGCAATAAGGGGAAAAAAGATTTTTCTTCATCTGATAAAAAAGCCATTTGGCTATGTTTGGAATGTGGCTGTTATGTTTGTGGAGGTGTTGGTTTACCAAATGGAGCTCAGAGTCATGTTTTGAGGCATACCAGAGTGACGCGTCACCGATTGGTGATTCAATGGGAAAATCCTCAGTTAAGATGGTGTTTCCCGTGCCGTTCGCTTCTCCCTGTTGTAAAAGAAGATAATGGTGAGAAGAAAGATGTGCTGTCTGAGGTTGTTAAATTGATTAAAGGACGATCTTTGAACAATTTAGCTTCATCTGATATCGAAGATCAGTGCTCAGTAAGTGGCAGTATCACTAGTGATATCAAATTAGAAGGTGCTGCTGTGACCAGTGATATAGAAGCAAGAGAGGGTTATGTTGTGCGAGGTTTAGTTAACCTTGGGAACACATGTTTCTTTAATTCGATAATGCAAAATCTTCTTTCTTTGGATCGGTTACGCGATCACTTCTTGAAGGAGAATGGGTCTGGGGCCGGTAGGCCTCTTGCGTCTTCCCTGAGGAAATTATTCGCTGAAACGAAACCAGAGGCAGGCTTGAAGAGTGTGATAAATCCTAGAGTCTTTTTTGGGTCTTTCTGTTCTAAGGCACCCCAGTTTCGTGGATATGACCAGCATGATAGCCACGAGTTGCTACGCTGTTTGCTAGATGCGTTAAGCACCGAAGAATCGGCTTTGAGAAAGAAGCGTGGTATTTCTGATAATGATGAGAAATCTACTACACTCATAGATTCTGTATTTGGAGGGGAAACGTCGAGCATTGTTCGTTGTATGGAGTGCGGGCATTCGTCAAAAGTCTATGAGCCGTTTTTGGATCTCTCCTTACCCGTACCATTCAAGAAAAGCCCTCCTAAAAAGCTACAACCTGTTTCTCGAGCAAGAAAAGCTAAGCTTCCACCAAAAAGAGTCCCTAAGAATGTGTCAAAAGTAAGTAAGGTTTCAAATGTTCTCCCAAGTAAGGCTCTTTCAGAACTGAATTCTCCGGGAAAAGCTTTGGTTGTCATAGCTGATTCAGACACATCGTGTTCTAGTTTTGCACCCCTTGATAATGGTCCGGTTTTAGAGACTCTTTCAGTTCTAACCGCTGACAATAAGCAGGCCTCAGAAAGTGTAACACAAAGTGATACTGGTTTTGATAGCTTCTGGTTGGATATTATTGGACCAGAAAACTCTGGAGATGAGACGAATTTGGATATGCAAGAAGATGGTACTGATAATGTCTCTACAACTGAGGGTGATCAGAGTTTGGAATGTAACACAGAGAGGCTGATGCAAGACAATGTACAAGCTATGCAGTCTGATGAAGGCCCAGTTACGAGCGGTATTTCTGCTGAATTCATTCAAGCTAGTTGCATCAGTTGTGATCCTGGTATAGGGGAAAGTTCTTCCTCGGTGAATCCTTGGGACGAGGAAGAGCTTCCTTTGGTGGTTGGAGATTCGCAAATTCTGTACATGCCATACAACGAAATATCCTGTAATGATAAATCAGTTGCGGAAGGTGAGTTTGAAGCTTCATCTTCATTTGGTACTGGTGATCATGAACCACAAAACAGTGATTTTGTTGATTTTGGCGGTTTATTTGATGAGCCCGAGACTACCGAAGGACCTGTCTTTGGACCTCCTTCCAAGGCTGAAGCTTCGGGAGTTGGTATTATGGCGTTCAGCAGCGAGTCTGATCCTGAAGAAATCGATGATTCGGATTCACCGGTGTCTGTAGAAAGGTGTTTGGCTCATTTCACAAAGCCTGAGATATTGTCGGATGACAATGCTTGGCACTGCGAGAACTGTTCAAAGAACCTGAAACTCCAACGGTTGAGAGAAAAGCAAAAATCCAAGAAAGATGAATCGAGATCAAGCAACACAAGCAACGGATGGGTGAAAGAAAATGAAAGTGAAGGTTTTGGAGAAACTGATATTTTGGCTGTTAAACAAGATCCAAATGATACTTGTTGTGTCAAGGATCATAGCTCTAATGGGAGAAAAGCTACGAGGTCTCACTCAGCTGATGAAAGTGAATCCAAAGGAACTCAAGATGAAGACGAAGATTCTGAGAAAGTGATCACAGTGAAGAGAGATGCAAGTAAAAGAGTACTTATAAACAAAGCCCCACCTGTCCTAACCATTCATCTAAAGCGATTCAGCCAAGATTTGCGTGGTAGGCTAAGTAAGTTAAATGGTCATGTTGCTTTCCAAGAGGTCATCGATCTTGGACAATATATGGACACAAGGTATCATCATCTCTCATCTTCTTCTATATAACCACATTTTGATCTGTCTTTTACCTAAATCTCCATGAAACTAATTCTTCAATCTTTTGGTTCTTTCAGGTTTAGCGGAGAAGACCCACCCGTTTACAGACTGGCTGGATTGGTGGAGCATTCAGGGACGATGAGAGGAGGTCATTATGTGGCATATGTTAGAGGAGGTCAGCGAGTGAAAGAGAGTGATTCCTCATCCACTGTGTGGTATAACGTAAGCGATGCACATGTTCGTCAGGTTTCATTGGAAAAGGTTCTGCATTCTGAAGCTTATATCTTGTTCTATGAACGGATCATCTCACAAGACTGAGAAATGATTTTGTTTCCATTATACTGAAAAAGGAAAGAAGAAAACCAGTTTTGATCTTCTTCCCTACAGCTTGTGCTGGGAAAGTTTTTGACGATCACATTAGATCAAATACCATTAATTTTGTTTTTTCTTATTGTATTTTGGAGTCATGAAAATTTCATTATATGTATCAGAAACATGTCTGAAAATATTTGAGCCTCTCAAATGAGTTACATTCTATTTTTCCATATACAAAAAAAAATGAGTTGGTTCTATTTCGTACAATTTGGATCGTCCGGTTCAAACTGGTGTGATCTTAACAGAAGTTCCGGTTACCAAACCGTTAACTGCGTACCGAATCTTAACCGATGGAATCAATTTACTCCAATGTGAGAACCGGAAACAACTGAACCGGCGGTACTGGAAACGATTGAACCGACCCTACGTCTTCCTCTCTCCACAAGCAACGAACGGACTTCCCCATTTAAGGGAAGGGAAAGAAAGACAATCGAGTCTCGAGTCTGTGAAACCAAGTCGAGAGAGATTGTAGCCATGGCAGGAGTATCGCTCAAGTGTGGCGATTGTGGGACGCTGCTGAAGTCCGTGGAGGAGGCTCAGGAGCACGCCGAGCTCACCTCTCACTCCAATTTCGCCGAGTCCACTGAGGCCGTGCTCAATCTCGTTTGTACTACTTGCAGCAAGCCTTGTCGCTCTAAAACCGTACGGATCTTTGATTCTCATCGCTCTCTATCTTTTTTTTGTTCTTGATGAATTTTAGTTGGCTTTTGGTTGGTGGTGGTTAGAAAGTTACAAGCAGATCTCATGATTTCTAGTTTAATACATGTAATTTCGATGTTTCTTCGTTCTTTAAACGGTTTTGACTCTGTGATCTCGATTTTATGCTACTATTGCAACCTTTTACTGGCTCTGTGGTTTCGAGTTGATAGGTTTTGACTTGAGTTTTGAATGAAATTCAGTCTGTTTCATGTGTTTCCCGCTGATTGGTGTTAATTAGAGCGTGAAGTTAAAAGTTTTACTCCGCATAGCCCTATTCTTGGTTTTCAGATCTCAATCCTTTTGGGCTTTCTGGATGCTTCATTCGTTTTTTTGTTTGTCTGGTTGAATTGAGTTCCTTGGTTTGATTGCTTGTGTACTTTGGTTTCTGCAATTTGGTAAGAGTTTCTTGACTACTGTATTGATTTGCCTTAGAGTCAAGGAACTGTTTCTACTATGTCCATTGACTGGAACGGAACTATGCTCTAGTATTTTGATTATTTCTGATTGCTTGTCTCGTTCTTATACAATGTGAAGGAAAGCGATTTGCACACGAAAAGAACAGGGCATACTGAGTTTGTAGATAAGACATTGGAGACGGTAAAACCCATCACCTTGGAAGCTCCTAAGGTTGCTATGGAGATTGACGATAATGCTAGTGGTAGTGGAGAGGCTGCTGAAGGTACAGTGCCATGTTAATGTATATGTATTGCATGAGTTTCTGAATGTGACTTTAACGCTATTTCTTATGGTCACTCTGCAGAGATGGTTGTTCCAGACGTTGACAATAACATTCTCGAGGAACTTGAAGCGATGGGCTTCCCTAAAGCTCGTGCTACCCGAGCACTCCATTACTCTGGTATAAATCTAATTTTTGGTTGTGGGCTCCTATTATAATCTTTGGTTCACGTAGGTTTCATATCTCCTCTAAGAATTATCTGAAGTGTAACATGGTCATATGCATAACAGCTCCAAAATTTATGGCCACTGGTCACAATAGGGAATCAGGGAGTAGCTTATTGATTAAATGTTATGCTTTGTGAATAGCGTTTAAAGCTTGATTGTGTGCAACTGAGCTCTTGTTCACGTCTTTTCTTTTTGAACTCTGGATTGATATAGAAACTGTCATCTATCTCATTGTGTTCAATTAGATCTCCTTCTTCTCTTCTCTTTATCTCTTTCTTAATCTTTGTTCAGATGTCATCTGAATCTCGAAATTCTTTTACACATTTTGAAATTCATTCCTTCAGGTAATGCCAGTCTCGAGGCTGCAGTTAATTGGGTGGTGGAGCATGAGAATGATCCTGACGTAGATGAAATGCCAAAGGTGGGTGTTTTGTCAATTGTTACTTTTCAGCAGAATGTCTGTTCTGGACTGTTTTGTTTCTTGATAATTGCACTCCAAATCCCGATTTTTAGTTCTTGTCTCAACGTGAAAAGTGTTTTTTTTTTTGCTTGATGCGACAATTTTGAGGTCAAAATTTTCTGTATATTTCATCTTTCAACTATCTTGTTGTATTAGGCATATATGTGGTCTTAAAATTACTCCATTGTTTCCCTTACTGTTATTTCTATGTTGTTGACTGTTGCCTAGGTGCCTGCCAACTCCAATGTTGGGCCTGCCAAACCTGCTCTTACGCCAGAAGAAGTGAAGCTAAAAGCACAAGAATTAAGGTTCGATGAGTATTCTGTTTTACTGTCCCTATTTGTTTCCTTTTATAGCGTGCACCAATGACATATTGACACTACACTTTTATCATGCATAACCTAGACCATGAAAATGTCTACACTTCAATTTATATTCGTTATTCCATATCTCAGGGAACGTGCGCGGAAGAAGAAAGAAGAGGAAGAGAAACGGATGGAACGTGAAAGAGAGAAGGTTTTCTGTCTCTGATCCTTTTTTAATTGTGTTATCTAAAATAACTTAATTAGGTGCTTGTAGTATGTGTTAGAAACATATTGTGTCATTGCTGAAACTGTAAGCACTTCTTTGTTATCATCTTTTAACATGTTGGTATTGGCTCAGGAGCGAATTAGGATTGGCAAGGAACTCTTAGAAGCAAAGCGGATGGAAGAAGTAAACGAAAGGAAACGGTTCGTCTTTCTGGTTATAATGTCAGGCTTATCAGCTGTATTCTTATTTTTGTTTTTGTGTAATAAAATGACTACTTATTGTTTTTGTGTTTCAGTCTAATGTTTTTGCGTAAAGCCGAGAAAGAAGAAGAAAAACGGGCTAGGGAAAAGATCCGTCAAAAGCTTGAAGAAGACAAGGTATCTCTAATGTAGTAGATTTACGTACGTTTTTCATTACATTTATATTTCTCAACAGAAAACCTTGAAGACTCATATATACATTTTAACAGGCTGAAAGAAGGCGAAAACTTGGATTGCCTCTGGAAGATCCTGCAACTGCAGCTGCAAAACCCTCGGTGCCAGTTGCGGAGGAGAAGAAGGTAAACAAAAAAAAAATCAAAATCTAGTTATATTTTGTCATCTCTTGTTCTGTGCTTTTTCTTATAGACATTTTTTTTTGGCAGATTTCATTGCCAATTAGACCGGCCACAAAGACTGAACAAATGAGAGAATGCTTGAGGTCCCTTAAACAAACCCACAAGGTAAATACATTAAACATATATCAACCCACACGTTCTAAGAAACAATGAGCCCAACAGTAATCTTTTGGAAATCGAGGAAAAAAAGGAAAAAGGGTTCAAGGAGGATCAAGTAAAGTTTTGAGTATAACATTAATTTTGCTTGTTGGTTCAGGAGGATGATGCTAAAGTGAAGAGAGCGTTCCAGACTCTGCTGACTTACATGGGAAATGTCGCTAAGAATCCAGATGAAGAAAAATTCCGGAAAATTAGACTGACCAATCAAACATTTCAGGTAAACAATCTGCCATAAAAATGCGCATCTAGATTTATTTGATTAGTCAACAAATTTGATTGAAGGCACAACGATGATGATAGTCGAGTTTCTTACCTGTCATGGTTCTTGGGATGAAAATATAAACAGGAAAGGGTTGGTTCACTGAGAGGAGGCATAGAGTTCATGGAGCTATGTGGGTTTGAGAAAATTGAAGGAGGAGAGTTCTTGTTCTTGCCTAGAGACAAGATCGATTCCGCCATCATAAACTCAGCTGGAACAGAGCTCAATTCCGCCATCAACAACCCCTTCTTTGGAGTTCTTTAAATCGATGCCATCTTATTCTTGCGTCAGATCTATGAAACTATAAAAAAAAAATTCGGATATCAACATGAATAATACTGTCTAGTGACATTCTTTTTGTTTTTGTTTAATAAGTGAAAAATTCGGAGAGCAGAACTAAAAGATCTTCAATTACTGTTTAATCCCTCTTGTTCCATTCTCTTTTCGTCTGAACCGGTTCGAAACAGTTTGATAGATATCGAGAAATACGGTTAAGATAAGTAGCCACTAGCCAATATATAAGAGTCTTTGCACCGCGAGATCTGATGACTGATATGAGAGCGTATTCGGGTACCGATGAAATCGCTTTATGTTCTTTTTAAACCGAAATCTTCGCCCGCCAAAATATATTTTCCGGCCGATCGTCGAGCCTCACCGGACGAGTCTCACTTCATATCTCTGATTCACACCTGCAAAGACACCGTAAGCCTCCGCCTTGTTCACGCCCATATCCTCCGTCGCGGCGTCCTCAGTAGCCGCGTCGCTGCTCAGCTGGTATCTTGCTCTTCGCTTCTCAAGTCCCCAGATTATAGCCTCTCGATTTTCAGAAATTCTGAAGAGAGGAATCCTTTTGTTTTCAATGCTTTGATCCGTGGTTTGACGGAGAATGCTCGTTTCGAGTGTTCGGTTCGTCATTTCATTCTCATGTTAACGCTTGGTGTGAAACCCGATCGGCTAACTTTTCCGTTTGTACTCAAGTCTAATTCAAAATTAGGGTTTAGATGGTTGGGTAGAGCTCTTCATGCCGCGACTTTGAAGAATTTCGTTGACTGTGATTCCTTCGTCAGGGTATCCTTGGTTGATATGTACGCCAAGACCGGACAATTAAATCATGCCTTCCAAGTGTTCGAAGAAACTCCTGATAGAATCAAGAAGGAGAGTATTTTGCTATGGAATGTTTTGGTTAATGGGTATTGTCGAGCCAAGGATATGCAAATGGCTACAACACTTTTTCGGTCCATGCCTGAGAGAAATTCAGGATCTTGGAGTACTCTGATTAAGGGTTATGTTGATAACGGCGAGTTGAACAGAGCCAAGCAGCTTTTTGAATTAATGCCAGAGAAAAATGTGGTGTCTTGGACAACATTAATTAATGGGTTTTCTCAAACTGGCGACTATGAAACTGCCATTTCTACCTATTTTGAGATGCTAGAGAAGGGCTTGAAGCCTAATGAATACACAGTTGCTGCTGTGCTCTCTGCATGCTCAAAATCTGGTGCTCTTGGATCAGGAATAAGAATTCATGGTTATATTTTGGACAATGGGATTAAGTTGGATAGAGCTATAGGGACATCTCTCTTAGACATGTACGCAAAATGTGGGGAAGTCGACTGTGCGGCTACTGTGTTCAGTAATATGAACCATAAGGATATTCTTTCTTGGACTGCTATGATACAAGGTTGGGCGGTTCATGGACGCTTTCATCAGGCTATCCAATGTTTCAGGCAAATGATGTATTCTGGTAAACGATTTGTCCAGTCTAAAAATTTAGCTTATTCTCATTTCTTTGTCCTTGGATTCACTAAGTTTAATTGTATGCATAATGCATGCAGGAGAGAAGCCAGATGAGGTTGTGTTTCTTGCGGTTCTGACTGCATGCTTGAACTCAGGCGAAGTAGACCTGGGTCTTAATTTCTTCGATAGCATGAGGCTTGACTATGCAATTGAGCCCACACTGAAACATTATGTGTTAGTTGTTGATCTGTTAGGTAGAGCAGGGAAGTTGGACGAAGCACATGAGCTTGTAGAATATATGCCGATAAATCCTGATCTTACTACATGGGCTGCACTCTATCGTGCTTGCAAGGCACACAAGAGTAATAGGACTGATATTGTGTTGCAAAATCTTCTGGAACTTGATCCAGAGCTTCGTGGTAGTTACATTTTCTTAGACAAAACTCATGCGGCTAAAGGGAAGTATCAAGATGTAGAGAAAAGAAGATTATCGTTGCAGAAGAAAGTCAAAGAAAGATCCATGGGATGTAGTTACATTGAATTAGACTGTCAACTGAACAAATTTGCAGCTGATGATTATACTCATAAGCAAGCACAAGAGATACGTTTGAAGCTTGAGGGAATCATATCGCTCGCGATTGAGAGAGGATACATTCCGGGAGCTGATTGGTCGATTCATGACATTGAAGAAGAAGAGAAGGAAAGTGTTACGGGAATACATAGTGAGAAACTGGCTCTTACACTTGGGCTTCTAAGGACTGCTCCTGGAACCACGATAAGGATCATTAAAAACCTTAGAATATGCGGAGATTGTCATTCTTTAATGAAATATGTTAGTAAGATCAGCCAAAGAGGTATCCTACTGAGAGATGCAAGACAGTTTCATCATTTCAAAGATGGAAGCTGTTCATGTGGTGATTATTGGTGATATAGTTGATCAGTTAGGTGCCTTCAGGTTCGTCAACAACAATGACTCAAACCAAAAAGAAGAATGTGATGTCCTGTAACATCCCAGCCCCAGCTGCTTGAAAGTTTTGTTTATTCATGGATTCCGGTACAAATCTTGTCCTGTTCTTGTCCGGTACACAAGAGTAGGAATTAGGACAAGCTCATGATTTCTGAGACCAGACCACACACCACAGCGATCAGGCCGAGGTGATTCCGGGTTACTTGTGTAACCCCACAGGCCTGGAAGTGAAAGAGAGGGGGGGGGGGGGGCTCAGGTGGGTTTACTTGTGTTTGTGAGGTTGAAAATTCCAATATTCCTTTTTTTAATATAAAATATAAGAATTTTCATAAGCTAAGATTTTTTGTAAGATAAAAGGAATTTGGCCAAGAAAAAAGATTATGATGAAGGAGATGTTAGTATATGTATGTAGGTGTCATGTGTATTATTGAAGACGACGAAACACATGGCAATTGTATGTGAAGCAGAGCTATATCACATGAGAACAAATGCCAGTCGCCAAGGTTAATTGGGTCCATCACTTTTGTTGATTAATCTTGTGTTTGTATATCATCACTTTATATCATAGTTGTTGTTGTTTTATGTTCTTCCCATTTTAAATTAGATTATTTTGTTGACAACCAAAAATTACCTTAACTCTTTATATCACTGATCTACCAAATTTTTTACAAATGATATTACTGACCGACTATGGATTTAACTATTTAAGGATTTCCGAACAAAACAAACGGGGGAAAATTGAATAATTAAAAAGAAAGGGATAAATGTGTAAAGAATCAACAATATTGAGGGCTATATGTAATATTAATTTCTTCGATTCTTCTCTCTCTTTCTCTCTCTCTCTGAGAGAGGAAGCTAACGAGCTTCCATTAATCACCGACTCGCAGAACCTTTCTCTCTTTCTCGAAACCTCGGAAATCGAATCTGCGCGAGTTTCAATCGATTGATTGATCCATCAAACACTAGAGATGGTGAGGAAAAAGGTACCGGAATGGCTTAATAGCACCATGTGGTCTACTCCTCCTCCGCCGTCTTCTTACGACGACGGTCTCCTCCGCCATTCCCCCGTCACTAAAATGAAGGAAGAGGCACAATCGGTTTCCGTTGCTCCCAGGCTTAATTCTGCTCCTCCGCCTTCTTCCACCGCTTCGGTTCCATCGCCGTCGCATAGACCGAGGAACGGTAGCAGTATCTCTGGTGGTAGTGGCGAATATGGAAACTCCGCTGGTCCTTCCGCCGAAGATTTTTCCCGCCAGGCTCATGTCTCAGCGGAGGTCAATGCAACCTTCCTTTTTTGCTTTATCAATACAAAATTTTCAAATTCTTCCTCCAGCGTGTTGTGGTCTAATTGCTCAGTTTCTTAATGTTTTTTGTTTTCTTCTTCTTCATTGGTTTTTGTTATAGTTATCGAAGAAGGTGATCAACATGAAGGAATTGAGGAGTCTAGCTTTACAAAGTTTGCCTGATTCTCCTGGAATCCGTTCAACTGTCTGGAAGGTAGGCATTACGAGAATCATGATTTTGGTTTGTTTTCACTTAGAAATCAGAATCTATTTCGTGGTAAGGCAACAATGCATAGAACTGAGACTGAGAGTCTGATATAATTGAAAACCTTACTAGGCCTCTGAAATATGATTCTCTTTGCAGCTTTTGCTTGGTTACTTGCCACCTGAACGTTCACTCTGGTCAACTGAGTTGAAACAAAAGAGATCCCAATACAAGCACTACAAGGATGAGCTTCTGACGAGTCCTGTAAGTAATCCTGCTCTTTTGTTTCTTGCCTAGGAGTTATTGTCAGTTTTGCATGCTATCTGTTTTCAACTATTTCGATTATCTAGTTGTGATATGTCAAGTGTGTATTATTCTCGCTGTTTTGTGAACTTTTGAAAGTCCTTTTTCTCGTCTAGAAAGTTTCTGTACACAAGTATCTTTTCTTGAAATGTGTTTGTACCTCTAAATGATTCTGGGTTAGTTAGTCAGAAATCACATGGAAAATGGTGCGGTCAAAGGGCTTTGACAACTATGACTTGAAGAGTGAAAGCCGATGCATGCTTGCCCGATCCAGAATAACTGACGAGGACCACCCTTTAAGTCTAGGGAAGGCTAGCATCTGGAATACTTACTTCCAGGTACTATATCTTGCATCTTGAGCTGGTCTAAAATCTTTTAGAAAGACCTCAGTGCATTACTTAAGGACATGATTAAAGGTTATATAGTATTCAATTTGTTCACTAGTTCCATCATCACTCTTTTATTAATGTAGGATACGGAGACCATAGAACAAATAGACAGAGATGTCAAGCGTACACATCCAGACATACCCTTTTTCTCCGCTGAATCATCGTTTGCGCGTTCTAATCAGGTAACCTTTTGTGTTCTCATTAGCAAATTTTCACCTATTGTTGATTAATCAAGCTCAGTAATGTTTCCTTTTACATGTCTAGGAATCTATGAAGAATATATTACTTGTATTTGCGAAGTTAAATCAAGGCATCAGATATGTTCAAGGGATGAACGAAATTTTAGCTCCTATCTTTTATGTATTCCGTAACGACCCTGATGAAGATAGTTCAGTAAGTAGATTCTTTTTGTTTCTTTGATACCCTTTAAACAACTTTCACATGATAGGGTGTATATAACTTTAAGGTAACAGTGCTAGTCTGGACCCTCAATATTTTCAAGATATGACTTCCTCTTAAGTAAACCGTAAACCTATATCAAGACTGTTTTACTATATGCTATATCACAGAATTACAAATTAAAAAGAAACCTGTATTCTATTAGTATGAATCTGACCTCTCTGCCTATTTTTCTTAGAAGATTGGTTCGTGTATGATGCATTCTTTTCATATTAACTCTTTTCAAAATATGCAGTCCCATGCGGAAGCAGATGCATTCTTTTGCTTTGTTGAATTGTTGAGTGGATTTCGAGACTTCTACTGTCAACAACTCGACAATAGTGTGGTGGGAATCCGATCTGCAATTACAAGGCTCTCACAACTTGTGAGGAAGCATGATGAGGAACTGTGGCGTCATCTAGAGATCACCACAAAAGTAAGACATCGATATTTTTTTTCTATCATGTCTTTTTGTTGTGACAACAACCATATTTGTCGTTATGCTACTATAGTCCTAATTATCTGCTTTGTCCGGAAGATAAATTCTAATGATCCCGTCAGCTTACTTAGTATTCTTGTTCTCTCGTCTACAACATAATAACAGTGGTTTGGACCCTCTGAGACTGACATTGTATAGATTCTATGGATTACAGGTAAATCCACAGTTTTATGCATTTAGGTGGATCACTCTCCTCCTTACTCAAGAGTTTAGTTTCTTTGACTGTCTTCACATATGGGATGCACTCTTAAGTGACCCAGAAGGTCCGCTGGTAAGATCGACGCATGCCTGAAATCAAATCAATAGATGCAGATGTCTCATTAATTCTCTGTTTCAGCAATGTTCCTTTCATTTGCTTGAATAACAAAACCCAGTTTGTATTGTTGCAGGAAAGCTTACTGGGGATATGTTGTGCGATGCTGGTACTGGTGAGGAGGAGGCTAATCGCGGGGGATTTCACATCGAATATGAAGTTACTTCAACACTATCCAACTACAAACATCAGCCATCTCTTGTATGTAGCCAATAAACTTCGTTCCAAAATGTTAGTATAAGCCCTTTTGTTGTTTCTTCTAACTTTGATAAGACCAACTTTGTTAGTTGTCCCCCATTACAGCATACAAAGCTTTTTTTGTTTTGTTTTACACGGTACATTTATTTTACTCTCTAAATCGCAATGTGTTTGTTTGTTACGGTGTCGTTTTGGAGATCTTCCGTGTTTGTAAATTGTCCGACGGAAAGACGGAAAGGTAAACTACGAGTTTGGCTTGTCAGAGTTCAAATTTAGAATGTTCTTAATATATGTATGTAAACATCGAAGATACAACCTTATTATCAGCTTAACAGTTAATACGTATGAAAATAAGTCATTTTATCATATTTCTTTTATATAGTTTTGTTCCAAAATTCTGACTTTTATAACTTTGGTGGTTTGTTAGTATCAGCAATGTGTTACCATTCCAATTCACTCTGTATACGTCTACTGAATATTGATATCTAATTTTCATTGTCATCTTTGTATATTCAATTAATAAATTCAATCATTATTAAAAAAGATTATTTAATATCTTGCTTATATATATATATTCGTTTGGTTCAATAGGGTTAAATAAAAAATAAAAATGTAAATAATTAATTGCCTCACAAGAAGTTTCACTCTTACATTGGTCCATTTGATATTTTAACAACTTTTTTGTTTGTTTTTAAAATATATCTTTTCTATCTATACTAGTATTTTCGCAAAACTTTAGTGACGGGTGGTTAAAAATGCTTCTGGGTTAATCGGATATCCGACCCATTTACAAATTTTGGTCAAAAAGTTTATTAGGTCGGGTTATATTTAACCCAACTCATACACCGGATATTCCATATTTAATAATTTAGATATTTAGAAGATTTGATTAAGATTTATAATTATAATTCTCCTATAATCTTTGTTTGATTTATTTTTAACTGTTTTGAATTATCATATAATACATAAAGTAAAAAAAAATTAATTTTTTTCGGCATATACTGTGATTCGAAATTTTTTTAAACGGACATATATTATCCAATTGACGAAAATGTGTGTTCAACGTTCTACATCGATTAAAATATTTAGACAATGATTCAGAATCATATCATAAATAAGATCAACATTAATAAAATAAATAAGTTTTTTGGCCGGACGGGTTTGGCGGGACAGGTTTTTGAATCAACAATAATAAAAAAAATTAAAATATAATTTATCCGCCGCTTCAATACGGATTAAATTCTTAATTTTTTATAATACCACCAATATTAGACATATTAAATCAGTCTCATTTAAAAAAGATTGTATAAAACCAAAAAGTGTCTTGTGGTATAATGTTACTTAATAACAATTGTAAACTATAAAATATAAATATCTTAGAAAATTATACAATTTGTAAACTTTTATATATGATAAATAATCGTTAAATTTTAAAAATTACTACTTTTAGAAAACAAATCACGGGACGGATTAAGAAGTTACATGACGGGTTATATTCCGGAATGAAGTTATATGGTGGACGATTTTTAATCAATATTTATAAAATTTTAAAATATCATTAACATGCCGCTTTAATACAGATTAAATCTTTAGTTTATTAAAATATAAATGTCTTAGAGAATGATATGATTTGTAAACTTTTATATATAATAAATAATCATTAAATTTTAAAATAAAAACAAATCACAGGACGAATTAAGAAATTACGGAACGGCTTATATTTCGGAACGGGTTTATATGGCGGATGAATTTGAATCAATATTTATAAATATCTTCAGTTTATTAACAATTGTCTCGTGGACTCGTGGTATACCGTTACTTAATAACAATTGTAAACTATACTATAAATAAATATTTTATAAGAAAATACAATTTACAAAATATTTTTATACTAATTTTAAAAATAAATCATCCCGCAGTGTAATAAAATCTAGTATGAGAAGTATAGTTGTAAGTTGTAACCGTATAAATTTATGTGGGCTTTTTATGTTATAAGGCTAATAAATATTTGACTAAAAATAAAACAGATATGGGTTCACTTAAAAAAGGCCCGACAAGGTTAATCTTATAGTTGGTCAAACAAAGGCCAGTTGCGTTTTGATCAGTTGAAAACGCCCCACACGCGCCCAGTTTATTAATTTTAGCAAAAAAAACGCATTTTCCGCAGTCTATAGTCCAGAGATTTCGCGGAGGTGGCGTAGACGCGCTCAGTATGAGAGTGGGTAAAATATTTGCATTTGGGAGTTCGACAACCACGCGCCTCCCTCTTGGGCTCACTTTTATTCTGCCCATTGGGCTAAAATATTTGCAGTTGTTTTAGTTTACCATTTATGCTTAATATATATATTTAAAGAAACTAAAATAATAAAAAAACACATGAACAAGTCGGAACGAATGCAATAAGTACTAGTCTCCAAGTTCAAAAAAAAAAAGAGAACTGTTTCTCTGTTTAATTAACAGAAAACAAATTTCCCACTAATCAAAAAACAAAATCATGGAGAAGCGTATTCAAAAGCCTGTGGAGGTTGTGGCTCGTCATCTACGGCCATAGCAGAGGTGGTGGATGCTTGTTGAGCTTGTCCTGCAGCTGCTGCACCCCCTGCAGGAGATGCTGTTGAAGTTGGTGCATCGGTCAGAGACAGAACCTCAGGCTCATGAGGACGCAAGTCTCTGAGAAGGACAAACCCTGATGGAGCTAGCTTCACCGGTACATATCTGCTCTCCTCCATCAATTTGATGTATTTCTCCTGTGAAGGGACTACACGAGCCGGATTCACTAGAATCTCAAACGTTGCTTCTGGCTCAACCTTCTTTTCCACCGTTGTAGCTGTGCTATCAACCTGGAATAGTAACATCGGAACAACATACTTAATGATCCAAACATGATCAAAATTCAAGATTGATAGAATGACCATGAGATTAATCATAGGAACAGGAACAGCATTTGCCAAAGCAGAAAATGTTAGAGCAATTAATCTCGACTCAAATAGATATGATGATGAGATTATATATGTTCACAAAATGGCCAATGCAGAAACTTGCTATCTTGGAATGACACTTTAGACTACGATATTGGGAATTAAATTTGCAATTTACCTGCATAGACTCTGCTTCCTTCTCATCTGAAGCTGCTTTTGCTTTTCCAGCTTCGTTGCCAGACTTTTCGGCATTAGCTTTCTGCTCTGCTTCTTTCTTAGCCCTAGCTTTGGCTTTGGCTGAGGTTGAGAGTACAGCTGTTGGTAATTTCGCGGCGGTGTTGGCAGTAGCAACTGTGGTTGGTTTTGGATACTCAAACAAAGATGGTTTTGCATGCGACATGAATTCAAACTTTGGGACTTTGAGATCGTAGTTCAAACCAATGAACGCAGTTGGTGAAAATGCCAAGCTTATGAAGTAAATCAATGGGTACCAATACCAAAACTGGCTGAAGACAGCAAGTCCAATGACCGCAGTGACTTTGTCATGTTTTGTCTTAGAAAGCAGTCTTATCGTCACATTCCTTCCACCAGCATCAAGAATACCTGAAGCCAAAATTGCTCCCATCTTGCTCATTGTATCTTCATGCTTGTCAAGTATTATCTTCTCAAGTTGACGCCTGCAAAAACACAGACACATTTTAGTCTTCAAAAGGGAACTATTCTCTCCGTCCTATTGATGAAGAGATTGGAACTTCACTAACCTAAATGCTCCAACGCGAGAATCGCTTGCTTCACTAATTTGGACCATCACCATGGCCATGGCAATCAGAGCACCTTGACGAACAAAGTCTACCACATCTGATGTAAGTGGCTCCAACAAGGATATCGCCTCACTCAGGCCAGTGCCTGCACAAGATATGCCAACTGCAAGAGCTGCGCCATAGCGGACATGTGGATTGTACGACTCAGAAAGAAGGGATACAATACGGGGAGTCTACAGTTTAAATATTGTGCAACCAGTTAATGAGTGTAAGCGAGCACAAGAGCCCTAAAGGCACTAAAGAAATGGAATATAGTCAAAAAGTTAATGAGACAAAAAGAATATGGAGTTACCTGCTCTGGATCAGAGTATAAGACAAATCCAAGTGCAAGAACAGCCGTCCTCCTGACATCGTCACTAACATCAGACACAGCAAAGTGAAGAAGTTGGCGAATGGCTTTGTTGTTTGCAGTTCCACTGTAAGCCAATGCGAGTGCATACATTCCACCATAACGGATGATAGGATCCTGATCTCTAGTCATCTGCTCAATCAATGTATCTGCTCCCTCTTCTCTACCATATACTGTGAGAGCTATTCCTAGAGCCAATCCCCTAAAGACAAAACCAGATGTTGGTTACTTAAACATTGAAATAAATTACCATGCACCCACACACATAACCAAAAATATCTTCCAGACTTTAAGTTACCTTATTATCTTCTCATGCTGAGTCTCGTGAGCATAAGCGAGCATCTCACTTGCCTTATCAGTTGCAGTTCCAACCAACAATAGACCCATGCTGATGCCAGCAGCTTCACCAGCAACAGCACTGTCAGTGTAAAGCACACTTTTGATATCATCATATATATCTTCATCAGCTGTCCCAAGAGCTGCCAAACCAAGACCTAAACAAGCTCCATGTTGAATAACCTGCAACCATATTTTTTTAATGAAAATCAAATCTAAACAAAAGACTATCTTTTTGGTGATATAACGAAAGACTATTCAGAAGAAAGATATAGCCAATCACCTCAACACTAGTGCTGCGTAGGCTATCACGAAGAAATTGCTTGATTCCCTCACCATGGTTGGCATGAATAAGACCGAGAGCATATAAAGCACCCCCTTCGGAATAAGGACTCCCACCACCACCTGCTCCTCCCTGAGGCAAGTATGGGGCCATCAGTGACCTGCCCTGTTGTAAGTGACCCCTATGAATAACACCTAATCCTGCTGTAGCACTAAACTTAGCCCAATTGGTGGCCCTGCTTAGCCAATCCTGCCAATTCAAAAAATGAATGGAAAAGACAAGAATAATAAATACTAAGCCATATAGTTGACGTTGAAACAAGTTAAAAAGTGAGAGAGAAAGTAAAAATTTTACCAAATTCTCCCTGAGAAAAGTGTCAACTGTCGTTCCAGCATGCATTATAGCATTAGCATATATTGTAGCACTGTGACATACACTGTTCCGCATCTCAACGGATTGTTTGATTGTCTTCAGGATCAGCAGGTCCGATCTATAGAAAAACAATGGCCATCGCTGAATCATGTTACTATTTGGAAGAAACGACTTAAGCACAAAATATACTTTCAAGATATCAAAATTTAAAAGGAAAATTAACTGCCTCACTTGTTATGGCTGTAAAGAAACTGGAGGGTCAGTTGTATTGATGTGTCTCCAGATAAAATTCCCTTAACCTTTGTTAACCTCTCAGCGTACACAGCGTCAGCAGGATCTGTTTCATGCACAATTGTCTGAGATGGAGTTTCATCCGCCATCTGGAGATCCCCTTCAGTGTTCTCATTCTGAGCAGTAGAGGTTTCAACAGCTTGAACTGCTTCTACAGGACGGGTCTTGGGCGCTGGAAGGCGGTCTCTTACACTCATGAGAAATGCCTGGTGCTCATTCTCTACAAGATCGAAAGCAATTTGCAAAGCCAATAAAGCATCATCTTTACTCTCTGAACGAAGAAGCTTCTCCAATATGCTTGCAACACCTTGTGGTTCGTCCAAGAACATAAGGCATTGGCAAATGCTCAAATAATCAGGAGAAGCCAGCTTCTGGTGGACATTAACAAGTAACCGAAGGACCTGCAAGAATTAAGCGACGTAAGGATGTTATCATTTACAAATTAACAGTAAATAAAATTTCCTACAAATGTGTTTTTAGTTATGAACTAAAGAATGCAATGAATTACAACTATGGTTAAGACAATACAATATAAGGTCTACATGCCCATTATATTTGCAAGGAAAGATTAAAGAAGATGACCTCATAGTATAATAAACATATTACATCTATTAAAATCCAGTTCTGTGGCCACAAGACTCACCTCATGTCTATATTCTCTGTGGTTAACAAAAGAGTGGGAAACATTGATGCAGTAAGACAATGTTCCCTGCACATTTTCGCTCTTTATGATCGCTTCCTCCAACTTATCCAATCTCCGGCATTCTATAGCAATGCCCATGGCTTGTTGATACTTCCCGTCAGTGATACATCTGCAAAACAGAAAATCATGCAAGGACAATCAAAAAACTAGTCTAGAAGACAGACAACAATAAATCAGTTGGGCATCACATACTTGTCTAGCATTCGTTCAACAATGGCCTCCAATCTCGGGTCAATTTCCACATCCTCACTTGACTCGACTGCCTTTGATCTGAGAATAGCATACTCATCTATTGCTTTGGCTGAATAACAAAACAGAAGCATCCGATGAGTAAACATTCAGCATCAAACAGTTTGTAACAGTAAGATCACTATCAGCCATCTTATCATGCCTTTGCGTACTGACTTTCTCGTAGCACAATCTTATTAAAAGAAAGATGGATGTGCAAGTCTTATTAAAAGAAAGATGGATGTTCAAGTCTAATTAGTTAGAAACTATATGGTATAAACTATTTGCTTAATCTTGCATTTAATCAGGTTGGAATGATTGTGAATTTATGCATATTATGGTCGATAATATCCGAGCTACTGTCTACTGTCACAGATTTGGGAAGAAAACAAAAAGAGAGGGGATAGCAAAAAGCTTCAAAATCCTTACCTAGAAGAGTATGAATGTAATCAGAATCCTCTGACACATCAAATAAGGATCCAGCTCCAAGGGCATAGGACAAGGAATCGTTAAGCTCACCCAAGTAATAGAAAACCTGAGATAAGACAAGATAAATCATCATTAGAAAACAAGTCTTATAATACAATAACATAACTTGATTAGAAGAAAGTCAAGCTCTGAACTTCCACCACTATCTACCAGCTTTTAAGGGAAACGACCATAATGTAGTAGTGTATCTTACACTCCCTTCTACACTAACATGTGGCCAGTATTATATACAATAAGTCATCATGGAAGTTAAATAAAAAGCTAAACTGTACCTTGGAGACCAACAACGCAGCAAGCTGTCTTTGCTGCTGATCAAACTCTTCATCTTCGTATAAGCTCTCTCTACAAAATAAAATAATAAAAAAAAACGTCTCAGAAACAAGATATCAAGAAGCACAAAACAGTGTAAGATCTCAAGCTAGAAGTTTCAGAAAAGTATAGTCTCTACAAGTTCAAAGGAACAAAATTTCCGCATCATGTAAGTAAGGGAGCGTCCTTAACTCAAATAACAATGGTTCTATTCAGAATCTAGATAATTTACTAAAGCAATTCAATAAAGTTTGTCACTAGTGAATTAAAGCTTTCCTTTTCATGTACCAACCATCAAATCTACCTCGACACAACAGTAGAAAACCTTGGAATATAAAAACCTAACTAAGAAAAAGCAAGAGCGATAAAACCCATCCAAATCCCACAAGTGTTACTGGAAATTCCCAGCAAGCAAACAGATCAAGTGAAATTGACAACTAAAAAACCCTAAATCTCCGGAAGAACAAAAAGTGAAGAGAGAGAGATTACATGATTGGGACACTAGTGGAGATCTCAGGCCAAAATTGGTCAACCAATCTGTTGAGATATGAGAGAGCGTGAAGTTTCAAGGAAGGATGGGGTTCGTTGAGCATTGCCAGTAACCCACCGGCGGAACTAACCATCGCGGCGGCCATTATCCTAATCGGAATTAGAAACCCTAGCGGTGGTGAAGAGTTGATCAGACGGAGGAACAAGAATCGAGCTTCGGCGAAACCTCGCTCGTCTCGAGCAATTTATGAGAGAAGAAGAGTTCACTTTTTCACAAGTCTAATAAAAATCGAAATTCTGGACTTATCGAATAATTAAGATACTTACCCAACAAGTCAAATAATTTAATCAATGCCCCTATATTTTTAATAAGATTACATTTTCACCCCTAACATATATAATGGATCCATATAGTCGAGGAACCGGAATACAAATTGGGTCTAATGATGGGCCACATTATTTATCTAATTGTGTTAATGGACCAATATAGCGGCCCATAAGTTATTAAAGCATATACATATCTATCTATTCCACTTTTATCTTGAAACTTATTTCTTCACTCGTCCCTGGATGCTCAGTTTCAGACTTTTTTTTTCTACTTTGCTCTGTTTAATGCTCTGTTTATATAGTGCTCTCCTTTTGCTTCAAAGTTTCCTAAACACAAGGCCAAAACTTCTCAACTTCTCAATAGAGAGACCAGTGGCGGATCTAGAAACTTTTGTAGTTTTGTTGTTGGGGTCAAAAAGTTTTTTTAAAGAATATAATTTATAAACTACTAAAACAAAATAAAAATCTATAAATATACTATCTATAAGTTTACTCATAACTAAACTTATGATATCACTATTTCATATTTTTATGGATAAAAATTCATAATTGTATTTATATTGGATTAAAATTTAAATGTGAACCCAACTAAATAAAATGAGGTCAAAGTGAAACACAACTTTTAGAAGTTTTCCTTTTATTTTTCTATATTAATTTGTTAATGGGGTCAAACTTATTCTTTACATGGGGTCATTGTAATTTTTCTTTAAAGACAATGTATATATTTTTTTTAATTAGTTGGGGTCAGCTGACCCCCCTTCTATCAATGTGCCTCCGCCCCTGAGAGAGACTATCGGTGGTGAAGTCCCTCAAGTAAATTGTTTATCTTGCTTTGTGACCAAGCAATACCACAATAATCCTTATTAGATATTATAATCCATGATGCATCAACAAAGCAGCCTTCAATTTGCACATTGATCATCTGATTACTTTTAACAAATTGGTAACGCTCAAAATGTGCCACCATGAGCTTTATTAATACCGGTGCATCTAGTCTCTCTTTTCTCTTCTTTTTAAAATTTGAAGAAGACAAAAAAAAAAAACTTTATTTGTTTGTTTGGAAGTAAGCATATGAGTTTCTGGTTTGCATCATTGATTGATGACACCTATAAAATGTTATGCTCACAAATAAATGAAATCACATTTTATGGTTTAGTTATAGACTTATAGTTCAATATTCCATATAATTGACATGGCCTGTCCTGCAAGCATAAAGATAAAAACAATTTTTTTTTTGTTATGGCCCTTTAAAACCCTTTACAACGTTCAAATAAAATTTTAATCTAATTATGATATGAATGCATGATTAATATAATTCAATGAACTGTATATAATAATTGGTGTCATATGTTCCCCAATTCTTCAACTATATTTGCATCATAATTTTCTCTTTTTGTTGGATGAGATCAATATGGCAGTTGGGCAGACAATGAAAATAAAACTTGTCCAGTGACCGGTGAAACATCATTTAACTGTTACTCAACAGCAATTATATCCCAGTTGTTGTACAGGTTGAACCGGGCATATTTTGGTTTACTCCATACTGGTTTCTTGCCATAACCAATTCTTGGTGTTCACTTTGTTAATTGAAGAATTCGAGTTTTCAGATATTTCCACTGTGATTTCAATCATCATTAGCCTCGGTAAACGCATTGATCTTGAATCCCTCGGTTATCATTTATCAAGATAAAAACAAACAGAACTGGAGTGGTATCTCATACGAAGTAAACCAAGTGTTCCGGTTTATTTAGACTATGCACATTGACGAAAAGTGCTTATGCTATCACGATCTCTCTCTCTCTAAGTCTCTATATATACTGCTCATGCAACAAGCAATTTCATATAAAAACATCCTCTTTCAATAGCTTATAATATTTCAACTACAAACATTTTAAGTTTCCACTAATCATGGGTCTAATCGCCTGTAGAGCGTGTGTGTTTGTTTTGGTATTTGCTTTGGTCACAAATTTTACTATGGGAGACACAGAGTTTGGTGATGAGAAGCCCTTGTTTTCTCACCCTCACCCTCGTCCTCTCCTCCACAAGAAGGGCTTCAAAAAAGGCTTCGGCGACTTAGGTGGTGGTATCAGCGGTGGAGGCGGCTTTGGAGCAGGTGGCGGTTGGATTGGAGGCAGTGTTGGAGGCTTTGGTGGAGGAATAGGCAGTGGATTTGGTGGAGGAGGATTCGGAGGTGGAGTCGGAAAAGGAGTTGATGGCGGAGCCGGTAAAGGAGTTGATGGTGGAGCCGGAAAAGGATTTGATGGAGGAATCGGTAAAGGAGTTGACGGTGGAGCTGGAAAAGGATTTGACGGAGGAGCCGGTAAAGGATTTGATGGAGGAGCCGGTAAAGGATTTGATGGCGGAGTCGGAAAAGGATTTGAGGGCGGAGTCGGTAAAGGATTTGACGGCGGAGCCGGTAAGGGAGTTGACGGTGGAGCCATAGGAGGAATCGGCGGAGGAGCCGGTAAAGAAATTGGCGGAGGAATCGGCGGTGGAGGTCACTGAGAATTTGTTAAACCGTAATGTGCATTGATAAGAAGCTAAAATCCAATGCATGTATATGTTGTCATTTATGAAATCTCTAATTCGTTAAAATTTAAATATGCAATAATAACTGAAATGTATGTCATTTCTCTTTAGTTTGTTTTCCTCTTTGAAATGATTGTATCTTGCTTCTTCGTGTAAATAAAGTGAATAACGATTAAACAAAGCCTTGTGCATATAAATTTATATTATAAAGTATAGGTTTAAACGAGACCAAAACTAAAGTGATAATATCAACATTCTAAATCTACGAACAGTTCTTAGCTAGAAATATTTAAACCCGACAAAATAATCGTTATTTTGTCGGTTTTTTTCTCCCGCGTAAACGGTAGTAAAAAACCGTTTAATGAGTTCAAATTCCATGACGAAGAATGTTTGGCTTACCAGCAAAAGGAATCCAGAGGAGATCCACCGGTTTGGAAGGGTAAAATGGTAAATTTGTTACATTCCCCGATGAGCTTGAAAACCTGGTCAAGTAACTGAGGATTTGCAAACCGGACATGATTTACTCCGTCCTAGCCATGGATCAATGCACTGCACAATACATAAACAACGGTTGGTTTTCGAATTTCTGATCTTATAAGGGGTTTTGATTTGAATCAGTAAAGCTAGAGATCCTTACATCTTTGTGGAATTTGTGCAAACAAGGAAGATGACGGATGGTGTCTCCGATCGTCGGTGTTTCCAGACAAACAACACAAGTTTCTTGAAAATTATCATTCTGCAAAATTACACATAAAACACCAAAGAGAAAACTTTTAATAACAAAATTTCGATATGAAAAAAAAAAATGGATTTTACAAGTCAACCTTTAGCTTACTTGAACTGTAGACTCTGGCAAATTGTTAATGCGATGAGTAGAAGCACCGCCATGTCGATGGTTGTTTTCATCAAGAGCTAGCAGCAATTCGTAATCATCTCTGCGTCGAAAATGGTTGAACTATCAAATATCATATACTGAAGAATCATAGTAAGCTAATGAGAAAAATATATCAAAAAGATACCATACTCAGTAAAGTCACGATCCATATGAAGAAGATTACTATTGTTAATAGAGTGTCCAATAGCATTCTCTAATCCCTCCAGAAGATCCATTCTCTGTTACAGAAAGGGTAAGGATTATTAGCTTTTCGTTCTACGGTACTTAGCAACATCAAGCAACATTCCGGATATAAGCAGAGTTAAAAGAGTACCGATTCTATGCCCATATCATATGGAAAACTGAGATTCAGAGCTGTGTGTAGTGAAGCAGATGCACGGCCTAAACGATAACCTCGACCCCGAGTTGGTGCTCTAACAGGAGCACGAGCCTGTGGAGGATTCAATCGCCTCCTTGAAGAATGTTGTTGCAGTCGCGCTTCCAGGCGACTTCTCCCACCTCGGTTTGCTGCAATCTGTAAATAATATCCATTAAGGAAATAAGACATTAAAGATGATCCCTAAACCCGATTCTTTTTAAGTGCAAGTTTACGAAAGAACTCATCCATGTTTGATAATGATTAGTCTCGCATCTGAACACAGAAAATTGAAAGAACCCAGTAAAAAAACGCTAACACGGGAATGTCTCTTGGCCATGACTTACGGTATTAGAGTTTCGGGTAGAACGAGTAGAAGAAGAACGACTAGAAGAAGCACGAATAGAATTCTCTTCTTGTTCCAGTAACCTTGCTATGTTTTCATCAATCTGTTACAGTGTATGAAGCCCAAATACGACCATTTGAAACCTTGATTGATATGGAAAACATAGAGGATATCCAAAGAAAAGGGAGTTGTACCTGCTGGTGTCTGATCAAGGTCTCTTCTTGGTACAGCTGTTCTTGCAATTCACGGGCCAATATCTCATCTGCTTCTATTTGTCTTACATTCCCATCAGATACATTGTTTTCAACACGTCTAGGACCCCGGAAGACCAGTACTTCAGGGGATGAATCTTCAATTTCCAACACTTGTGTGCCGTGTCTTAAATGATTCTGGATTCTTGGTGGCCTTGAACTAGATGGTTCCCCAGAAGATCTAATAACAGTAACTTCTGGCTCATTTGAAGCCGTTGAAGTAGTAAATCCATTTTTCCGCCGTCGTTGTTGTCTAGCTTCTCTTTCAACTACACCGGTTTCATGCACATCAAGTCTGGAGACAGAGCTACAAATTCCGCGTGTGTCACTCTCATCCCTCTGATTCAATTCTTGGTCCATATTTAATTTCCGGTTACGTGTACTAACCCACCCCTCTGAACCGTCTCTACTCGCCACCCTATTTGCATTGATACAAAGAATAGAAACTCTTATATCACAAAAAAAAGAAGAAGAAGAAAGAACCATCCTTTTGATATCCATTCAAACATCTAATGAAAGATAAGGAAAATATATTACCTGCTACGAGAAGTTTCAGGTCTTTTGCCTCTAGCTCTTCCGTGAATATCATTTTCAGATACAATCTCTCTTATGCCAATCAAAGATGCAGTTTCAGGAGCTAGTTCCAGTTCAACACTAACTGTGTCCTTGGAATTTGTATCAGCAGCTTGTCTAGCTCTAGCTGCAATTCCATTTGGAGAAATGCAGCCATGTCTCACCAATCTTTTAGTGCCTCTGTTCTGTTGTTTTGCGCCACTGGAAAGGTCAATTGTTTCTCTATTAGAAACAGAGCCAGAATCTGCTTTTTCTTTACCCTTATTACTATTCCCGGGCAGCATAAAAGAGTTATGATCACCTCGTAAAGGAGAACAACCATTACTTGTGCGCAATTCTCTTATATCTTCAAATGGTAAGCATCTCGATGCAGCAACATGAGCATGTCCGTTACGTTGATTCAGATTTAAAACCGGATTTTTCTCTACGCGAGCCCCACGTGGATCAGTGGAGATGGATTTCCCTTTATCCTTCTCAGCCACAGTTCTCCTAAACAAAGCATTGCCTCCAGAAGCATGCGAGCGATGTCCATTCTCAGTTCGTGTATCAGAACTTTCCCGGTTGTCCCCAATTTCAGGGACTGGTCTGGCTCTTCCGTTAAGACAATTACGGTATTCCTCACTTTGATATCTTAATGGTGGTTCTGGAGAATGTGGCCTTCTCTTAACCTCTCTATGTCGTACCGGTCTATCTGGAGTATCAGGTATGCTGATTACCATGTCAATGTCAATATCCTCCATCCTGAAACAGTTAAACAAGAAAGAAACTGAAGCAATGCTCACATGATGTTTATATATTAACAATAGATTTTTCTGATTAAAGAGATTTAAATTCGTGTTTTGAGACTTTTCAAAACATAAACCCCACTTAAGTAAACACAATTTCCCCCAAAAGGTTAAGATCACAGAAGTGGCAACAAAAAAAAAAAAAAAAATTTGGCATGACTTGAGATTAATAATCATCGGAAAGTGAGGATTTTGGCTATGAAACTAACAGACTAGCGAAAATTCATAGGAATTTGAGATACACCGAAACGAAAACAGATCTTCCTCCGTGGAAAAAAGTATCGTCGAGAACAAATCTATCGCATCTACAAATACAAAAGGAAAGAGGAAATTACCTGATTGAATTTGATTCGAATGTGCGAGTCGAAACCCTAGTTGTTCGATGAGAAGCAACAGCATCGATCAATCTATCTCATCTTCCTCGGGTGCAACGATTGGACCTCAGATTATTCCGGGTCGGGTATGGGATTACTCGGTCGGGTTCTTGGTCGTCTATTGATGATGTTGGGCTTACACAATTAAATTGGGCTAAGATCCTCTTTTTTATTTAAATTGGCTTTCACAATTTAAAACTGCGGTCAAATGCTTAGTCAAAGTGTAAACAGAGAAGTTAGAAACCAACAAGACAAATAGTAAGTTCGTAAAAGTTTTGATAATAGCAATCCAAACCATGCATTTATTCACTAGCTCTTTTTACAAATGATGATGATTCATTATGTTTTGCCAACTCGAGTACTTTAAAACATAGATTTTCAAGAATCAAAAACCAAAAACCATTCTAGAATCTATAAACAATCAAGGCCTTAGTGTTTTAAATTCTGAATTAACGATTAATCGTCGAAATTTATCATTATCACATATAACTACAAAACGAATATGATTTTAGTCGTTTTTGTCCGCTACTTTTTTAATAGAGAAACTAGATTGTTACCCGCGGTACACCGCGAGGCTATATTTTTATTATTTGTTATTTATAAGAAAATAATATTTGGTTGTATTTTATTTTGATTGTTTTTTGTGGTGATATATATATATATTTGTATGATGGTTGAGATTTTGATTGTGTTATAAGTTTTCGATATTAACAATTATATCATGTTTTAATCGCGTAATTTGTGTTACATAAAAATTATTTCCCTTTATATTAATCGTCTAATTGATACTACATAATAATTCTCAGATTTTAATTATCTTGTATTATATGACTTATTTAGATGTAAAGGATAACAAAAATTTTAATCAATATAAATTTTACAATAGTTTGATTGGGGCTTTTGCAAAAATGCCCCTTTTTCAATGCTACTTTTCAAAAATGTCCCTTCTTTAAAACTTTATTAAAAATCCTCTTAAAAATATAAGATTTACCCAAATATGTATGTAACATTATTAAAACATACACAAACTACATTTCTATGTATCTAAAATCTTATAAATACTTTATAAATACCTTATAAATGCATTTTAAATACCTTTAAAAACCTTTAAAATATCTTGTAAAACCTTTGAAAAACCTTAAAAATCCTTTAAAATAACTTGTAAAACCTTTAAAAACACCTTATAAAACCTTATAAATATTTGGATCGAGTCTTCAAGTAGTAGTTACAATCCATAAGTACCTTATAAACCTGATAAAACTTTATAAAAATTTCAGATTTAAAAAGGGGTATTTTTGAAAATAGACATCTAAAAGGGGCATTTTTGAAAAGGGGCACACCAAAAGGGGCATTTTTAACAATTTCCCTTGATTTTATTAAGGACATATTAAATTTTGATCTTGTAAATATGGCTATAAATATATTTTTCCTCTGAAAGTATGTTTGTTTGAGATAATAATATGTTTTAATTAATTACCCGCGGTACACCGCCGGCTAAAACTATGTTAAATCAGTTAATTTGGTTATTTTCGGTTAATCTCGATTTATTCGGCTAATTTGGTTTGAATTTCAACAAATGGGCTGTCGAAAAATAAGAAACTTGGGCCAAGCCCAGTAAAATTCTTTTAAAAATCTACTTTTAGTTAAACGTTGCGTTTGTCACACCGCGGGTTAATTATTGTACACTGCGGGTCATATGCGTTGTATCTAAAAATAAAAATTTTAAGCTGTATTTTTTTGTTTAATGTTTAAAATTATGTAATTGTATTTTGATTTGTTAATTCTAGGATTTCACCCATGGTATATTAGTCTGTATTAATATCGACCCAAACCCGTCCCACCATATAATCTCGTCCTGTGAAATTAAACATTATTTTGTTATTTTTTAAAAGTTTATTTTCAAATGGTTTTCACAATATCTATATTTTTAAATTAGTGTGTTTTTATACCAACCCGTAAAAACAATTTATAGTTATATCTTTTACACCGGTTCGCTAATACCTTGTCCTATGATTCGGACTGAATAATTTATAAGACTTTGGTCTGGTTTTGACTATACCGGTTTTTATTTGGAACCAATTCTATTAATTTTGGTTTAACTTCCGGTTCCGGTTTTGAAAGCATTAAGAAATTAAAAGCCCTAAAATGATTTATCGTTCCATCTTCTTCTCCGACGGCTTTTCGCTATACCTTCTCCTCTGGTCAAGGACTCCAAAATCGCCGGTTATAGCTTCTACTCCAACGTCTTCTAATTTCGTCACTCTCCGTGTTATCTACAAGTATGTTTACGTTGAGCTTGATTCTCTGTTACGATGTCTTACCTCGTTAGAGACTTCACCTAGATTAATCGGGGCATATCGAGCTTGTTGTGATGTTTTAGGTAGTAGAATCGAGCTTAAAAAAGGTTGAATTTTTGTCTGATGCATATCCAAGCCAGTTTTATGTCAAAGTCGATAATTGAGTTGATGATAACGACAGTTTTGAAGACGCCAATCCGTCTCGAATTACTAATCAGGTAAACTGTTTTTGAGAATAAAGTTGTTAGAGAGCACTCTCTCATCTCCAATGGTTATTTGTGTAATGTGTAAGTTGCTTATGAACCATGAATTGATGGGTTAAATTTTAGGTTGTTTATGAAATCGTAGTGAATTTGGATTGATTTAATATGAGTGACCATTCCCGATTGTGAAACAGCTGTTGTTACAGGAATTGACATTGATTACCTGTTTTCTTCTAACTATAGCTTCTCTTATTCTAATTTTGCAGACAATTACCTATAAGGTAAATATGGTCAAGCTTTGGGAATTCTTTGACAGAAGTACTATAACCAACCAAAATGAAAGGTAAGAATTCATTATCTTGCTTACTACACAACTCAGTAATTAGCTTAGGTTCAACTAAGTAAGTATGAAACATGTTCACTGTTATATTCCATAGGAAGTTGTTAGGTTCAATATACGGCTTACACCTCCTTTTATACTTCTTGAACCTTTCTTTAGAGCTATAAAAGGTTAGTTTACGTTTCTACTTACTGAGCTGTTAAATTTAGTAATATATACAATCAAGAAGTGCATGTTATGTTTTATTTTTTGAAAATCAAATGAGGAAAGTAATGGTTGTTTGTTTGTTGATGATACACTAATTTAAAAGATGAAAACAAACTTTATGTACCAAACTTGATGAAATTATCATTGTTTGAGATAGTATAATGAAGATTACCGCAGAACTTGCAACTGAAAGTCTAAGTTGTTCTTTCTTTAGCGTCCCAATTGCATTGAATCTGTTAACAAAATACAAAATCCTGTTTATACATATGTCTGACTATTACTTGGGGTTTTGCAAACCATAAAGCAAGTATGAAATGAAACAAAGGTAAACTAAACATACCTTTTTTGAAGAGCTTTTATGTTCTCAAGCTCTAGATAGAGACGGTATTGGTGTAAAACGTGGAGAAATGCAATGGAAATGAGTCAGTATATATAGTGGTTTGACAAGTCTTAGGGTTTTGGGATAGAGCATATCAGAAATCTTGATCATCACGGTATGGATATCTATGAAAATATTGAAATTGGTATATACTGTTAACATATAAGGATAATATCATTTTAGTTAGAAGAAGTTGACAAATATTGAAAGTGGAGAGAATACTGAATTGATATTCTTACCTTTTTTTAGGAAAGCTAAATGATTTATAAGTTACTCGTTTGCTTAAATAGAGGAAACGAATTGGATCCTGTAACTATGTATGTTAAACCAAAATATTCTTAGTAATAAATGTTGATAAATACGAAATCAATCATAGCAATTGTTAGGATTTTTTTGTTTTGGAAAGTCGCATTAGTAGGGATCCGATATTCTAATCCGAAATTCTTGTTTTTTTTTGGAAAATATCATTATTAGGTTCCGAAATCACATTTGCGGATCAAAATTCCGGGTCATTTTCCGGGTCAAAATTAAAAAATGTTTTGACCCGATTGGAACCCCAAAAAGTGTTGCAAAAATGTATAGTAGATTGTTAAAAATGCCCCTTTTTCAATACCCCTTTTCAAAAATGCCCCCTTTGATAGTCCATTTTTAAGTTTGCTCTCTTTTAATTTCTAATGACCATTTTACCCTTATTTGAAACAAAATTAGGTCTACAAAATACAAAATATTTTTTGGCGGGAAAAGTGATCCCGTAATTTTCCCGCCAAAACACTTGTAAAAACCTTTAAAATACTTTGAAAAATTTTTCCGTAATAATTTTTCCCGCCAAAAAATTTTTTTGCGGGAAAAGTGATTCCGCAATTTTTTTGGCGGGAAAAATTTACAAGGTATTTTAAAGGTTTTACGGAGTATTCACAAGTGTTTTGTAAGGTTTTACAATGTATTTTAAAAGGTTTTACAAGGTACTTATAAGGTTTTATAAGGTATTTATAACTTGTAAAACCTTATAAAAAACTTGTAAAACCTTATAACTTGTAAAACCTTATAAAATAGCTTGTAAAATCTTATAATATCTTATAAATACCTTATAAATACGTTGTAAAACCTTTTAAAATATATTGTAAAACCTTATAAATACCCTGTAAAAAACCTTTAAAATACCTTGTAAATTTTTCCCGCCAAAAATTTAACGCAAAAAAAAAATTTTGGCGGGAAAAAATTTAACGGGAAAATTTTACAAGGTATTTTAAAGGTTTTACAAATTTTTACAAGTGTTTTGGCGGGAAAAATTGCAGGATCACTTTTCCCGCCAAAAAATATTTTGTATTTTGTGGACCTAATTTTGTTATATTTCTTTATATATTTGTGATATCTTTTATTAAAAGAAGGGTAATTTAGTCATTTTGTATATAAAAAGGGGTATTTTTAAAAATGGACAGCCAAAAAGGGCATTTTTGAAAAAGAGTATTGAAAAAGGGGCATTTTTGTGAGTCTCCCTTTTTAATAACACAGTATAATTCTTATTTCAACGTATTACGTTTGATAGAAATATTTTAAATTTCAGCTGAATAAAAACTAATGCAAAGTTGCAAACTGATGTTAACAATTTGATTACTTAATACAGGTTGAAATTCATGGCATTCTTTACCTTTCAACAATAAATAGAATTTTCTAAGTCTATGATTTTAAATTTAATTGCTATATATTTCGAAATCAATTTAAACGCATTGAACGTTCTCATCACGTACGTAACTTTAACATATACGGGACAACGTACTTGTTTGGGATTTTTTTTTTTTTTTGTCAACCGCTATTAATTAAGACTCAAAAGAGCCATTCCTGAGGAATGTTGTTTACATACGTGATGTGATGCGGTTCGGTACGAACATTTCGTGCCAATTTATCCGCTTTTACATTTGCACTACGAGAAATTAAAGATAAAGAAAAATTTGTGAATTCCTCTTTGTCGCTCTGTAACTCCTCCAAATACGCTGAAAATGCCGGCCATTCGGTTGGAGAAGACACCATCTTCACCAGGTCTGAACAGTCTGTGAAAAAAGCCACATCTTGGTTATCGGCACCTATCATGCACTTCATTGCCCAAAGAAGAGCTTCCACTTCGGTATGTAAGGGAGAGAGACTTCTACGCAGGTTTGCAGCTCCCATGGTTGGCGCCTCTCCATTAACTAAGGTACATACCCAGCCTGTACCTGAAAATTTATCACTTTTTTTCCACGATCCATCTATGAAACAACGATGGCCAGAATAAGAGGTATCCTGAGAAATATCCCTTACTCGAGGTCGAGTATCCTGAACCAACGAACCCAGATTTTCAGCATGTAGCTCGACTTGATCTGCCTGCCACGATTGTGCCTCTTTTTCCGCTAAACATAAAACCTCACGTGGATCTTTATCCACATTATCGAAAAGCTTCTCATTTCGTGCTTTCCAGATATACCAAATTATCCAAGGATATGACGTTGAATCGAATTCTGAGGGTATTCTCCAAAATAAGTGGTCCAAATTTGCATAAATAGAAGCTGAAGGAAACGTTCCTGGAACCGTAGGTATCTGCGAAAGTGCCCAAATTTGCCGTGCAGGGTGGCATTCAAAAATTGTATGATTAATAGTTTCCACTTCCGCACCGCACCTTGCACATCCTATGTCACAATTTATCCCTCTTTTCCGCAGATTCTCTGTGACCGGAACACAACCTGCTAACATTTGCCACAAAAAGTGACGTAGCTTCGGCGGACAATGCACTTTCCAAGTATGTGCTTTTAGTAAATTGATTTGTGGGCCAATAAATGACAAATTATTTTCCTGGTTTTCTAGCCGGGCCGTATGATATCCAGATTTAACTGAATATTTTCCGGATTTTGTGAAATGCCAACCTAGAGTATCCTCCTTTGTTGGCGCACCCAAATGCAGAGCGCATATCAGAGAGACGTCTTCCGGAATAAAGAGCTCATTTAAGAGATCCATCTTCCAAAAATTTGTCCGTGTATCTACAAGATTATTAACTTTTAACGACGGGTCAATAATAGAACCGTTGCTTCTTGCTGGTCTCGGGAATTGAGCTGGAATCCACGGGTCTTCCCAAACTGAGATGGAAGCCCCCGATCCGACTCTTTTAATAAGTCCTTTATTAACCAGAGATCTAGCTGAACATATACTTCTCCATCCATAGGATGGAGAGTATGATTTAATATTATCCAGAGGATTGGATTTGCGAAAATACCGACCTTTGAAAACTTTCGCAAATAGAGAATCTGGGACCGTAATCAACCGCCATAATTGTTTTGCCAGTAGAGCCGAATTAAAATCATCTACATTGCGAAAACCGAGTCCACCTTCCGACTTACTATTACACAGTTTGTTCCACGCCATCCAATGCATACCTCTAGAATCACTATTTGAACTCCACCAGAATTTTGCGACCGCACTTGTAAGTTTAGAAGTAATTGTTTTCGGTAGTCTGAAGCATGACATAACATAAGTTGGTAATGCCGCAGCTACCGATTTAATCATTACTTCTTTTCCGCCCTTTGATAAAAATTTTGCCGACCAACCATTTATCCTTGTTTGTAACCTATCTCTAACAAACGAAAATATTTTTGTCTTCGAGCCTCCTAGACTTTCCGGTAACCCTAAATATGAGCCCATGCCGCCAAGGTTATTAATTCCCAACACTGCTTTTATTTCCGGCTTGATTGCTTCTTCCACTTTATGACCAAACTGAATTGATGATTTTGTGAAGTTAATCTGTTGTCCCGAAACCGCTTCATATTGCTTTAGGATCCTTAAAATTACCTCACACTGCTCTTTGTTGGCTTTACAAAAGAACAAACTATCATCTGCAAATAACAGATGAGAAACCGGAGGACTTGCTGTTGCTACTTTTATGCCCGTAATCAACTTTTCGTTTTCCGCTTTTCTTATATTCGCAATTAGCACTTCCGTGCAAAGGATAAATAAATAGGGAGATAAAGGATCCCCTTGTCTTAGACCCCTTTCTGGTAATATTAGTCCTCTAGGCTGGCCGTTAATAAGAACCTTATATTGGACCGTTGTTACACACCACATTATCCAAGATATCCATTTCTCACAGAAACCCATTTTTCGTAATAATTCTTCGATAAATTTCCACTCCACCCGATCATATGTTTTACTCATATCTGTTTTAATAGCCATAAATTTGCCCTTACAAGACGGATTTGTTCTTAAACCATGGAACATCTCTTGCGCGATAAGAATATTATCCGAGATTAGGCGGCCTTCAACAAAAGCCGATTGTGTTTCAGAAATTAGATTTGGTAGAACCGTCTTAAGTCTTAAGTCAGAAATTAGATTGTTTGGGATTTGTTTAATAGCAAAACTAAGAAAACAAAAACATAGTACAATAATCATTTATTGGGATAATCAAGTCACCAATTGCCTCAAAACCAATTATTTTGGCGGTTTCTTAATGATTTATTCGAGAAAATATCCTCTCTTTTTTCCTTCAATTTGGCTTTTTCTGCATCCAATATAACATAGTACTATTTGTTTTGTTTCAATTTTAGTCCTACGTTTTTAATAATGCTAGTTTGTGTATTACTATATTTTATGCTAATTTTTTCTATGACTTTTAGTTTCAAATCTGACTATTTAATATTCATTTATTACGATATTTTTTAATATTGATTATTCATTGTCGTAATATTTTTAACGGTTATCGTATCTAAATAGTTATTTTCCCAGAATCCATGTAAGCTTCTCGACCGGACTTTGAACCTTCCCATTGGAGACAGTCAAAAGGAACCGTGTCCATCTTCGGTTCCTCTGCCTCTAAAAGTTATTCCTTTCTTTCAACCGTGTCACATATCATCTCTCTCTCTCTGTCTTTGTTTAGATCTCTTCTTCCCACTATAACAAAATCTTCTCGGGTGGGTTTTCCCCGATCTGGGTCGGATCTGATTCCTCGGAAGCAACGAATCTCGAGGCTTCTTTTTGTTTTGGCTTTCGGGGAAAGGCTAGAATCATTTCTCAAATACGGAGATATAACATAAAGTTCCTTACTTCAGCAGCTGATTAGCTTCATTTGTGGTTGGTCTGCTTCTTGATCTGGGTATACAAAAAAGTTTCCTTTTTCGGCAAATTGTTTCTGGGTTTGGGGTTTTGAATTTCGATCTGTTTTCGGGTGTTTGAATGATTGAATTTCGATTCTTACTGTCTTATATCTGTTAAAAGTTGTCGGCTTTACTCTAGGCATTTGGGGATTTTGTTTGGGTTTTGGGTTTTATCTCCAATTTTTCAGATTTGTTTGCTATCGGAGAGTTGCAACAAATAGGGTTATGAATTGGTCGAAAATTGCAATCTTTAGACTTGTGTTTCTTAGTTGAGAGGGTTTTAGGTTTTAAGATGATGGAACTTGAGTTGGGTTTCTCCTTGTGAAAGATTGAGTCTTTTTAAAGCGCTTTTGTTTGTTATATCCCACTACTGAGATATGGCAAGCACCATTGATGTTACCAAGTATGGTCACAGTCCTGTTCATCACGCTGTTGTCACAAGGGATTATGCCGGTCTCAAGAAACTATTATCCGCTCTTCCGAGGATGCGTGACCCGTCTGAGGTTAAAAACGAAGCAGCTTCTGTAGCTGAAGAGACCAAAGCGGATTCAATTGCAGCTGTTATAGACAGGCGTGATGTAGTTAACCGAGACACTGCTCTTCATTTGGCTGTAAAGCTCGGTGATGAGACCTCCGCAGAGATGCTTATGGCTGCAGGAGCTGATTGGAGCTTGCAGAATGAGCACGGATGGAGCGCTCTACAAGAAGCTATTTGTGGTAGAGAAGAGAGGATCGCTATGATTATCGTTAGGCATTATCAGCCTCTAGCTTGGGCTAAATGGTGCAGGAGGCTGCCTCGGCTTCTTGCTACAATGCATAGAATGAGAGATTTCTATATGGAGATCACTTTCCATTTCGAGAGTTCTGTTATACCTTTCATTTCCAGAGTGGCTCCTTCGGATACTTATAAGATTTGGAAGAGGGGTGCCAATCTTAGAGCGGATATGACATTAGCTGGGTTTGATGGTTTCAGGATTCAAAGATCAGATCAGACTATACTTTTTCTTGGAGATGGGTCAGAGGATGGTAAAGTTCCTTCCGGTTCTCTTCTGATGATATCACATAAGGATAAGGAGATTATGAATGCTCTAGACGGTGCTGGAGCTGCCGCATCAGAAGAAGAAGTTCGTCAAGAAGTGGCCGCAATGTCCAAAACTAGCATTTTCAGACCCGGGATCGATGTTACTCAAGCTGTTCTCTTCCCGCAATTAACATGGAGGCGTCAAGAGAAGACAGAAATGGTTGGGCAATGGAAAGCAAAAGTGTATGATATGCACAATGTAGTTGTTAGTATAAAATCAAGAAGAGTACCAGGTGCAATGACCGATGAGGAGCTTTTCTCAAACACTAATCAAGAAAACGATACAGAAAGCGAAGATCTTGGAGATATCTTGACGGAAGACGAGAAGAGGCAGCTGGAGTTAGCACTCAAGTTGGATTCACCGGAAGAATCTTCTAACAGCGAGAGCTCTAGGATTTCTCAAAAGCAGAATAGTTGTTCTTTCGAGGATCGAGAGATTCCAGTAACGGATGGAAACGGGTATTGCAAACAGGAGAAGAAAGGATGGTTCAGTGGATGGAGGAAACGAGAGGAAGGGCACAAACGAAGTAGTGTTCCTCCAAGAAGTTCACTTAGTGTCGATGAGAAAGTAAGCGATCTTCTTGGGGACGATGATTCTCCATCTCGTGGAGGAAGACCGATAAAACCGGGAAGACACTCAACGGTTGAGACTGTTGTGAGGGACGAAAACCGGGGATTAAGGGATTCATCAAAAGCTTCAACATCAGAAGGCAGTGGAAGTAGCAAGCGAAAAGAAGGAAGCAAAGAGAATGAGTACAAGAAAGGGCTTAGACCGGTTCTTTGGCTTTCAGAGAGATTCCCATTACAGACAAAAGAGCTTCTTCCATTGCTCGATATCCTTGCAAACAAAGTCAAAGCAATTCGGCGTTTGAGAGAGCTTATGACCACAAAACTACCTTCGGGAACATTCCCAGTCAAGGTCTGTTTATAACCTTCTATGATCAGAAATTCAGAATCATCATTTTTGTCCAGGTTTTTGCTCATTTCATTTGGATTTTTAATTGCAGGTTGCTATTCCCGTAATTCCTACGATTAGAGTACTCGTCACATTTACAAAGTTTGAAGAGCTAGAAGCTATTGAAGATGAGTTTGTTACACCGCCATCTAGTCCAACTTCTTCGGTGAAGAACAGTCCTAGAGAAGAAATACAGAGCTTATCAAACTCATCCTCCTCATGGTTTCAATGGATCAAAACACCGAGCCAACGTCCATCAACAAGCTCGAGCTCTGCAGGGTTTAACATTGGTAAAGCCGAAAACGATCAAGACCCATTTGCAATTCCAAGAGGATACAATTGGATCACAGCTGAAGAGAAGAAAAAGAAGGTCCAAGAGAAGAATAAAGCTAAGAAGGGCAAGTCATCTCAGAACAGCTGAAGAAAAAGAAAACACAAGTAAGAAATGATCTTTCTTTGTCTCTGAGAACATAAATACTCAAAGTAGGAAAAATCTAGCAGATTATTATTACTGGAAAAGTGAAAAACAAATCAAACCTTTTTCCTGGTTCTTGTACTAATAAACCAGGGGAAAAACAAATTCAATTAAATATAGCGGGGGAAATTGAGGGAGTGATGTGGGTTAATGTTGTTGTGACTTTATATTTGCTTAATTATGATTCTTTCTTTGTCATCTGGTTTTAATCGTTGGAGATGATTATTATATCTCTGTATCATCATCATCTTGGAATAAGCAGCAATTGTTGGTATGAGATCAAATTGATAGAGATTCTTGAAAACTTTGTATGAGATCTCTTGTAGAAAGATCGAGAATTGTTTTCGATTATAAACTCTGACTCTCAAGCGGCTCGAGTTCCTTAAAGTTGAGTGTTTATACTCAATGATGGATTTACGAAAAACTCTCTTACTAAAATCAACACATTTCAGACACAGTGCTAAGAAACAAAACACGTAACACAAAAAGATAATAATGTCACTGGATTTTACAGACACCACAGTATTTTCTTCTAGAATTTCCTGCATGTTCTCCGTCCTCCGATGCGCTGCAAATAATATTCCACAAACGCAGATTAACGTCTTTCTAAGGTAAACCGGTATCTAAAGGTATTCCTAATAACCGGTACATAAAAAATTTAGTGGTTGTGTATAGATTACCTAAGCTCAAACTCTTGAACATGAGCAATATCTTTGCCATAAGCATCAGGCCAGCTTACTTTCCTCTGTTCCAAGCTTTTCTCGGCCTCTGTCCTCATCTTGAGGTTGCTTTTGAGACGGCAAGGCTCGCTGGAGACGGCCGTGCAGCTTCTTCCACCGTGTCTCTTAGGCGGTTGATGCTGTCGGCGCCGTCTTCCTCCTCCTCCTCGGGAGCCAAGTTGACCATCTTCGTCTTTCGTGTTGGATTTATTAATAATTTCGTCAGAACAAGTAGTCCTTGACGGTACGTAACAAGACCGGACTAAAGCCGAACACTTTTCTCTCGTTGATGTCGCCAGGTGGTCCAAACTAATGATCCCAGTCACCCGTAGTACTCAATCGAACGCAAACTAGACAAAGAATCTCTCTTAACTTAAAAAAAAACTTGTGTTTGGGGTTTGTGTGATTAGGCTTGAAAGAAAATGAGAGAAGAAAGGCATGAGAAAAGGAGAGAAAGAGTAATTAGTGTTTAATGTTTTGTGGGTTTAGGCAATGATGCATTTTTGGCATATGGATCGCTTTTGTGGGGTTTTCTTGCTTTTTATTTCAACAAGTTTTCGATTTCGGTTTCATTTAAAGAAAATTTGAGTTCGTATTGGATCTTTAAACAAACAATGTAGAAGTAGTTGGTCCAGATGAGCGTTCTAAATTATTATATCAAGAAGCACTAGTTCTAATCTTTTAAACTATATAAACCATATCAATCATCGCCAACTATATCAAAAACAAAATCCATAAATTTTGTCAGTAACATTTAGCTACTTAGCTCTCTGCCAAAACCAAAAAAAAAAAACATTTAGCTACTAATTAGCTCAATAGCCAACCGATTGAACGTCCATCATCGTCTTTCTATTTGTGTCTACAATATACTAAATATGTGTGTATATCACTAATAAGTGTCGCCTAAACTTGCATTGTCATCTACTTTTTTTTTGTTTGTATACGAGAGTATCTATCTGTCCATGTGTCATTGTGTATACTAAACGTAGTACGTACGTATAAATATGCACTTCATTCAAAAATATATATAATGAAATATGAACTTGATCATGTTTAGTATATCAATATTTATACACACAACTTACTATATCTAGTATAGTTTATACACAAACAAAAAAAGATGATAGATGCATTTGGGCCATAGATGGTAATAATAACAGCTAACAAAGTATGTTAAGGCGTGGCGTTGGAATGAATTATCATGATGATGTTTCCATTAGCCTATTTACACCTTTTTTAAATGTAACATTTTCACCCTATTCTTGGTTTCTTTTCATGCAACCAAGCCACTATAGCTTGGGAGTATAATGTTTCCACAAGATTTTGTTACAAAATATAATGGTACATTAACAAATCCGTAATATTTTTGAACCAAGGATTTATTCACAAATTTACAGCTAAACAAACAAAAGGGGCCAAATTGAATAACTAAAAAACTGTTGGACCCAATATTAATTTAAAACAAAGCCAAGTCGTCTTTTGCGAAAAGTAAACGCGACACGTACGGCCACCTGATTAACACGTAGGCCCATCTCTTTGCTTCGAAATGCACACTTAACGAGATAATTGTTTTGATATAACGTTTCCCAAAAAATAAAAATAGACGTTAGGTGCTATGATTTGATCTAGTTTCATCTATGTTGCATCAAAACTCTCTTTGAGGTCCGTTTCCGAAACTCTTCGGAAACACGAAAAACGTCACGGAAACACGATTCCTAAAAATCTATGTTTGGAAACACGATGGAAACTCACGTTTCCAAAATAGAACGCGACAAATTCTTTTTATTGACTTTGGAAACTTAATAAATAAAAGTTAAAAATATTAAAATTTATAATACATATAACTAATTTTGGAAGACTCTGAGTTTTAAGATCTTTCTATCGATAAACTAGATTTGGAAGCATCTTTATATGATCTAAACTAATAAAAATGAGAATGAAATTGTTGGTCTAAAAATTAAATATTTGAACTTGAATCTTTTGATCTTTATATTTTAGAATTTTAGTTAACCTATTTAATATTAATGTTTTGGACTTGTATTGTTTAATTAAACCATTTTTTATAGTTTTATGTTAATGTTATATATATACATATATTATATAAGTTTCCAAAACGTTTCTGATCCCTAATTTTAGAAAAAAATCGTTTCCCGTTTTCGAAACGTTTCGCTTCCACGTTTCTGTTTCCGTTTCCATGCAACATTGAGTTTCACACATAATTATGGAATTACTGAACATTAATTTAAACAAAATTATCAAAAAAAAAATCCAAAACAAAAAAATTGAATATCATAAGATCTAATAAAAGGGAAAATGTTAGAGAAATAATAAAAGCATAACGGATTTTCACCGGTCAAAAAATTCAGACTTTGGAAAAACCATCGGACATTTTTATATAAATATTTTGAATTACCGACAAAATTAATTAGAATAACCATTTTCTAGAAACAGTGGGCGAAATATCTCTTAAAAAAAATGAAAACCACAGTATATATTTTGTTAATTTCTATATATATATTCAGCAGAATACAGTTGAGGATGGGCGTTATTTATGAGGACAAATAACAACTACTCCATGAACTAGATTTGAAAAAAAAATGGCCAAGTCGAAATCGTGTGAGAATAATGGGGACGGATATGGTACGTGGCAATATTTTATAGGTTAAAAAAACGACCAGCCCGCGGTATTTTAGATCCAGTTGACGATAATGTACCAGGACGAGAATCTGTCTAGGTTCCTTCTTCTTCTTCCACAATATAATTATTTCCTCACGCACAACCTCATAGGCATAGAGAGAGACAAAAGGTGTTACCGGATTTAGGAGAGATAAAGTAGGTTTCTTCTTTTAGAATCAGAGATACAGAGTTTGCGATGATGATGATTCAGAGGAGAGTAGGAGATGAGAGACAAGACTCGTCGGCGGCGGCGTACAACGTTGTCCATAAGTTGCCTCACGGAGACAGTCCTTATGTCCGAGCGAAGCATGTTCAGGTAAAGAATATATATACGACTTTGTGATTTTTATCAAACGGAATCGAGTTTACATTTGTGATTTGGCTGAGAAAACTGATTTAGATTTTGGATTTGATGTTTGTTTTCAGTTGGTGGAGAAAGATGCAGAAGCAGCGATAGAGTTGTTTTGGAGAGCGATTGAAGCGAGAGATAGAGTGGATAGTGCTCTTAAAGACATGGCCTTGTTGATGAAACAACAGAACAGAGCTGAAGAAGCCATTGACGCTATTCAATCCTTTCGAGATCTTTGTTCCAGACAAGCTCAAGAATCATTAGACAATGTCCTCATCGATCTCTATAAGGTAAATAAACTCTGGCCGATACCATTCTCGTGTTTCTCTAGGTTACTGTTTTATTAGATAGTAAAATTGACAGACTTGGGTTTCCGAATTTCGGAGCAGAAATGTGGGAGAATAGAAGAGCAAGTTGAGTTATTGAAGCAAAAGCTTTGGATGATATATCAAGGAGAAGCATTCAATGGCAAACCAACAAAGACTGCGAGATCTCATGGCAAGAAGTTTCAGGTCACGGTCGAGAAGGAAACCTCTAGGATTTTGGTAAGATTAATCTCACTGCTAGTCTTTAGTTTTGATTATATTTCTCAAGTCTCTTGATCAATGAGCTGATGGATTTGAATGAATGTGGTGTTACAGGGGAACTTGGGATGGGCTTATATGCAGCTAATGGACTATACAGCAGCTGAAGCTGTGTACCGGAAAGCGCAATTGATAGAGCCAGATGCAAACAAGGCTTGCAATTTATGCACATGTCTCATTAAGCAAGGGAAGCAGGATGAGGCGAGGACGATTATCTTTCGCGATGTACTAACAGAGAACAAAGAAGGGTCTGGTGATCCGAGGTTGATGGCTCGGGTTCAAGAGCTATTGAGTGAGCTAAAGCCACAGGAAGAAGAAGCAGCGGCTTTAGCTTCTGTGTCTGTGGAATGTGAAGTTGGTATGGATGAGATAGCAGTTGTCGAAGGACTTGATGAGTTTGTGAAGGAATGGAGGAGGCCTTATAGGACAAGAAGACTTCCGATTTTCGAAGAGATCTTACCACTGAGAGATCAATTGGCTTGTTGATGATTCTCTGTGTGTTTGGATTGATGGTTTGAATACTGAATAGGAACTTTTTTTATGGGTAGAAGAATGTAGTCAATAGAGAGTTTACCTCTTGTAAGCTTTTTTGGGTGTTGTTGTCTGTTATTACTGCAATGTCAAATGATCTCATTCCAAGTAGTTGACGTTATATCCATAAAATAGAGCACTATCAGATAATGTGTCAATTTAGTTAAAGGAAATTAAAACCGATCATTAGACTTGTACATTACAAAAGCATAATGGCCTAACCTATATAATAAGTAAACACAAGAAAGAGCTTAAATCTCTCTTCCAAACAGATGATTTCCTAAGTATCATTCTTGGTACCAAGTCACTTTTTGTTTGCCTAAAAGAAGAAGGAAAAATACAAAAGAGAAGGATAAAAGGGAATAACTATACCGGGATGATTCTAATTAACTTAGTAGCAATGTGGGTGGTCTGATCCATCGGAATCGAGTTTTAAGTACACTTGAAGCCATGGCAAACCGACAAAATGATGATGAGAATCAAAGCGACGATGATGCCAAAGACTATGAGCTTTATCTTCATGTTTTCAAACCACAACTTTCTTTTCATCTTTGTTCCTTGTGTTCTAAAATCTTGTGCCTTTTAACAAATTCAGAAAAAGAAGAGCATGTTATACCACTTGATAAGAGTCTATATGTAGTGTCTCTATACTGTATTAGAGATTTGGTTATTAACCTGTGAGCGAAGGTTCTCAGTTTTGTCTACTAATAGCTCGATTTTCTCACCACGGTCAAGGACCTACCATAGGATTGAATTGCAGAAAACACATTCAGCTAACACGTGAGAAGTTTCGAGGAAAACATGGATAATTTAGTCTAACCTTCTCAATATTCTCCATCATAACACCCTTCACTTCAGTCACCTGAGCCTTAACCTTGGAAAGTTTGCTAATCTCCTCAGGATGATCCGCACAGTACTGCATGTGCTCCTTCAATTTAGACCTTCATTCATTACAACAAAACCAGTTGAAAACACATCTACAAAGATGGAATTGAAGAAATGCTGATTATAAATGTTAAAAGTACCCGAATTCTTTGTTTAAGCTGTTGGCTTTAGCAGTGGAAGCCTTTCCACCACCGTATCTCTTGCTGAAATCCTCCTTGACTCTCTCCAAGAAAGCCATTGGTATCTGCCTCCCAGCAGATTCAACAACAACAACACAATAGGCTGTAATAACAATAACAGAAGAAAATATCAAATGACCAAAGACTAAGACATGCAAGGAAAAATAACCTTATACATGCTTAAGACTCTTCATATATTTGGCCCGAAAACTTATGAATCGGGACATAAGGAAGGATTCACATATGTAAACAATTCCACAAGAATCGAATGTAACCAATATCCTTCGAAACCCAAAGAGATCGCGAACTATATATATAGATCGAAACTAAGCATTCAAAAACGAACAAAGAAATCGTGGAATAAACAGAGAAATACAGAGCGAAATCAACATGCGAACGTGTTTCAGATCGGGAGATGGAAACTTACTGAAGCCATTATCAGCGAGATAATTGAAAGTGTGACCGTCGCAATTGTAGGTAAACTTGTTGTTCGATGACGGAAGTTTCTGGAGGCACTGAGCAGCGACGGACGTAAAATTGCCCTTGAATTCGGTATACTCGGCGAGGATCACCGTACCGCGAGCGACGAAGCTGTAGATCAACGATTGTTGTCCCATTCTTCCTTTTATCCAGATGAGAAAAAGAAAAAAAAAACGAACCCTAACAACACCACAAAAAAAAGCCAATCGAATTGATCAGAGAGATTAGTACGATGTAAAAATACACAAGGGAACGAGGGGTAGCGATTGAGAGAGCAGGACGCACAGATCGGAGAAGAGAAACTATCTGAGAACGCTCGATTTGCGCGAGAAACCAGAGAAGATAAGTTTCCCTTTGCTAACGTTCAAATTTTGAATTTTATATATATAAAGAAAATAAAAGGAAACATTATCGTTTGTATTGTCGAATTAATTAATTGCCTTTTTTGTTGTAAATATTTATGTCTAATTATTAGTCGTATTTTCACCTTTTTACGGCTCGAATTCAGTTCAAATGTTAAATAGACCTTATTCGAATATATAGTGATTTTTATCAAGAAAATTGCAATGTGTAAAGGATATTGAGCTGTTAAATTTTATACGTTACACTTATTTCATTTGTTTTCGGTTGTAATTGAGAATTTCTAAAAGATAGTAATGTTACTTAAAGAATGTTCAATTGATAATGTTGCAACAACATAACCTTTACTTGCATTCCAATTCACCAACCTTCTAAGTTCTAATCACAACCTAGGTTGATCAAATATATAGGAACACGTTACAAAAAACATAGTGTGGTTAGAGAAATGCAGAGACACTATTAGATAAATGGTAGAACTTCTACTTGTGTTGCTGTAACAGATACTATGAGTCTATGGCTATGAGCTCCGGTCAATTGAGTTAGAATTTGTTTCTTGTCAACATCCAAGTGTCAATAAGAATTAGTAGTAACTGAGCTAAGACTGGGATCAATATTCAATGGTGAATTTGGAAAAGAAGAAGATATTTTGAGGAAGACAGAGACAGACTCTGTGTTTCTCTTCGACCATGGGACCTGAACTTGTCCTAAAATTGGTAAATTACTATTTGTGCCATCCGCAGAGTCCGCGAGCTTTTTGGCTGAATCCGGGCGGGTCCAAATTTCTCGAGATTTGATCTCGAGCTTTTGAAATTGTTTTTTAGTCCTTAACTTCTAGGCTTTATACTATTTTTTTACCCAATCTGACTACGTTAAATGACTACATTACCCTTGTCTCCGTTCCTACTTTTTCTTCTCCCTTGTCCACTTTAGTCCTCGATTTGTTGTTGTTTAGTCTTCTAGATCTGTAGTTTTTTTCCGCGACCGGCCATAAAGTTTCTCTAATCGGGCGGTCGATTGGATCGGAGATTCAGGTAAAGAGAAAATGGCGCAACAATCGTTGATCTACAGTTTCGTCGCTCGCGGCACGGTGATCCTCGTGGAGTTCACTGATTTCAAAGGTAATTTCACCTCAATCGCTGCTCAGTGCCTCCAGAAGCTTCCGTCTTCCAACAACAAGTTCACCTACAACTGCGACGGTCATACCTTCAACTACCTTGTCGAAGATGGATTCAGTAAGTCCGTTATCGTTTGATCTATGCATAGGTTCTGATGTATTCTTAAACCTTACACCACTCGGTTCTTACATCGATTTGTGTCTAGGTTTATTTGGCTTGTCTCTTAATTTTCCTAACCTTTATCTATCGATTCGTGTGGATTTTTGCATTCTGAGTAGTCTGATTTCTCTGAGGAACCGCATGAACCAAGGTTTTAGGGTTAGATCTGTATTTTTTTAATTGCAACAGATCTCTGCAGAGTCTTACTTGTATTATCACTCAGTTTTTGGATGGAATCCGTGGTAGCTTTGGTTGATACTATGTGGAAGAATACCAACATTGATCTGGGATAGGGTTTTTACTGGTTGCTTTATTTGCATATAGTTTCCTAGGTCGCGTGGCGTTATTTTTCAATGAATCTGGGGTCTGATTGGCCATATCAATTTCAAATTGAATCAATGTCACCTGATTATCCCGGAAGAGAATGTCTTCTGCTGTATCTGCTATGTGAGATTGATTTTGTTCCTGTTGTGCAGCCTATTGTGTTGTTGCGGTTGATTCTGCTGGGAGGCAAATTCCGATGGCCTTTTTGGAAAGAGTAAAAGAGGATTTTAACAAGAGATATGGTGGTGGAAAAGCTGCAACTGCTCAAGCAAACAGCTTGAATAAGGAGTTTGGGTATACTTTTTTCTTGATCTTGTCTATTGATATCGATGATTTTCTCTTTTATTTTCGTGGACTAACTCTTTTTGGTAACTCTGAAGCTCTAAACTGAAAGAGCATATGCAGTATTGCATGGATCATCCAGATGAGATTAGCAAGCTTGCTAAGGTGAAGGCGCAAGTGTCAGAAGTTAAGGGTGTAATGATGGAAAACATTGAGAAGGTTTGAATCCGACCTTTTCTCGTCGGCAATGCATATCTTTATATCTATGATTGACCCATCCGAAAGAGCTCATTTAGTAATACTAAGTTACTGTGAAATCTCTTGGTTTGGTAACTACTAATTATTCAATGCATCACATCTTAAGGGAATTGTCCAATTTACTAATGTAACACCGCATACATATGCAACTCATTATTTGCAGGTTCTTGACCGTGGTGAGAAAATTGAGCTTTTGGTGGACAAAACCGAAAATCTTCGCTCACAGGTTATACTCTCTCATGCCCTTATGTCCTGCATTTATATGTCTACACTCACACACAAAGACAAACATGCTTTTTGAGTTCACAGCTGGCTCATCCTATTATCGTATCTTGTGTCTAACTAAACTCCAACTGTTACAGGCACAAGATTTCAGAACAACAGGAACGCAGATGAGAAGAAAGATGTGGCTTCAGAACATGAAGATAAAACTCATAGTGCTCGCCATCATTATCGCACTGATTCTCATCATCGTTCTCTCAGTTTGCCATGGGTTTAAGTGTTAAGCCCAGAAAATTCAAAACTGCCTTCTCTTTTATTGTTCGATCCTTATTCTAATGTTTCTGCTTGAATTGGTTTTGTATAGATAGACATATATGTATGCTACTCATTTGCTATGTTGCTTGCATCTGATGACATCGATCCCTTGCGAACCAGTCAGTATTTGACAAGAGATCCGAAACTATTAAATGATTTTGTTGACTGAAGATTGCATTGTGATGATGATGATAAAAAATTGATAGTGATAATGATGATTATATTGACCATTATACGGCGTGATGTGAGGTGGTAACTTCAAATTTATACAAGAGTAGTGCCCTGTCTATATCGTTACTAGAGACTCGGTAGTATATTTATAGTTAAGTCATACCCCTCGATTATATTCCGACAACCTCCGTTTCAGGGACTGGCCAGAACGTTTGAGTATCTTGATGGCCGTTGGGTCGTTTATTAGTCCAAATTTACGTGTTTACCATTAGGAGCAACCAATACATGTTGTAGCGAAACAGATACAGAATTTGTTGTTGATATCAGTAGCAGAAATCAAGAAACAACAATCCGTAGGCGTAACGGTGCTAAAATTTGGGCTATTTTAGAGAAGCGGGCCGAATATTTTATTTAATGGGCCGAAAAACCTAATTTGAGATCCTGCATCCACAGCTTTCCCGCTAAAACACACTCATTCCCGCTCAAGCTCACACCAGATTCCGATTTCACTTTTTTGTTCACGGAGCACCAATCCCAACAAAGTTTCCGATACGGCCGATCATATCAGAGAATGGAATTCGATATCCCATTGCCGGAAGAGCTTGAGCTTCTAGAAGCCAATTCTCATTTCTATGAAGAAGAAGAAGACGACTACCTAAACTTCGAGGAGCCGCCATATCCTTACCCAATTGACGGCGATGAAGAAAAAGAAGAAGAACGCGTCGCGCAGAAGGAGCCTCATGTCCGACAATCGGAATCATCTGATATCAACGGTTGTAAACGACCCAGGAGTCTAATCTCCGATCCGATGGTGAATCTCGACGAAGTCTCTCCAGCTTCTGATAAGAGAAGCAAAATTGATGCTAACCGGGTAGAAATTGAAGATGAGGATTGGTTACGCTTCTCGCCGGTTAAGGAAGTAGTTCACGTTATGGAGGAGGAAGAAGTTGTCATTCCCCAGGAGACTATTTTGTCCAGGTTACTATACTGTTCATGAGACGTACCTACTCGGAAGTTTTGATTTCTTTTTTAGTAATCTCGTTATTGGAATTTGCAGATACGCTTCTGAGATAGATGGGGAATGCGTTCCGATCACGGCACCGGACGGAGGAGAGAGGGTTTATGCGAAATTCTGCCGGGCTTTGGGAGATGAAGAGGTGAAGAAATTGGATGTGAATGACAAGTCTCATGGTATTAAGTTTTCATTTATGTTTCCCAAATTGTCTTTGAAGTTCAATCTAAGAAACTCTTTAATGCAAGTTAAGAGCAGATTAGCTTTAGAATATGTTATTTGATGGTCTTAGCTGTTTATGCACCATTCGATTCTTAATGGGGCATACAATCTTCTGACAAGAACTCCAATTTTCTCGGTAGTAACTTATATCATTCATTAATTTTTTTGCAGGGCTTATTAAAGATCCAATCAGTGTTCTTTTGCAGCAATCAGAGAAAGAGGCATTTAACAAGGTCTTGCAAGCTAGTTCTGAAGATCAGAATGAAACCATTTCTGCAGAAGCATCTGTAATGCATGAGAAACTCTGGGTTGACAAATATTCTCCAAGCTCATTTACTGAGCTTCTTAGTGATGAGCAGACCAATCGAGAGGTATTGTTCATTTCTTGGTGATGAATCTGGTAAATTAGATGAATCAAGAATCAGTAGAATGATTTTAGACAGCGGCTTAATTGTTGTAGTAGTTGACCGTTATTAATGTTATTTGCAGGTTCTGTTATGGCTTAAGCAGTGGGACGCTTCTGTTTTTGGATCTGAAATTAGGAGCACGACAGAGGAAGTATTGTCAGCTTTGAAACGACATTCTACCTCAAGTCATCATCAAAAATCGGATTCAGCTTTTACAAGGAAAAAACAGTTCAATAGATGGAGTAAGGAGAGTTTTAGATATCCTAAAAATGCAGACGTGAGCAATACCAACACTGCAGATAATAATGACTTGTGGAACAAAAAGTCAAAACTTACTGGTCCTCCTGAGCAAAAGGCGAGCGATAAACTGATCTAGACTTCAAGTTTATTTTTATAAGCTTCTTCTGGGCTGTCTTGTACTATAACCATAAGTATGCATCAGTTGTAAAAATCGTATTTTCACTGTTGTTGTAGATCCTTCTGCTTTGTGGTGCCCCTGGACTTGGCAAGACAACGCTTGCTCACATTGCAGCTAAGCATTGTGGATATCGTGTTGTTGAGGTATTCTTGTATACCTTTTACTTTCCATGACAGCATTCCTTAATGAATGGATTCTTCTATTCTTGTGTATTAGGTTTAATTCATCCTGTGTTATTTTGCAGATCAATGCTAGCGACGAGCGATCAGCATCAGCCATTGAAACTAGAATTCTTGACGTAGTTCAGATGAACTCGGTTACAGCTGATTCTAGACCTAAATGTTTGGTATGCCTTACGTACTCTTTGTTCACTTGGGACCTTTTTCATTATGTCGAATTGTATTACTCCAAGTTGTTTGAAGTGGAAGAGACTGACACTAATTTATGTAGGTGATTGATGAGATAGATGGAGCTCTTGGTGATGGAAAAGGAGCAGTTGATGTTATTCTAAAGATGGTATGTATATGTATACTGGTACTGAGATTTAGGTTAAGTGTGGCGTGTACTTAGTATCAACTCTTTGCTTGTTTAACCTTTTTATAACCCTTTAAACTGTCATTCTTTCCCAGTCTCAGTAACTGCACGAAGGTTTTTGGTTATTCCTATCTTACGTTGCTAACTCCAAACCTTCTTTGATTCTCTTAATTATTTCTTGAATTTTTATTCTCCTTTTGGAGACCAATTTGGAAATGTATATGTATTAGCATTTGTAAGTATATAATTGTGTCTTTGCCCTGCATAGGTGTTGGCAGAAAGAAAGCATGCTACTGGCAAGGAAAATATAGAGAATGTAAAGACTTCCTCGAAGAAGGAGCGCCGAACAGCACCACTATCAAGACCTGTGATTTGTATATGTAATGATTTATATGCACCAGCACTTAGGCCTCTGCGACAGATAGCAAAGTGAGTTCAACTTTCTGTTGGCTTTAAGGGCCTCTTTTTCCTGTTTATGTGGTGAAGCTAGCACTTTTTTACGTAGAGCATACTGATTTCAAAATGTTAAACTCTCTTCAGTACATGTTGGCTATTTCTGCTTATCATATGCTTATTCTAGAGAAATATTCTCTTAGTATGATGATAAGCCCCCATGCTTCTGTTGCAGGGTTCATATATTTGTTCAACCAACGGTGAGTCGTGTGGTAAACAGGTAACTATTTCTTACTCTATTGTGTGCGAAGAAGAACTCTTCTAAGTTTCTTTATTATTTTGTTTTATCTTGGTGAAGCTACGGCCATTGGTAAATACTAATCCAACTGTTAGTCACCTGTAAGACTATCTTCAACTCTGAATTGAGAGTCTGGAAATTTATCATTCCACAAGATATGACTAAATTTGTAAAATACTATGAAATGATGCAGCACATCTCATTGCTATCATGGTTAGCGAGTATTTTGGATAAGAACCAGTGACCTATATTCATATTAAAGTCAGTATTTCTCCCTGATTTTATTTATCTATCAAAATCGCCTTACTAGGCTGAGATGTGTGCAAATGACAGGCTCAAGTATATCTGTTATATGGAGGGGATGAAAGCAAGATCATTCGCTCTTAGTGCTCTTGCGGAGTACACTGGTATCTATCTCCCTTTAATTTGGTTCTTAGTGTGATCTTAATTTTCTTAGAGAAAAAATTAGCCGTGTATTTGTTTCCTAAATGATTCTGCTATCTTTTGCCTTTTATTTGGTGGTTACAGAATGTGACATTCGCTCTTGCTTGAACACACTGCAATTTCTCTACAAGAAGAAAGAAACCATCAATGTGGTGAGACTTTGACACCCTTCTTGCACTGGCTATGTGTTTTCCACTTTCGATTTGATTTATACTCACTGGAAAATCTAACTTTACTAGACTCTAAACTGAAGAGAAAAAACTGCTCGGCGCCTTGCCAACTAAAATACAAAATCTCTTGCTGGACTTATGAGCCGTCATTAGTTTTTGAAAACCAATTGCTTTTATGTATTTAATGAGTTAATTAGGCCCATCCAGCTAGGAACACTGTAATAGTTTTTCAACATTTTTGTTCTTTAGGCAATTAACTTTCTATTTGGTCTCCCATTCTTGGGGATTTAGCCTTCTGATAAGCTAAGAACCGCCTCATTCTTTCTCTTTTAGATTGACATTGGATCTCAAGTTGTTGGGCGGAAAGACATGTCAAAGAGTCTGTTTGATATCTGGAAAGAGGTAAGCCCAATTAAAGTGTCGTAGCAATCTTTACTGACAGATAACTTCATTTTATATCCAAGCTTGCTTCGTCGTTTTAGATATTCACCACGAGAAAAATGAAACGAGAACGATCTAATGACGCTTCTGGCAGTGGGGCCAAAAACTTTGACTTCTTACACACTCTCGTATCCAGTCGGTATGTACACGACAATGATTTTTTCTTTCATATTTCATAACGTTTCTGCTTTGTCTATTCATCCTTAAGTTTAACTGAATGTGCAGGGGTGATTATGATTTGATTTTTGATGGTATACATGAAAACATTTTGCAGCTCCACTACCATGATCCAGTGATGGACAAGACAGTAAGGCTAATTAATGACTTTGAATCCCTATGACTGTTTTGTTCTGTATGTTTGTGCGGTTATGTTCTGAAATAACAAATGTGTAATCTCCTTTATTTAAAGATTAGCTGCTTGGACTGTCTTGGAACTTCTGATTTGCTACATCGATACATAATGCGCACCCAGCAAATGCCTCTCTATGGTAAAGGCTTTAAAGCTCAGATGGTTGCAGAGTTCTGTAAATAAGACTGATCTTTTCTTTTTACCTTGTGATGCAGTTTACTTTCCTAGCCTGGCGATACCTATACACCGTCGTGTGGCCCAGATTCAAAAACCAATTATTGAGTGGCCTAAGTCATACCACAGGTGATTTTGGTGCATCTTTTATTGATTACGAAAGGCATTCAAAGCGTCCCTTCTTACTAGTACTTGTCAATATCAAATGTACCAGATGTCGAACACTTTTGGTAGAAAAGCAGGAGTCTCTGCGGTCTTGGCACCACAAGATACCTCCCTATATTGGGAGGCATTTGTCAATCAAGTCTTTCGTAGAAGACTCTATTTCCCCGCTATTGCATATTCTTTCTCCCCCAACTCTTAGACCGGTATGTCTTCATCTGTTGGTTGTTGATTTTTCTTTGTATTCATGGTTTACTGTGCCACCTTTCATAAATCATGCTGCTCTTCTAAGGATATCATCTTGCTGTTCTCCTCAGGTGGCATCGCATTTGCTATCAGATAGGCAAAAGGATCAACTGGCGGGTTTGGTCATGCTTATGTGTTCTTATTCTTTGACTTATAAGAATGTGAAATCTGATCCTGTTCTGAGTAACCTCAGGGATGATGCTGCTTCAGATGCTTTAGTTCTTGCTTTAGATCCACATCTATTTGATTTCATTAATTTCAAGGTTTTGTTTCTGTTTCTGTTTCTTTTCTTTTTTTCTTAGTATCAGTCCACTATATTCTGCCTTTGGAGATAATACTCATCGCCTTTCCAACATTTGACAGGGTCACCAATTTAAACATCACGTACTCGCCTTAGCTATGAAACAAGTGTTGGTACATGAAGTAAGCCACATCTTTCCACTGAACTTGTTACGGATTTGTGCCTTAAGCTGCATGGAGATCTTGATTGTATGGTTTTCTAAAAAATGTTAAAAACTCAGGTTGAGAAGCAAAAGATACTGCAAGCAAGTGGAGGAAGGTCCGGGATCCTGAACAAACCCGAAATCAAGAAAATAAATCAAGACCTAGCGAGGAAAAGAAATGCTGCAGCAAATGAAAGTCAAAGAAATCCAATCTCCTCTAAACCTCCGTTAGTCTCAGTTGGGATTGCCACAACTTCAAAACCTAATTCTAGTGATGTGAAAAAGGCATCTCGCACCGCCCTTAATTTCTTCGACAGGTAGTTGGAGGAAATGTCAATTTTCTCAACTAGAACTTCATTATATCCCAAGCTTTTATCACCCATAAATATGGTGGATAAATTGCCTCATCGGAATCATTTTCAACCAGACAGCTCAGTGTCATAAATCATGATCCTAAACTAATTGCATATTTGTCTGGTACAAACAGGTTTAGGAAGTCAAGGAAAGATTATGAAGATCCAGAGGATGTACAAAAGCGAGCAACTGCAAAAAGAGATTCAAGACCTCTTCTCTTCAAGTTTAACGAGGTATGTCACAACCCCCACTATATTGCAACCAAGCAAAAACTCCTCAAAAGGATTATTCTAAGATAACTATAAACAAACCTTATGAGATTCAAACTCTAGGCCAAATTCGAAATATTGACAATGATCTGCATGCTTTATACGTACAGGGTTTCACAAATGCTGTGAAGAGACCAGTTAGAATGCGGGAGTTTCTACTATGATTCTGCAATGAAGTCACAGACTTAGATTGGTGCATAGTTTCATACTAAGCTTTGATCGGATTTACGACAATGTTTGCACATGCTAAGAAAAGCTAAGGAAGAAATGAAATGAAATTTTGTAAATATGCTTGATGTGGAACATCCCACTGCGTTTTTTTTTTGTTCTTTTGAAATCTTATTTACTTTTCTTAATACAATAGAACATGAAATTTCATGTAAACCAAATGACAATAAACCCCATCCTGTAAGTTTCTTTGATATATCTTCAAGGGAAAAACGTTCTAATGATTAGTAGAAAAGTTGAAAAGATGCTTTGAAGAAGTAAAAAAATAATTTGGGGTGAGAGAGGCTCGAACTCTCGACCTCAGGATGACTCAGTAGCTATGAGACCTACGCGCTAGCCAACTGCGCCACCACCCCTTTTTGTTGGTATTGTCACAAGAGTTAATAAAGTTCGTTAAAGTTCGTTTCTATAAAGGACCCCTTGTAATCTACTTTTTTTGGTACAGGTCTAGGATTGTGCACATACACATGTGACCAACCAAATATATTATGGATAAGCTCATAAAGAGTATCTCCATATACATATAACAAAAGAGAGTCAGAAAGTGATAACTGAAGTTTTCCCTCATGTAAAGGTACTATTGTTATGATATTCATCTATAAAGCACTTATTTGTAATGATGTTTATTTGTAGTAGAGTGTTCTAATTTGTAAAAGCCCCTAAGCTAGGTTCCTTGGTCAAAAGGCCTTATAGTCCTACTTTCCGGACATCGCAGAGCTCATCCACACCGCCTCCTCTCTCAAACACAGCGGCTGCTCCCATTCCCGAACCTATGCGGTTTTCCAATCCCAGTAAGAGTGTGCGAGTGAGAAGGAGAGTGTGAGTGAACATATTACATACCTATGCACATTGACACTACGCCAAAACGACAGTCTTTACCACGGCGTTTCATCTCATGCAGCAGCGTCGCAACGCATCTGGCGCCTGAGAATGTGTGATTGCGTTTGTTAGATAAGGAAAGAAATTAATGATATGTGAACATGGAGGAAGCATACCTGTAGCGCCCAAGGGATGTCCGATGGCTATGGCCCCTCCATTGACATTGACCTTTTCCGGGTCAATCCCCAATTTGTTCCGACAATAAACAAACTGAGATGCAAACGCCTGAACACACAGTACGATTTTAGACAAAGGATACAAGGTCTAAAAGGAATAAACTATGAGCTGGAGTAAATGTAAAGGAAGTAGAGTTGTTCTATTATCTCTAACCTCGTTGATCTCAAACAAGTCGATGTCATTGAGTTCTAAACCAGCCGCCTTCACTGCAGCAGGAATGGCAACAGCTGGTCCAACCCCCATGATGGCTGGGTCCACACCAACTGCAGCAAATGTCCTGTAATGTGTCCAAGAGTGCTTTTACTTAATGAAGCAAAGAAAGGTCAGTCTAGAGTATCAAGCCCACCTGAATACACCAAGAATGGGAAGGCCTTTCTGCATTGCAACATTTCTCCTCATAAGGAGAACAGCTCCTGCACCGTCACTTAATTGGCTAGAATTTCCTGTTTGACACAAAGGAAACAAGAGATTTGAAAAAAAAGATGGATGAAACAAACATTTTTCTCTGGAAATGACCAATGAATTTGGGGAAAGTACCAGCAGTTGTGGTTCCGTCTTCCTTAAACACTGGTCTTAGCTTTGCAAGTCCGGAAAGGGTTGTGTTAGGTCGTATCCCATCATCCACTGAAACGGTTATAGATTTCTCATCACCTGTTTTTGGGTCAACAATCTGAAATGCAAAAACGAAACCATAAACTTTGGGAAAAGAACACGTGATGCATCCTGAAGAATCTAGCATGTTCACAGTTTTTGCAAGGTGGAAAACAGCATGTACCTTGGTTTTTACTGGGAGTATTTCATCCTTAAATTTACCGGAAGCAGTAGCAAAAGCAGCCTTTCTGTGAGAATCAACCTACACATTTGACTCTATAAACTAAGGATGGAGGGTAATATTAAATGCATGCATTAGAACTGAGAAAGTTTATTCGAGTTACGGCAGCTTGATCCTGCTCCTCCCTTGAAACATTAAACCGGTTTGCTACATTCTCTGAAGTAATACCCATTGGAAGAAGGCAACTATGTGCTTGTTCAAACTTCTTCACCTAGAACAACAGAATACGTTCTTAAAATTCAGCAAAGCCAATCAATACACTACAGGAAAAATGGAGAGATACAATAAGAGCACGGTACCTTTGGGTTGACTGGTCCTTTCCATCCCCTTGGATTAGTTGTCATGGACTCTAGCCCAGCTCCAATACCTGTATACTACATATTTTCAGCTCAATTCTTAATGCAAGAAAAGACAATTGATGTAACCAAAGATAGTTACTATCTTACCAATGTCATAAAAACCTGCTCTTATGGCAGCGGCGACGTCAGCAACAGCTTGAAGCCCAGATGAACACTGTCTGTTCACGATTCTGATGGGAACAGTTTCTTCCAACGGACATAAGAGCATAAGCATACAGCAAACGAAAAAAAAAGAAGAGATTCAGGATCACAAATTACCATATTAGAGAAGAAAATCTTACCAGGGAAACCAGCATAGAACGCAGCCATCCTGCATTCACTGGCTCTTTGAGATCCTGGTCCCAAAACAGTACCCACTACAATGTCACCAACTTCACTTGGGTTAACATTTGTTTTCTCTATCAATCCCTACCAATAAGAAGCTACTACACATAAGTGCAAATTGAAAAAAGGGGAACCCAAAAACCAGGAAATAGAATTGAATCTGACATACTCTCAATACAGATGCAAGCAACTCGTCTGGGTAAGTATCCTTGAAGCTGCCACGTTTTGCCTTGCAAAGTGGAGTCCTTTGTGCCCTGTGAATCACAAGAAGCAAAGAAAAAGCTTCAAAAAGTTTCCATAAGGTCTTGAACAATACCCAAAACAAAAAAAAAACGAATGAGAATAGAGAAACTTAACGCGACAATGACAACATCATCTCCATATTGATATGCAGCACTTTCTTTGGCCAAGCAAGGTGAGGCCTTTGTGAGGAAGCAACACAACACAGTAAGAGATACATTGTAAATCAAACACAATTACTAATCCTACTACACCAAGAAAATACTAATAATTCAAAAAAGAATCCAACAAGAACCAACCAAAATCACAAAATCATGGTTATATAGTTTCAGTAACAAAATTCCAAATCACATGCAAAGAATTCAGAGGAAATAGCGATGAGAAATTGGGAAATGCGAAGAGCTTACAGAGAGAGAAGCGTTAGAAGAAGACGAAGAAGGTTGAAGATGCTGAAGCAGTATCCTTTGTCTCTCTATCGCTTTTTCCATTTTTCTCGTTAAGTTTTTTTTGGTTCAAAGCGAAGCAGATTGATTGTTGTACTTTATCAAAAAAAATAAAAAAGACTAAACCGGTTCACCCCGGTTAAGTCTGGGTTACATTTACGGAGGGTTTAGCGGAATCAATCATCTGGTTATGACGATAACGACGTCGTATGAATTTAGGGTTTTAGGTTTGTGTTACATATTTATTAGATTCACCTTTTTAAGAGGTCTCACTTTCTTTCTCTCAGAGAAAACAGTCGACCGTCATTTCTTGGACGGCTCGTTTCTCTTATCAGTTAACCCTAAGAACGCCGTCTTAGTCTCTCTTCGAGGCTACTTTCTTCAATTCATCGGTTCTCGACGTAAGTCTTTGCTTTCTCTATTCCCTTCTATTCTACTTGCCTTTTTGCTGCTGTTGTTGTCTCTTTTTGTTTTTTTCTTCTCAATGTTTATGAAGAACTTTTGGTACTTTTAGTCTTTAGACTTGTGGGTTTTCGTTTTTGATTTCCCTTATCGTATTGTTGATGATTTGTAGCTTCGTAAGTTTGGTGCTTTGGTTTGTTTTTCATGTCAAAATCTTATTTTTCCAAGCTCACACTTTGATTAGTTATATATCTCATAACAATTCTACTTATTATCAAAGCTATTAATCGTTTTGTTGGTACATGTTTTTTAATTCCGGATTTTGTGCACAGATCGATAAGCGAAAATGGTTCAATACAATTTCAAGAAGATCACTGTTGTTCCCAGTGGGAAGGAGTTCGTTGACATCATCCTTTCACGGACTCAGCGTCAGACACCAACTGTTGTCCACAAGGGCTACAAGATTACCCGTCTCCGTCAGTTCTACATGAGAAAAGTTAAGTACACTCAGACTAACTTCCATGAGAAGCTCTCTACAATCATTGAGGAGTTTCCTCGCCTTGATCAAATCCACCCTTTCTATGGTGATCTTCTTCACGTGCTTTACAATAAAGATCATTACAAGCTCGCCTTAGGCCAAGTGAATACTGCGAGGAACTTGATTAGTAAAATCTCCAAGGATTATGTGAAGCTACTCAAGTATGGTGATTCTTTGTACCGTTGCAAGTGTCTTAAAGTCGCTGCTCTTGGTCGTATGTGCACTGTTTTGAAGAGGATCACTCCTAGTTTGGCTTATCTCGAGCAGATCAGGCAGCACATGGCAAGGCTTCCTTCCATTGACCCGAACACTCGTACTGTCTTGATCTGTGGATACCCTAATGTGGGCAAGAGTTCTTTTATGAACAAGGTTACCAGAGCTGATGTTGATGTCCAGCCATATGCTTTCACCACCAAATCCCTCTTTGTTGGTCATACTGATTACAAGTACCTGAGGTACCAAGTCATTGATACCCCTGGGATTTTGGACAGGCCATTTGAAGACCGTAACATCATTGAAATGTGCAGTATCACTGCTTTGGCCCATCTTCGAGCTGCTGTTTTGTTCTTTCTGGACATTTCTGGATCATGTGGTTACACCATTGCTCAGCAGGCTGCTCTTTTCCACAGCATTAAGTCCCTGTTTATGAACAAACCATTGGTGATTGTCTGCAACAAGACTGATTTGATGCCCATGGAAAACATCTCTGAAGAAGATCGGAAGCTGATTGAAGGGATGAAAGCTGAAGCTATGAAGACTGCAATGGGAGCAAGTGAAGAATCAGTGCTTTTGAAGATGAGTACTCTGACAGACGAAGGTGTGATGTCTGTGAAGAATGCCGCATGTGAGAGGCTGTTAGATCAAAGGGTAGAGGCGAAGATGAAATCCAAAAAGATCAACGACCACCTAAACAGGTTCCATGTGGCTATGCCGAAGCCTCGTGATAGCATACAAAGGCTCCCTTGCATACCTCAGGTTGTTCTGGAGGCTAAAGCTAAGGAAGCAGCTGCAATGGAGAAACGAAAGACAGAGAAAGATTTGGAAGAGGAAAATGGTGGAGCTGGAGTTTATTCTGCTAGTCTAAAGAAGAACTACATCTTGCATCATGATGAATGGAAGGAAGACATTATGCCTGAGATTCTCGATGGTCATAATGTGGCTGACTTCATTGATCCAGACATTTTGGAGAGGCTTGAGGAGTTGGAACGTGAAGAAGAGATAAGGCTGGCTGGGGTTGAAGAAGCTGATATGGAGATGGATTTTGAAAAGCTTTCGGAGGAGGAGGTGAAGCAGCTTGCTGCCATTCGAAAGAAGAGAGCTGTACTCATTCGAGAGCACAGGCTCAAGAAGACCGTTGCACAGAACCGATCAACTGTTCCAAGGAAGTTTGATAAGGACAAGAAGTACACAACAAAGAGAATGGGTAGGGAGTTATCAGCTATGGGACTTGATCCGTCTTCTGCAATGAACCGTGCAAGAAGCAAGTCTAGAGGGAGAAAGAGGGATCGATCAGAAGATGCGGGTAACGATGCAATGGACGTGGATGATGAGCAACAGTCGAACAAGAAGCAGCGTGTGAGATCAAAGTCTAGAACTATGTCGATATCAAGATCTCAGTCAAGGCCTCCTGCACATGAAGTGGTGCCTGGTGAAGGATTCAAAGACTCTACTCAGAAGAAATCGGCTATTAAGATTAGCAATAAATCTCACAAAAAGAGAGACAAGAATGCACGTCGTGGTGAAGCTGACAGAGTTATACCGACACTTAGACCGAAACATTTGTTTTCAGGCAAGAGAGGGAAAGGAAAAACCGACAGGCGTTGATGAAACCAAACAAGGTACCAAAACGATACTCTTGTCACTTTTTTTTCAACTGTAATGATGCACTGGAAGGGCAAGTGTGTGAGATGATAATTGTTTGCAATCTCAAGAGAATGTATTTTGTTTCCTTGCAGAGAAAACAGATGCTGCAGCCATTGAAGAATCTCTCTCAAGTTTTGGAATTTGCTTTACCTTTAGTTTACTTGTTATGTTTTGCATCGTTTGTGTTTTTTCGCAGACATTTATGGATTATTATTATTATTATAGCTTTCCAGTGTGTTTGGAGGACGAATATTCGTTTAAGCAAATCTTATTATAATGGCTTTTTTGGAATTAAAGATTCTAAGATAAGTTTGGTTTTTTTTTTGGTAATTGTTTGAGTCGAGATTCTTGCTCGTAAGTTAATAACTGTAAAATCAGCTATTAACGTTTTAATCTTGTTCTTACTGTTGTTATAAGATAAACAATAAATAACAATGGTTAAAACTAAATCGAGGCGAATAGAATGGGAGCTGATGTAGTCGAATGAGTATCGAGTCCTAAAGAAGACTGATATTCCTCTGCTTAGTAATAATCATAGATAGTTCGTTAAACAGCATACTTTAGGCTTAGACAGGAGCTTTATTGTCGGATCAATCATCTTGACCTTGAAGATTGGTTAATTTAGGTTGACAGTTTTATTTAGTTTTCGGTTTTGGGTCGAGGATAAATTTGACGAAATAAAATCGAATCAGTGGTCGGATATGGGCCAAGTTAAATGAAACTTCGGTCTATCAAATTTGGTATTTGGGCTTGTATATGAGGTGGTACTATATGGGCCAGGCCTGATTATTCTAAATATAGATTACAATTATTAAAACGGTGCCGTTAGGATTTACAAGGCAAGAGAAGAGCGCGTTTAACCACTTATCGCGCGTGTCACAATAGACAAATAATTGAAGACAAACCCCACGCGCATGAAGAGCGCGTTTCACCAATTCGCAAGATTTTAAATAGAAAATGAGTAAAGTGAGGCGCGTCTGAGAAGTGAGAACTTTAACCAAACATCCCATAATGATAACGTTGCGTTTAATGGGCTGGGCTTATAACTCCACCATAATGCTTTACATAAAAAATTGTGTATTTTACACAATGGACCTTCAACTTTTTTGGTATACAACTTTTACCTAAACCGGTAAATGCCTCTCAATACTAATTTACAGACTCCACACAATCTCATAAATCTATACCCATCTTCGTATAACTTTCTTTCAACCAATAAATTTTAAAACCAACCCAAAAAAACGCTCTTACGTTTGAATGGAGAGGGCTTTTAGGTTCTTCGCTTGGGTTGCAAGGCAACAGTCATTGATCGAAGTCGTTCAACAATCTCCGTAAACGATGGCCGTACTCCTGGATCGAATGACCAGCATTGTTCCATCAGCTTCCTCCACTCTGCTTCACACCGTTCAGGCACCGCAGGCCTTAACGTATTGTTCACAATTCCACCTTTTTATCAAACCAAACAAATCAAAATTATATGAGATTCCAAAGCTCAATCCAAGTTCATTTTGTTCAAAGACTGAAGAACTGCTTATGCTAGAAACATACCAATGATGGCACCGCAATGCAGATTCGCATAGGGTTCTTCGCCTGTCAAGATCTCCCACATCACAATACCAAATGAGAAAACATCGACCTGCAAAAATATGTCAAGATTCAAACATGCGATAAAGGCTCAACATTTTCAATGTTTTGATTTTGGACTCAACAACATACTTTCTCTGAGACCCGATTGCTGCTTCCGTTTAGAAGCTCTGGAGCCATCCAAGGAAGGGTTCCTCTTACTCCACCAGAGACAAGCGTGTTTCGTTTTATTCTCGACAATCCGAAATCTCCAACCTGCAAATGGAACAGTGAGACGAATAAAGATAGTACTTTTCTCATACAATTTGGCTTGAAATTACCTAATTTTGGGGAAAAGTGTTACCTTGCAAATGGGTCGTTGTGGATCCCTCAAGTTTACTAGCAAGTTATCGCATTTAAGATCAAAATGAACAATATTTTTCATATGTAGATACTCCATGCCAAATGCAGAATCAAGAGTTATCATCAGTTTTTTGCGCCTATCAAGTAATCTGTGCCCAAAGTTTTCCATCAGTAAACTCACAATGTCATATCGCAAAAGATTATACAAGGATTTGACAGATTATTGTGTACCTGTCTTTTCTCTGCAAGACATGTCTCAAAGATCCGTTCACCATATACTCAGTCACTGTTGCCATTGTTCCACCAGGTCCATCTGGTACAACTCCATAAAAGGCCACTACGTTGGGATGGTGAAGATTCGCCAATATCCGAGCTTCTCTCCAGAAATCTTTAGTCTGTATCAATAAGGCATCAGTGAAAACTGCGGTTCTGAAATTCCCCTAAAAAGTACAAAGACTCGAGAGAGTGTTAAACCTGCCGTGCTTGCTCGGATGATCCACCAGAGAAACAACTATTCTTTATCCTCTTGATAGCAACATCAGTTCCTCTCCACTTCCCATAGTAAACAGTTCCAAATGTACCAGAACCAAGCTCGTGTAAGTCTTCAAGATCAGTGTTTTTAATTATCTGTAAGCCATATATTCCAGCTTCAATTTCAACCATTGCAGCTTCGCTGAATGAATCATCGGTGTTTCTGCTTTTCTTGTACTTTTCCTGCAATATGGAAAAATACCAGAGAGATAACCCCCAACCTGATACACGCCAAGAAAGCCAGAACTTCTAATCTAAAGGACAATATAAATTTCGTACCTCCATTTCTGATTCATGATCCGCATTTGTAATCTCTTTCTCCCTTGTGTAGGATTTGTGATCATCATCTGACTCACTATGTACATGAGGGACAATAGTAGCTGATAAGAGGTTATCTGAAATTACTTCGTTCGTCACATCCTCAACTATCAACTGTGGACCAAGCAGCTTGCTTTTGAAGAAATCATCTGATTCCTGCGTGTGCATAAAAGTAGTTTCTCTACTTCCCACCTTCCTAAGTGGCAATCCACTATAGTGAATACTCTCTTCTCTAGGAAGAGAGTTTTGAGTATCTGAATCATCGCTATTTGTCTCCAAATCCTGCACATAATTTGAGGAAAACAGACTTAGACCAAAACGACTGCTAAATTTACTTAATGAATAGATTAATTATGCTTACATGTCTCGGAATCATAGGCTCCTGTCTCAGAAATTCCACGGGGAAATTTGTATTGGGTGAGGAGTAATCTGCTTTATCACTTGACTTGGTTGTACAACATAGTTGATCTGTAGCTGAAGTGTGGCTTCTGATGAGAATATCTAGTGACATGTCATGCTGGAAACCATTGAATTTGTCCTTCGAACAATCAAGATAATTTTCGTTAGTGTTAACTGATAAAGAGAACACTGAGCTTCCTGAATCTTGTGAATCACTTGAAGTAACCTGAGCAGCTGGTTGATGATTCGGACTGAAATAATTCGGACTGAAGGAGCTATTACTGTTACTACCACCTTGTTTCTTTGTTGCCTGGTCAAAAGAACCGGGATTATGATCGCCATCGATCCAATTATTAGGAACTTCTTTGGTGAGTACAAGCTCCTTGCTTCTCTTGCCTTCTGGATTATTGAAATAGATATCATCACTATCTTCCCACTTTGACGTAGCCACAACATGTAGATTCTTTCTCAATATTTTCCATGGTTGTTTGGTAAATGCTTCTAACCCATTGTTGATTTGGCTCTCATCATGCAGCTGGGGATCAGAAAGAGCGTTTTTCTTAAGCGTCAATTTCTCGGCTCCCATATAAGCTTGGCCATGGGGGTAAATATCGTCGCTTGGCCTCCGGTCATGAAGATTCACTTCTGGATGCTTCTGCTTTTGTGTAGTAGTATCAAAAAAGAACCTATGTTGCTGAGGGAAGTTTGGAGCAGCCAAGTAAGGGTCAAAGAAACCATTTTGATCAGCAAAATAAGGAACGTCGGTATTTGCTCTCTTGTGAGCTGAAAAAGGAGATGCTGGAGGAGATTGTTGACCAAACGAGTTCCTCGGAATCTGCATTTTCGGCATAAAATGAACAGCATTCGTGTTCGCATATGGTTTCATGAAGGTTGGACTGTTGCAGTCTTTGTGTTCCCATGTATGAACAGAAGTAGGCGAGTCTCGAAGATGAAATGTAGGGCTAAATTCTGAAGCATTCCCAAATTGTGTTGTCTGACTTGTCCCACTTTGCCCGCTGGAACTCTTTTGAGGACTCACATCCACAACATTATTAAGAGCTGAAACATACTGATAATGATCTATATCAGTCTGCTGGTTCGTGTTTCGGTTTATGTTCATATTCCTTTCATTGAAAATCTTTGGACTCTCTGATGATTCTGTTGAAGATACAAGAAAGACCCTAATCCTCTGGGATCCAGCCTTTGTTTCAGCTTCTTGATACTCTTCAATCATATGAAGAAGATCCTCATCTGAGCAAACCGATATAAGTGCATCAAGATCTTCTCCTGGTAATTGATACTTGATTGTATGCGGATGGTTGCACAAAGCATAAGTCTTGTGCATCAATTCGTTTAATCCAACATGTTTCCGTATTGAGATAATCCGAGTCTCCCCTCCAATGTATCTAAGCTTGCCATCACCAGGTCTCTGTAAGATCCTTCCCCCGAAACTACAAAGAAGCTTCAATACTTCTGGCAAATAAACATCTGATGTTGCAGTTTGAAACATCTTCCGAGGTGAGTCTGCAACATTTGACTCAGCAAAGTATCCACTCGAGGAATTAATACCTTCTGACATGTTGGAATCAACTCTTTGAAGCCCAAGAATTCTGTTGAAATCCTCATAAACAAGATGGCGATTATTATAGTTACCCTCAATATTTCTACTCACACCACCCTGTACTCTTCGTTGAGCACCAAAATCCCTCAAAAACTCATTTGAAAATTCCTCTCCTGTCTGAGAACAGATATTATCATCACGCGTGTTATTACCGACTTCCCCATTGAACCTATCCCTACCTAAATGCTGATTGGAGCTGCCAGGAAACTCCATTCTCATGTTCTCAAGAACCAAAAAGCCTTATTCTTTCTTGTGCACAATCTCTTGTATCACAGATTCTGAGGAACCAACAAGTCCTATTCTTCAACTCCCCAATCTCAAAACAGAAATTTTGAGAGAAAAATCCAGAATTTCGTATTCTCTTACGCTCTTTGAGGAAATATAGCGAACAGGTTATGGAGATTCATACCCACAAAAAACATCTTCAGGGTATATTGCTACAAGATCATACCAAATCAAACAGAGACCAGAGATTTGTTCTTATTCAAACGTATTGGGACATTTAAGATTGCATCAGATGAAATGCCCCTGCACAACAACAACAACGAGAAACTAAGATTTCTTCAATACAATAAATTTCATTTTTTTCTGCAAATGTTGATCACACAAATCAATCGTATGTACATATATAAGCAACGAAATCAATGATGACACCGAATATGTTGAAAACGAATTGAAAAATTGGAGCTTCAGATGAATTTGATTACCCGGGGGAAAATTGCCAATGAGATTAACAATGAAGGAGAAGGAACACAAACAAAAAATGTTTCTGGAGATTGATGTTTTTCAAAGTTTGAGGTTTTTGATTTGCGAGAGAGAGAGAAAGAAGAGAGACGCAGAGAAGCGCTCTCAAAATAACGCGGGTGGGTGACAAACTCCAAAATAAAAAAGACAAAAACTTTCTCTCTCGAAAATTCTCTCTTTTTATTTTCTCTAATAGAAATAATTTTTGATTTTATTCGTTTCACTTGAATCATGGGTGAAATCATCTTTAATCTATTAATAATCTTGTTTTATCTGAATTTTTTTATTTTAGATATTTCAAATAGTAAATTCATAAATTGCATGTGGAGGTTTTTGAGGGAACGTTTTTATCTATTTTCTTTCTTTTTTTAGACAATTCCAGAAACTTTTTTCTTTTTACTGATCTCTTAAGTTTTGTAACTAAATAAAACAGATCATCCAAATTTAGATTTTTATTGGGATCTTACCTAAAAAAAATTGTATAGGATGTCTATGCATGTATGTTATTAAAACATGGTATATAGTTGTGACATTATGTTGTGCACGTTGAGCTTTAAATACCTCCATCAAATCTTTTATTTATATTGTCATTTTTTCCACCACTTTTTAGGGTTTCATATAAAAATATTAATAACATATTCCACAAGAATTGTTTGATGCGCTATTCAATATATTGACGTCATGATATCGCAACTACAAAAACCAAACTTTAAGTTTCACTACTAACAAGTAACAATAAGACCGTTTTTAAATGATGAAACAACAACTAAAAAAACACATTACTCTCTCTCTTTCTCTGTCTGAGTCTTAAAAATGCATAAGCTGCCAAAGAGAACAAACAAAGCCAACACGAGACAAAACATCCAACAACAAACATCACACATCTTCTTCTAATGTTTTCTTTATCTTTTTCCTGCAACACTCTTTTGAAAGCGATTGAATAGGAAAGAAAGATCTTGGATTTTGGTTTTACCGATACGATTCAGGACGTTTTGGTTTGCTCTGTATCACTTGCTCAATCTTGTCCAGAACAACAGGTGTCAACAATGGGATCACATCAACAGCTTTCATATTTTCTTGAATCTGTGTAGGTACAAAAAAGGTAACAAAATCTTTCAAATCGTGGATCCAAATCTAGACCGAGACTCGCTATGTTCCTTATGGAGAGCCCGGAGGCTAATAAGCGACTGTGGATTCAAGAACTAACCTGTGACTCCCTTGTGGCACCAGTGATAACGGATGACACATTAGGATTTGAAGCACACCATGCGATTGCAAGCTGAGCCAAGGTTACACCTAGCTCATCTGCAATGGGTTTGAGACCGCTAACTTTCCTCAGCACGTCATCCACAAGTGATCTATTGGCAAGGTTCTGCGAAAGAATTTAAAACAAGAAATGTACCAGTTGATTAGTTGGATGCAGAAGCAGATTGAGGTCTTAGCAACTATGACCAAGAATACACAAGAAAAAAGGAAAAAAAGGAATACTTTGTAGTTCTCCAATGCAAATCGGCTGTCTGAGGGAATAGCTCCCTTGTTGTATTTACCAGTGAGCACACCCGATGCAAGTGGGCTCCAAGTAGTGAGACCTATACCATGGTTGGTGTACAGAGGAAGAAACTCTGTCTCAACCTACATAACACAGGAGCATAACTTGAGCTACATATCACGAGAGTACAACTTATTAAGGTACATAACATGAGAGCACAACTTAAGACTGAACAAGATAAGACGCCAACATGAAAGTAAACTAAAGAAAAAGAGAGTCAGATTACAAACTTTGTGCCTGGCAAACATGTTGTATTCTGGCTGTTCAACGATTGGACCAACCAAATCCAACCGGTCAGCAGCTCCCCATGCCTCGGTAATTTGTTGAGCTGACCATTCACTGGTTCCCCAATAGAATGCCCAACCCTTATCAATCACGTAGTTCATCGCCCTAACCGTCTCTTCAATAGGAGTTGAAGCATCCGGCCTGTAATAAATGATCCAATTCACAAAAAAAGGAAACATTCTTCATAAACATATCTCAATCAAGAAGCTAGTGGCCCTAAGATCAATGCAAAAGACGCCCATTTTTCAAAATATTTTGTGCATGTATAGAGATCGTCAAATCCCATATCACAAAGAAAGCAAAATGCAGATCCCAAAAATCAGCACCGAGGAATCACAGAATCATATGAAAACAAAACAGAAACCAACAGATCCACTTATACAGCAAAAAGGCTACAACATAAGTTGATTCAAAATTGTAAATTTTATAAATTGAAACAGCAATTTGTACTAAAAGCACATTAAATGCGCACACAACATAGTACAGGAGAATTTGAGATAAACTCTTCAATTTCAGAAAACCTAACAGTTAAATCACATCAAATCAAAACCCTAGATCTTCAAAGAAAGAAGTGAACATGAAAAAATCTGAAATTTTTCACCTGTGGCAATAGAGCACATCAACATAATCCATATCAAGTCGTTTGAGAGAAGCTTTAGTGCCTTCGACGATATGTTTCCTCGATAAACCCTTATCATTAGGACCAGGACCACCCCAGAAGATCTTGGTAGAGACGACGATATCGGATCGACGCCAACCCAGCTCACGAATCGCTTGACCCATAATCTCCTCAGCGCGACCATTAGCGTAAACCTCGGCGTTGTCGAAGAAATTGACTCCATGATCACGACAACACTGAAGAATCGATTTCGCTTCCTTCACATCGAGCTGGTTCCCAAACGTAACCCATGCTCCGAATGAGAGCGTGCTCACCTTCAAACCCGACTTCCCCAGATTCTTGTACTGCATTTTTGCAGAAATCGATTCAAATCTGTTGATCTAAATCTCTCACTATCTCTCTCTCTCTCTCTAGGTCTCAAGAGGAGTTTGTTGTAATGAATGAAGAAAAGATATTAAGTACTCGACTATTACCAATCTTAACAAGTGACACTTAGCAAAATACGATAAGCTACCGGTTTGGTTTAACTTTCCGGTTATCAAGATAACCAATTCCAATAGACCAATACCATTGAATGTACGTCGCAAATTTAGCATTCTACAATTTCCGATACCAAATTGTAGGTGGTACCAAACCATATCGAACCTAGAGAAATTGGTTGCTTGGTAAGAAATTATCCGGTCTAAAGGTATTCCGGTTTAATCGCAATTTGTATAAAATCATGTGAATTTAATTCGTGATCTAATTAAAGATGCTGATCCCTCGTACTAAAAAAGAAGCGTGATCTCGTAATTTTAATTAAGATGGAAAAAAGTCTAAAAAGAGAAGATTTTTATTTGGCTCCTAATGGGTCACAGAATCCCATGTGAATGACTTTAGTGTAGTCTACATGTACAAACCAATAAATGACTGAAACGTGTCTTTTCTTTTATGAAAAGTTGTTCATTAATAGAAGAGTTGTGCTGTATTGGGAGAACTTTGCCGTAGGCGAATAAAACTGGAGTCATTGTCACGTGAAAGGTTTCATCAGTCACTCTAACTTTGGAATATTTCAAGTCCTTCACGTTCACACTGGGTTATAGGTTGTTGGGCTTTGTTTTATATAGGCCTTTTAGAGGCCCATATTATCTTACTCTCCAGATTCTAGTAACTCACATACTCTATCTGTCTCTCACACATGAGATGTTGGATATGCAAACAAGAGATCGACATGACCCTTGTATATTATTAACATCTAATTTCAAAATTTAATGATTTTGGGCTGACAACCGTCTAATCTTGATATGATGTTATTGTTATATATTTATGATCATTTATAGTATAGTTTATGGGACGACATTTTTAATACTCATAAAGTTTTTTTAAAGTAGATATATTATCCGCCAATTGCACTTATTGTATTCTACTTTTTTAAGTTATAAATTGTATTAGCTATTTTACAATGTTACCAAACAAGTTATGTATAACTCTTTACTAAAAAAATTCTTAAAAGGAGTTGCATTTGTATTATTAAAGTAGAGAATTTTATAAAGAAGAAAAATTAAGATTTAGTAATAATGTTTGAGAAGATAATATCGGTAGACTTGATGAATTTTAAATTTTATCTGCTGTTCTGGTAATGAATGGGTTGGAGAAGCAGATTGCATTTGATGCATGTGAGTGTGGGGTTTGGATTCGTTACCATCTAAAAACTCTAATTTTATTGCCACCAAGAAAAAAAAAAAAAAAAAAAAAGTAAGAAGGAGATAAATTAAAAAAAAAAAAGAGGTTCGCCAAAATCTCCCACCAAGGGTTGACATTTTCTTCCTGATTTTTTCTCGTACGTTATCAAATCCTAATTTAGCTTTTTCTGCCCTTTTCTTCCATGTACCCCATTACTAATCATATGTTTTTCGGTATGCTACATCAATTTGATCATCTAATCACATGCGATTACAAAACCAAATTTATTTTTTCCATAAACATATAGTTAATCAGTATAACAAATAAGAAAAAATGAGTAGTTATAGATAATTCATGAGTATGCATGTATAAATGATGTCCACCAAATTCCAAAAGCAAAAGAAAGATAATGACTTAGTGCGAGCAATCGCTCGAATGCCTTTATCGAATTTTCAACTAATCTTAATAATCTTACTTGGATGGAAACCATTGTATGATATATTGTTGCATGTTAAGTTTTTTTAAATCTGAAACTGCAAACACAAATCTAAAGGCAAACAAACAACCAAATCCTTAGTCTAGATATAAATCAAAGTATATTTAATTCCTTACTAAAAGTTAATTATATGTACTCGGAAATAGTACAATATATAGTAAAACTCTATATCAAGAAACTGCATGCATTATGAAGATTTTTTGTTAAAGACATGCATTATGAAGATCACAGGATCAATTAAGTTCACGGGTAATGGTTTCTTGAGAAGATTTTTATCATATCTTTGGAGTTAATCCAAATTATTTCACTGTATACATAGCTTTTTCGTAGTACTTTTTAATACAAAAAGGTATTTTCCATTGAAATTGTATGAATTACGAAGATCACAGGATCAATTTAGTTCACAGGATCAATTTCGTGGGGGTTGAATGAAACTCTCCACTTATTTTTCATTTGATTAGAGAGGTACAGTTAGTGTTTCATGTGAGTCTTCTCTAACATCTTTTAGTTTACTTTTCTTTTCTTGTTTTTTGTTGAATTTTAGTGTACTTGCCTTCGACTAACTTCTAAAGAAAACGGTAAAGTGCCGTTGTATATATCTGCGAGGATTAGTAATATATACGAATACGAGTCATGACCTAACAAATCCTTAATCAATAGAACTTAATTTTGATCTCTAATCGCTGCAAAACCCATATATCAGAACTTTTACCAATAAAACTCAATTACCGAAAAAAGTATGATATTATAGTCTCTCTGCGACTCAAATACATTCTTTTAGCTAGACACATGCATTTTGCTTCATAGTATATATATATATAATGACACATCATAGTTAGAAGAATTTAATTTGACACGTCTCTATCGAATTTAACGTTGCAATGACACGATAAAGATCATCTATATGAAAATTACGGAAGAACCTTCTAGAGTACGTCCGATCAAGAGGATATAAAATCTTTGGTTTCTTTCTTGTGTGCAAATTTTGTCATTTAGTTTACATAACAAAGACAAAAACAACACATAACTAAAATAAAAACAAATGACGTCTCTTCGTAGCACAAAACGACGACGTACAATGTCGATTGGATCCAAGTTCCAACTATTCGATATTTTTGTAACGTGTGGAAGTGTCGGTGCCTCGGCTAATATAGTAACAGACGACAAATATAAATACTTCGAATTATCCACGACATATCTATTTATATACATACCTCAAACGTAATTATAAATTTAATACATTTATGGCATTGGATCGTCATGATGAAGATGTCGTCCCCAAATTTTGATTCAAGTCAATCAACTGAGACACTTACATGCAGTAAAGATATGTCGTAATGGAATAATGGTAACGACGATTGATCGTTTAGATCATTTAATATATTAGAGTAATCGTCCACTTCATCAAAGAAAGACACATTCTTCTATCGAATTTATAAATTTTGGCTGAACAAACACTATATGGTTAGACTTTTCCGGCTTAATGGTTAGTGACAAAAATTAGTTACAGAATCGAATAATGGGTTCTTGATGTTTTTCACTTTGGTGAGAAAAAAAAAAAAGCAAAAAAAAAAATAGGTTAAAGAAAAAGATAGGTGAAAAAAAACGATGAGTAAAAAAGAAGTGATTGGGAACCAATTTGACCCGCGAGTTTTGGCGTAACCAAACATTTCGCACCAACAAGACAAGATCTTCTCTTTATTATAGCTTTTTGCACTTTTACAAAAGTAAATTTGAACAATAAAAGTGTAACAAAAAAAAAGTTTCAATTATTACCAGTTACCCGCCAATCCAACCTCCCCCATAATGCGCACACATGGTACACATCATAAATAAATACTTGAAAACGTAATATTAAAAACTATTTAAATAAGAAAAGAATGAAGAGTGCATTTTGATTTTTGACGAAAACTACAAAAACTTGGGAGTGATATAATTTTTTAGCTAACAGATCATTCGGTTGAATTATAGAAAAAAAATAGAAATACAATTTTCTATTTCTTTACAAAATTGTTTACGACAGTGATGTTTCTCCAATTGATAATAATGTTCCATAATAATCAAACGGAAATGAGTAATGTTAATGTCACCATAGTTAAACTGAGACAAAAGGTTCTGAGTTCTGAACCGTTTGATCTTATAATCAATTGTTAGCATGACGTTGGACCATCATTATGTATCCAACAAAAACATATATAACGTTGTACTCAATATCATCATTCACTTCAAGTCTTCGATAGTAAGTTAGAAATAGTCAACTATTTAACAGTTTTTTTTTTTTTAACAAAATCCAACTACTCTTCCAAAACTTAAAAAGTAAAAACCTACCAGCTTATTCTTGGGTTGTCTAATGTTTTCTCACAAATCACAATCGTTATTACTTCTCATATATTATTGTGTAGAATTCCTTATAGACACATTTATTTATTTTTATTTTTTTTTTGACTTTATAGACACATTTGAATGGCAGTAATTGTTTAAACTAACACGTTTAATCTCAATAACCCATATATCTTTATAGTTAGAGTGGGTTGGGACTTGAGAGACGGTCAAAACGTTACAATAATATTCATCCCCGTCTCTGACCCATGGCAGAGTGGACATTTTCCAAGGGCCCAAAATTTTAAGAATCTTTTATTATATAATTTTGTTGTATGATTTGAAAAAAAAAACAAATTAATTAAATAAAAGGGTCCATAATTAAAAATGTTTCTAACATAAAAGGCCCAAAAAAATAACTAACCTAGTTATAATTAGCAAAATGTTTCAAAAACTTAATTAATATAATCAAAAAACGTGTAAAATGGTAGAAAATAATCAAAAAACGTGTAAAAGAGCCCATATTTTTTTTTTAAAAAGTGTAAATTAGCCTGAAATTTTTTAATAATAGGGCCCAAAATTTTTTAAATTCTATTTTTTACATAAAAGGGCTCATATATTTTTATTTTTTTAAGATAATTCAAAATTTTATTTATAAAATGGTCCAAAACTTAACTAAAAATTCAAGAAAATCTAAAAAAAAAAATTCTATAACAAAAAGTCCAAAAATTTTGTTTGGCGCATTTTTATAAAAATAATTTATTAACGCTCATTTGCTATTCAAACAAAACATTCAAAAATTATTTACTTAAAAGTTTGACTAGAAAAAATAAATATGTGGTATACCGCGGGTCAAATACTAGTATTTTATAAATATTGTATAAATAAAAGGCCCATTTTTATATTTTGCCTAAGGTTGTACAAAAGCCAGAGACGGGGCTGATAATATTCTTAGTTTAAAGCTCGATTCGGTAGAAAATTTGACTTTACATATTTGTGTATTTTTGGATAGGATAGGATTTGGGATACGATATCATGGGTACGTCCAAGTTATAGTAATGTTGGGATTGAGGGTAAATTGGTAAAAATGGAATTAGGAAAAGCGTGAAAAATTAAAAACTTGACATTATGATGAGAGGAGTTTGGGTTGTTGCATGGGAACATTATTTGTGCTCCCAAAAGGGTAAATAAAAACCAAATTATAATCATTGGAGATTTATTTAAATACAATCCAACTAAGAAAACTTAAAATCACGAGGAAAATCATTATAAGTTCAGATTTACGGCTTTTTCAATACAGCGTACATAACTATATATACTCGATGAAATGCTTGTTTATTAAGGAGAATGAATCCACTAGCTATTTTGTATACAACTAAGAAAAATTAATATCGATTTGTTTTTTTTTCTTCGAAATACAATATCGATTGTGGTTTAATTGATTAGACCAAATTCATTGAGCATGCAGAGTACCCAGCAACCAACTAATAGTGAGAACAGTTTGAAAATTCTAATTGGGATAGTCAACGACCTCAACGCGTATTCTTTAAGTTCTTCGGAGTTTTTTTTTTTCTTTCTAAGCCGTGATTACCGCCTCGGAAAATCATGGAACTTTCACGGAAAATAATTTCTATTATATAATTATATTTTTAGACTATAGTATATACTTTGATAAATACAATTCCAATACCCGCTAATTCAGCAGGAAACTATGACAACTGGTTTCCGTGTACGGAATGACTCTCCTGCCCGTATCATTCTTGATGACGTGTCACTACAGGTAGACAAATTTTTAAAAAGAAGTTAACAGTACTATTATCTGTTTTTTGCTTCAGTCATATTCACTTACTGTAAATGCGAAAGTGAAAGCATCAGTTAGAAGCCAATTAGCATCTTTACTTATTCATTCTGTCATATTCAACATCATTGAATTATTCATATGTCAATAATTACTCGATTACAATGTGAATTTTTATAATTTGATTCGTATGAAGTTATGAACCAACGACTCAAAAGTTAGCTACTCGAAAAGAATATCAAATTTGTTTAAACTACGAGTTTAGATTTAGACACTAGTTTTTTTTTTTTTGTTTGTTAATGTTCACTAGATTTTGACAACCATTCCTTAAAAAGTCTGATGTTTAATTAGCATGATTTACTTAAATAGACTGGTATTTATTAGTATGTTAAAACAAAATATGCAGTTGTTTTCGTTGAAAATGTTCCAAATCTATATTATCCTTTAAGCGAATTTCCACCACAAACAATGACTAAAAGTCCAAAAAATAGAAATTCATACTCCCTCTGTTCCTAAAAGATTGATTTTCTAGAGATTTCACATATTTTAAGAAATAATCATTGTTTAATTATTTATGTTTATTAAACATTTTTAATAACCTATGAACCAATAGTAATCTGAAACAGTTAATCATTACGTCTTGAAATATACGAAAATAAACTAAAAATAAAGAAAAAATCTAGAAAATTAATCTTTGTGGAACAAACCAAAACGTTAGAACATCAAATTTTTAGGAACAGAGTGAGTATAATTTTAAGGGAAACAAAAAGAAGAAGCATTCGTTGGCAAAAATAGACAAATATCTAAAGCGTGCGAGGTCAGTAATTCACACGCTTGAGCAGTTAGTGGCGGTTAGAACGGTAAATAAAGGAGACGGAATTAACAAGTAATCACGTTAAAAAAGAGCTAAACGAAGAATCAAACTGTACGAGACGACGTCGTATAGATACATAACGGCCGTCTTAACGGCTCTTTTTGGTGTCGTCTTCTTTTTTTTTTTTTTTTCGGTCTCCACCAGATTCTATAAGAGGACCAATATATCTCCAAGCTCGTACATTCACTGTCTTTAACTCTCACTAGTCTCTCTCTCTCTCTCTGTCCTCTGTTCTAATTCTCTCGGAACAGAGTAAAGACTTTGGCTCAGCTTCTGCTTCTCCAATGGCGGTTCTTCCGACAAGGCTTTTAGCAATGATGTGTCTACTCCTCTTCGTCGGAGCAATGGAGAAGAACACTACACACGACAAGATCTCATCTCTCCCTAGGTTTTTATCTCTACAATATCTCTCTGTTTTTTTTTATGAAATGTTAAGATCTCTGTTTCTTTCAATACAGAGAAGAAGATTTTTTATTATTTGCATTAGTTATTCGATAGATTTTTCATTCTCGAGCTACATTTTGCTCAGATTCCACAATAATTTTTTCAAAAAAGAAATTCTTCTTTTTCACATTAGTAAGTAATTCGTTATAGTTTTCATTCTCTAGCTACATTTTTCCTCGGATTCCAAAAAATAATTTCCAAATATATAAAATCATTAAATTTACTGTTTTAATACTATTCAACCGACAAAATTATCAACGAGAGAAAATAGTTTTTGTTTTTTTTCACCTTTTCGATATCTACTACAATATTCCCACCCTTCTTCAAATGAATGATCTGAGCCGTTGATATTTTGTTATGATCTAGATCCAACGATCTAAACCGTACATTCCGCTTTCTTTCTTTTTTGCTGCATTCAGTCAACTTTATTACGTAGATACACTTGACTCTGTTTCGTCTACTTTACCCATTTTGACCTTCGACAATACGATACGTTGAAAATGTTATATAGGGTTAGTTTTGTCATTTAAATTCTGTCGATGACAGACACTTCTCTTTAACGGTTTCTCCGGTTAGCGAATTTTATGGAGCAGTGTAGTAGTAGTGCATTCTCCAATAATTAAATTAAAAACATTAATTATAGTTTAGTAGCATATGTCAATCATTAATTTCCTCTAGATTCTCAATTTTTAGATTTCTAATGATTATCCTTTAGATCCGACGAAAACGAATGGAACCAACACGCAGTGACGAATCCAGATGAAGTAGCGGGCGAAGTTCTCGCCTTGACAGAAATGTAAGTACCAAAATCTTCTCATTATATATGATTCTTAACTTTATCATGTGAATATTTTATACATGTTTTTGACAAAAAAAAAAAAAAAAAAAAAAATTTATACATGTTTGTGGGGGGAAAGTCACAAAAGTACAATATTGGGTATGGTCCTATAAGTCCTAACTAGAATTATTCATTTACAATAGTGTTGTGACTTTTGTTTCATTCTATTGTTGAATCAAGACTCCTACAAAAGCTGTCACATTTATTTCTCCCCTAACCAACTAAATTCATTTTTTTTGGGTTACTATATGATATATACCTCGTCTATAAAACCCCATGTTCACACTATTATAAATGACAAAAATAGTGTACGCGATTAATTTATTCTTGCTAATACTGAGATCTACTCCCGTGAACAATTGGCATTCATTACTTCTGTCAGGATTTTTTAAAAATAAGGCAGTATATATATCTATCTTTTGTTGGCATTAATCTTTCTTTTTTTGAGAACCCAAGTTGTTAATCTTGCTTTGAAAAAAATACATGTACATACTATATCACCTACTACATGTTTCATGCATTTTTTTTTGTGCATTGATATTTTAAAAAGGTATTGTTCATTCTACAGTAGTCTTTGTATATACATTTAAACTATTTATAAGAATTCTCGTTTTTTTTTTCTATTTTCTTTTTCAATTGTTGTTGAACTAATACTTCCAGCAGACAGTTTTTCACTCCAAACACATGCACTAATAATTACTAGGTAGATCCGAGTCCAATGCATTATTGCATATATATTATCTATGTTTTATGAAGAAAAAAAATATACCATGTCGATGTCCTTTTCCAAAATTAATTATCTTTCACATCACTAACCATGCATACGGCTGAGTACAGTACATTACGAATTCGTTAAATTTACTCCAAAAAACGTACAATTTTAACTGTTCGATAACTTATCCATAAATCCTTTAGATATATATATTTTTTTAATTTTGATTATAAAGTAAGGAAAATGTTTATTAATCACTTTGGACAGTACCCCCATGTGGTCGTAACTCGTAACAGAGCAATTTATACGCTTAATACGGTAAAAAGAAAAAGAAAAAACGGTATCCGTTAAAACGGACGGACTTGATCGTCGTTATCCAACGGTGATTATTTGTTTGTCCTTATTTAACGGTTATCTTTAACGTCGTTTCCTTCAGGAATCTTAGCCAGAGAAGAGAACCTAATCTCACCGACACACGTCTATGAAAAAAGTCTAAAAATATATATGTAGTATTTATCATCAACCATGTGCACATGCTCTGATGTGATTTTGATTTTTTTCCTTTCTTTCAAATAATTTATTTAAATTCCATTGTGAGATCCAGTTGAGAAAAAATGAAATTAAAGTCGAATCTTACTAAACCGGATATGATTTGACAGGAGTGTGAGAAACCATACCGAGAGGAGGAAACTAGGTTACTTTACTTGCGGAACAGGCAACCCTATCGACGATTGTTGGCGATGCGATCGCAATTGGCACAAGAACCGCAAACGCCTAGCGGATTGCGGAATCGGATTTGGAAGAAACGCTATTGGTGGTCGTGATGGTCGTTTCTACGTAGTCACTGACCCAAGAGACGACAATCCGGTTAACCCTAGACCTGGGACATTACGTCACGCCGTGATCCAAGACCGACCACTATGGATCGTTTTCAAACGTGATATGGTGATTCAATTAAAACAAGAGCTTATCGTTAACAGCTTCAAAACGATCGATGGACGTGGCGCTAACGTTCACATCGCTAACGGTGGTTGCATCACGATTCAGTTTGTGACGAATGTGATCGTTCACGGATTGCATATTCATGACTGTAGACCGACCGGTAACGCTATGGTGAGAAGCTCAGAGACGCACTTTGGATGGAGGACGATGGCCGATGGTGACGCGATTTCTATCTTTGGATCGAGTCATGTATGGATTGATCATAATTCATTGTCTCATTGCGCTGATGGGCTCGTGGACGCAGTCATGGGCTCAACCGCGATTACCATCTCAAACAACCACTTAACTCACCACAACGAGGTTCTTTTCAAGACTTATTGCTTCATTAGTAGTTAATCATATATAGCTTCTTTTTTTTCGGCTGAATTCGGTTTTTGATGATATGATATGATCTTTTTTCTTTACAGGTTATGTTGCTCGGACATAGTGATTCTTACATGAGGGACAAAGCTATGCAAGTTACCATTGCTTATAATCATTTTGGAGTGGGACTTATTCAAAGAATGCCGAGGTATATATAAAACACATTACGAAAACAGAGTATGCTCTGCTTTTGTGTTCTGTTTCTTGAATGTTATCTGTTAATGTGCTTATGTTTTCTGAACAATGCGATTACCTTTTCTTGCAGGTGTCGACACGGGTACTTCCATGTCGTGAACAACGACTACACTCACTGGGAAATGTACGCCATAGGTGGTAGCGCAAACCCGACAATCAACAGTCAAGGAAACCGTTACGCAGCCCCGAAAAACCCCTTTGCTAAAGAGGTAATAACTCAACCAAAATCAGCTAGACCTTGGAGTGGTTTTTTGAATGTTAGTTTGTGACTTCTGTGATGTTTGTATGTTGTTTTTAATAGGTGACTAAGAGAGTGGACACACCGGCAAGTCACTGGAAAGGATGGAATTGGAGATCGGAAGGAGATTTGCTTCAAAACGGTGCTTACTTCACTTCTTCAGGAGCCGCCGCGTCCGGCAGCTATGCACGTGCCTCCAGCCTCTCCGCAAAATCTTCGTCATTGGTCGGACACATTACTTCCGACGCTGGAGCTCTACCTTGTCGCAGAGGACGTCAATGTTCCTCATAGTTACCACCCCACAACCAAAATTCAAAACTACCTTCCATTATATAGACAAAAGTGTACATTTTCACACATTTGTCATTTAAAAAGCCAATTATCTTTTTTTTTTGTTCGGTGTGTGTGTTTGTGTCGATTTTTCTCAACCTCGGGTTTGCTTGCTTCAACCGCAAGTTAACACAAGAAAAGGGAAAAAAACCCCAACCTTTCATGACAAAAAGAGAAATCCCCGAAGTGTTGTTGGTTGTTTGGTTCTATCTGATCAATTCAGATTGTTCTTCGTCTGTCTCCGTCTTCTACCCGGAGAAACAAGACTATTATCTCTTGTTTTTTTTTCTTCTTGTAATTTTTGAGATTTATAATTTAATATAGGGTCTAAATGATTTGTGAATCTTTTTACTTTTCATTGTATTATAAATGTTGGCTGGATTTTTAGCTTTAATTTCCCATGTGGTTGTAACTTGTCATGATTGTACTTTGTAGCGATTGAAGCAAGCAATAGTAGTAATTGGGTGTTTATTAAAATTTTACATTAAATTTATTTAAATTCCAAGGATAAAATCTTAATTGCGACAAATTCGAATAGCCAGCTATTTTATCACCCACAATTGTTTTCAATATGCTTTCCTTATCATGTGTAACTTTTAAAAAAGTAAACAAATATATTAACTATAAAAATATTAATTTTATTATTAGTATTTTTGGTGTGAGAAGTCCATAATCTAAAAAGGTCTAGTATTAAATCGAATTGGTCATGTATTTTTCTTAAAAGCATATCTTTTTTGTTGGGAAGAAAAATTAGCATATCTATTTTTATTTGGCTTTTTGCATTGGAAAGTAGATAGTACGTTAACATAAAAAGCAAGAGAAGCCTAAAACCCGCTAAATCGACTCCATGTGCCCACACATGACAAAAGAGTTCGAAATCCACAAGTAAAATGTTCCGACAAATAATGATAACCTTTTATTTCCACCATCATTAGGGTTTTAATTCAGACTAATTATGTGATTATCTATAAAAAGATTACATTTTCACAACTCTGTAAACCATAAATATTGATTCAATCTATATATACATTTTTGGATGACTTTTAGCAAATAAATCTTGGAGTTGGAATATATTTACGGATGAATGCCATTGGCATTAATTATTTAAATTTGAAAAATATTAATTAAAGATATTACCAACACGATTTCGAGAATCATAAATTCATATCTTCCTTAATTTTCTGAGTCATTAATGTGATAATCTTTAGGAAATATTTCTCTGTAAAAAAAAAAATCCACATTAATGAAGGCATTAAAATCGACACTAACAATTAAATTATTTAGATGATGACAAAAAAAAAAAAAAATAAAAATAAATTATTTAGATATTCAATTATTTTAAGATTCTTATATCTTATTTGATATTTTTTTTTAATATCTCATTCTTTAATTACTGCGTTTAGAATTTATTGGTTGTTACCTATTTTTTGGTGAAATTTATTGGTTGTTACTTAATAAGTAATTATGGTGCGTTTATTTTAGTTAATATCTAATTTAAAGGATTTGTTTTCTTTTATTATTAATAAACGAATAACATGTATAGAAATAAAAGATTTTTCTTGCGACTCCATAATAAAAATATTAAACTCTTATTTTCTACATTTCTTACACATAATATCCTCTTATTCAATAACAAAAAATATATATTGCATATTTTTAAAAATATTTATAATATTTAAATTATATAAAAAGTTTGTAATATTAATATTATTTCAACTCTATACAAATTTAATATATATGTATATATATCTTATGGGAACCATTTAAAAGAAATTTTTAAATTGACTTGAATTATATAGCTTTTAAATAAAAGTATTATTAAAAAGAAAAATAACTAAATGATGTTTAATTTTACGGGACGGGTAATATGATGGGACGGGTTTGGGTTGATATTTATAAAAGATAGTATACCACGGGTGAAATCCTAAAATTAACAATCAAAATAATCTATCAAACAAATTACATTTTGATTTTTTTAAGAAAATATAGCCCCGCGGTGTACCGCGGATTAAAATCTAGTATCACTTTTAAAATCAAATGATTTATACACTGGTGGATAACAAGTTTTACTATATTAAAAACATTTCTGTAATTACCTTTATGGCTTTACCCAACCAAATCAATTACATCAATCTCCATTCCTCCTCCAACCCGAAGCTCAATCATCTCTAAAGAGACTACACATAGTATCTCCCATTATTATGCTACAAAAGCTGAGACAAAGTCTCTACATGCATAGTCCAGAGCTTTTCCAATGGGGTTTTGTAACAGTTCAGAACTTTTTTGTTTGAGCTTTTCAGTTAAAAGAGAAGACTTTGTAACCATAGTAAAAAAATTCCAATTTTCATGTAGATTTATAATTTAATCTGATATATCATGAATTCATATAATTACCAAATCAAAACTTAAAATTTTCTGAATATATTACTTTATTGAGACGTACATAAATAATATCAAATATATAAGGGTAGATTGTAACTAATCACCACCAAGGATCTTGTTCTTGATGATATCGGTAGCGTTTTTAGCGGTGCCTAAAACACCAGAGACAGAACCTTTAGCTTTTTCAGTGATGGAATCCGTTGTCTCAGTGACTTTTTCAGTTACATCTTTTGTCATCTTAGTCACCTGATTGACCAAATCAATCAATCAGATATTATAAATGTGATAATATCATCAAATCACAATTACTATATAGATGATGGGGGTTAATCAGTTACACGGCCAGCAGTAGTGGAAGCGACATCTTGGATGTACTCAGTGGTTTCCTTCACTTGCTTGGCTCCTTCTTTCACTGCCTCTGCTGCTTCTTTCACCTTTTGGCATTGCTCTGCCTCTTCTTTTCCCTATTCCATTAACCAATTACAATATGAGTTTATTATACTAAATAACGTTGTGCTTGAGGACAATTTTCCATTGTTTCTTACCTGTAAGGGCCTCGGTGACGCTGAAACGAATGTCCTACATAGTGGAACACTCCTTGCCGTTTTACCATTAGAGATCAGAACTTTACCCAGTTTTGATGCATGCATCTTAATTAACTATTGTAGAATCAAAGCGTAGAAGACAAGTTATGAGATAATAGAAGGTTCGAGAGAATACTTAAACGTTTATTAAATCAGATCTTTTGATGAAACTCCTAAGGCGCAAACCCTAATTAAAAACTTTATTTTGTCTTATTATTTATAAATGAAAGTGTCAGATTTGTCCGGTTATGAGCATTTATAGGGTTCTTTGTGGTTTGTCTTTACAATACCCAAATTTCTCAAATCCCGATTGTTCGGCTATAGACTCGATCTTCGTTTTTGTTCCTAATCTCTTAATAATATCTTGTCTAACGTATATCATTATTTATGATAACAAAGAATTGACAAATACAATAATAGAATTCAAATGCTTTCGCTTGCTGACTGTAGAGCCTGATGTCACTAGCCAATTCCAATTTACGAAAAAAAGAAAAAAAAAAACTCGACCAATCAATTGTCCATGGTATAGTTGTATCATCAGACAGCCTTTAATTACCAAGTAAAAAATGTTATAAATTGGGTTCACAGCCAAATTTATGACTTTCAACTGTCACCAACCTTACATTTTGCTATAAAAACCCCAAGAAACTGATCATTACAAACATCAACATAAAAGACGATCAATATAATCTAGAAAAAAAGAGAGGCGAGAGGAGAGAAGAGAGAGAGATGTCGAGAGCTTTGTCAGTCGTTTGTGTCTTGCTCGCTATATCCTTCGTCTACGCACGTGCTCGTCAGGTGCCGGGAGAGTCTGATGAGGGAAAGACGACGGGACATGACGATACAACAACAATGCCCATGCATGCAAAAGCAGCTGATCAGTTACCACCAAAGAGCGTCGGCGACAAAAAATGCATCGGAGGAGTTGCTGGAGTAGGTGGATTCGCCGGAGTTGGTGGTGTTGCCGGCGTGGGAGGTCTAGGCATGCCACTCATCGGTGGTCTTGGCGGGATCGGTAAGTATGGTGGCATAGGCGGTGCAGCTGGAATCGGTGGATTTCATAGTATAGGCGGTGTTGGCGGTGTAGGAGGGGGTGTTGGAGGTCTAGGCGGTGTAGGAGGGGGTGTTGGCGGTCTAGGCGGTGTTGGCGGTCTAGGTGGAGCTGGTTTAGGCGGTGTAGGTGGTGTTGGCGGTGGTATTGGTAAAGCTGGTGGTATTGGCGGTTTAGGCGGAGCCGGAGGTGGTTTGGGTGGTCTAGGCGGAGTTGGTGGTGGAGGTCTCGGTAAGGCTGGCGGTATTGGTGTTGGTGGTGGTATCGGCGGTGGACACGGCGTGGTCGGTGGTGTGATCGATCCACATCCTTAATAGAGAGTATTTGTTGGTTAGGGTTTTCATTAAGAAATAATTAATTAGTTTCGATGTTATTGTTGGTCTTTTAATTCGGTGATCATTAGGGTGACTTTTGATCTATTTTCTAGTTTGGGCTTTTGTAACGTTTGCTTTGATTTCGGCCGTGGTGTTATGAAATGTGTGACCCTCTATGTTTAAATCGTTTCGGTTTATGAGGTTCTCTTCTTCCATACTTTTGCATGTTCAAAACCAAATGGTTAATTAAGAGAAATTATCAAGGTTTCCGAGGAGATATTTGTTGAAAATGAAATTAGTTTGAACTTTTATTAAAAACTTAAAATAGAAAACATCACGCAAAAATGGATATAAAAATAGATGGAGTACAAACCTTTTCCAAATCCACTATATGTATAATACATGTAAAACGTGTATAGATTTTATTTTTGTTGCACTGTGTCTAACTCTAAACAAATCGGATATCAAAGTTAGTATATAGTAAAAAAAAAAAAAATAATCAAACTTAGTAAGTATATAGTATCCAAGTGGTAAAATCAACACATGAGTTTGGTCAAGGGTATTAAGATCTCGACTAATAATTAAGAGACATGAGTTTTGGTTCAAAAAGTCCTTTGACTAATCATTAGAAAATAATTAATCTTGTTGTAAACTGTGTTGTTCTATTGATTAATGAATGAGGTTTCGATACATATATATACATGACAAGGGGAGACAAATCCCCATTGGGCTAGTAAACCCTAAAGCCCAAAAGCCCACTAAGTACAATATAGGCCGTCATAAGGAGAATCTTCAAGAACATGGACATGGGCCTTCTAGGATATGGATTAGGCCCACGGTTATGGAGTCCATCCAATATGTGATTTATAACACTCCCCCTTGGATGACATAACCGTGTAGATGTCAAAAGATCTCAGTAATACGCTTGGGGATGCTGCCTCATTAAAACCTTGCCAGGAAAACCCATTGGGACAAAACCATGGTTAAGGAAAAAGAGTACAGCACGTATTACTCCCCCTGTTTTGGTCATCCCTGCAAGTCCTTAAGTCTCCACATTCCAATTTGATGCGTGAGCCTCCTCAATGTCGATGTTGGTAATGCCTTGGTAAAGAGATCGGCTGAGTTGTCGCTGGACCGAACTTGTACCACTCGAACTTCTCCATCCCTTTGCAAGTCATGCATGAAGAAGAACTTTGTTAGAATGTGCTTCGTCCAATCTCCCTTGATGTAGCCGTCCTTGAGCTGAGCGATACAGGCTGTGTTGTCTCCTCATATGATGGTCTTTGATGTTGTAGTAGCTGCGCCTTGAAGAAGACTGCCTACGTACCCTTGGAAGGGATCAAGCCACACGTAGTTCCTATTTATTGACCATGCCATAATCTGATTTTACCTGCATTAGCAAAACAAACTAAACCAAAGCAAACTAGACCTTCTTTGGTTAGATCAGTATAGAATAAAACCCAAATAAACAAACATAGGAAGAATAAAATTTAAAATTTAACCAAACCTTCCTTCAAACCTTTCTAGTGCCTTTGGGTTGATCATGAACTAAATTTAGACAAAAGAGGTTCACGGCAAAACATATGTCTGGTCTAGTGTGGCTAGCCAAGTACATTAACGCTCCTATGGCACTAAGGTATGGCACTTCAGGATCGAGAACTTCTTCCTCATCCTTCTTTGGACCGAATGGATCACTATCCAATCCGAGGCTTCTCACCACCATTGGGCTGCTTAATGGGTGGGCCTGGTCCATATTGAATCTCTTGAGTACTTTTCAGTATATGCCTTTTGATGCACAAGGATTCCATTATTCACGTACTCAAGTTGCAATCCCAAACAGAATTTTGTCTTGCCTAGGTCTTTCATCTCGAATTCTTTCTTTAGATATTTGACTGTTTGGGCGATTTCCCCAGAGGTTCCAAGGATGTTCAAATCATCCACATATACTGCTATTATCACAAACCCTTCGTTTGCAAATTTCTTTATGAAGATACATGGACTGATGGGATCATTCTTATAACCTTCTCTGACTAGGTACTCGCTTAATCTATTGTACCACATGCGTCCACTTTGTTTCAGTCCATAAAGCGATTTGTTCAGCCTTATGCAGTATTGGTCTCGAGACCCTTTCTTATCTTTATCTTTGAGCTCAATACCCTCTGGTAATCTCATATATATCATCCAGTGGACTTATATAAATATGCAGGCATTACATCCATTAGCCGCAAATCAAGTCTTTTTCTTTATATAGCCAGACTTAGCAAAATTTAAATGTCTTAGCATCCACCACAGGGGAGTATGTTTCTTCATAATCTATCCCCGGTCTTTGTGAGAATCCTTGTGCTACAAGCCGTGCCTTATATCTCACGATTTCATTATTCTCATTTCTCTTCTTCACAAAGACCCATTTGTGTCCTACTGGTTTTTACATCGAATGGTGTCCTTAAGGTCGGACCAAACTCATTCCTTTTCTTAATGATTCTTAGCTCCACGTTTTATGGTCTTGTACCATTTAATCAATCAAGTCTTTGAGTGCACTCTAGTATAGACGTGGGCTCCTGATCCTCATTTATATTCATAAATTCAAGTGCTACCTTGCATGCAAAATCATCTTATGTCGACATTTCTTATATGTTCCATTATGTTCCAGACATGATATAATCGATTTGAGATTTATTATGGTCAGGACCTTTAATACTTTGCAGCTTGGCGTCCCAAGCTACATTATATGGTACCTATACCTTAGAGCCGGCCGGCCTTATCTCCATGTCTGGGATGGTTTCCTTAGTAACCTCGGATTCCTATTGCACCTTTCTTTGATTTTCGAGGATTTTTATCTTTGGAACCTATTGGTCTACCACGTTTCTTTCGTGTGTTAGACTCGGTAGCAATTTCATTGATTCCCTTTTGGATATCAATACGTACTGGTGCATTACAAGCTGGTATGTACGTTTTTGTAACTTTCTTTGGGTCAGCAAAGGAATCTGGCAATTGATTAGCTAGCTTTTCAAATGTATAATCTTATGGACCTCTGATTCTCATGCCAGAGTCCGAGGATCTTGCCAATTTAAGGATGTTTGATTCCATGATATTTCTTTTATATCTTTACCCAGCTTGTTCGTCTCTCCACCTAAAGTAGGAAATTCGGATTCATTAAAATGACAATCCGCGTATCTAGCCTTAAATAGATCACCCGTAGTTGGCTCTAGATACTTAATAATGGTGGGAGAATCAAATCCAACATATATTCCCATCCTCCTTTGAGGTCCCATCTTTGTTTCTATGTGGTGGAGCAATCGGTACATATATGGCACACCCGAAAGTCTTTAGATGGGATATGTCTGGCTCATGACCCATAAGTAATTGGGATGGTGAATATCTATGTTCACTAGATGGCCTTATGCGTATAAGTTCTGATGCATGTAAAACAGCGTGTCCCCAAGCGGCTACTGGGAGCTTCGACCTCATGAGTAATGGTCGAGCTATCAATTGAATTCGTTTAATGAAGGATTCCGCTAATCCATTCTGTGTATGTACATGTGCTACGGGATGTTCCACACTTACCCCCATGGACATACAGTAGTCATTAAACGCTTGGGACGTGAATTCACCGGCATTGTCTAGACGTATAGTCTTAAGCGGAAAATCTGGAAAGTGGGCTCGCAGTCTTATTATCTGGGCCAATAACCTAGCAAACACTTGGTTTCTAGTAGATAGGAGACAAACATGCGACCATCTTGTCGATGCATCAATGAGGACCATACATATGTCTCCTTGTATCCTTTCCAGAAATTTTAAGGTCTCTTTATTTACCTTAGCCGGTGATGGCCTTATAATGAGTTTCCCTTGTGAACATGCTTCACACGTGAGATTCTTAGGGATAACTCTTTTCTCTCTTAGGGTGTGCCCCTTTGAATTAGTTATTAGTTTACGCATCATACTATGACCCGGATGGCCAAGCCGGTCATGCCATAAAGTGAATTTCTTGATGAACTCTTTGTTCATTGCCATATTAGCTTCGATCATATCGATTTTAGCATAGTAGAGACCAGTGGATAATGCGGGTATAGTCTCTTAGGACTTTCTTATGTCCTTGGGTGATCTCAATTATATTTAGGAATTCTTTGTTCCCTTCACCCTTTGTTTCAATATGGAAACCATTCAATCTTATATTTTTGAAACTTGACAAGCTCCTCTTCGAGCTGGGTGAATATAGGGCATCGCTTATTTCAAGATGCGTGCCCTTTGATAAAAGTATATGGGCATGACCATGGCCCTCAATAAGACTAGCTATACCCGCTATGGTGCTAATATTGGCATTTTTCATTATGAGATTTAGGAAAATATCTCTTATCTTTTGTGTGGCTCCACTATCCACCACAATTATGTTCTTGTCCTCGGCCATTTCTTATATGGACAAGAATCATGTTCTAAACATAAAATAATATAAAATAAATTCAAGCAAATAACAATCAATGAACACATAAAATGCAAAGAAAAACATAGAGGTTTTGATGTCGAAGTAAAATTTATCAACTTGATTCTTTTATGCAATCAGAAGTTTCATACTCTATTAGATCATCTTGATCATGTTCACCATCTTTATATACCAAATGGGCTTTAGGATTCTTCCCTTTTACACTCTCTTGATAGAGGTCACAACGATGTTTGGAAATCCTACATATCTTAGCCCAATGGTTTCCCATTCCATATCTATGGCATACTCATTTGGTCGAGTGTTGTGGTTTGGGAATACCACATCGTCCTCGCCCTCGACCACGGCCGGAATTGGGTCTACATCCACGGTTAAAGTGGTTCCCACGGCCGGATGAGTTATAGTGGCCACAACCACGTCCTTTCAATACCACATCTATGGCATACTCATTTGGTCGAGTGTTGTGGTTTGGAAATACCACATCGTCCTCGCCCTCGACCACGGCCGGAATTGGGTCTACATCCACGGTTATAGTGGTTCCCACGGCCGGATGAGTTATAGTGGCCACAACCACGTCCTTTCCATCCACCACGGTCACGGCCGTGTGGTCTATCACTTTAGACGTGGTTAGATTCTTTGGATTCTTTCTTATCCTCTGCGGCCTTATTGGCATTAGGTAATGGGGTTAATCTATGAGGTCGTAACTCACTGTTTTTTATCAGTAAGTCATTATTTTGCTCATCTAGCAATAGACTCATCCACGGACTTATAGTCCTGGATTATGAGACTCTTAATAAGATGGTGGCTAATATTGCCTTGTATCTATCTTTCTCTCTTGGCATTATTGCCTTATTAGATACATTCACCAAGTCCTTTTGACTTTTAGGATAATCTTAGTATCCATTGCCCATTTTAAAATAATTATCTCCTAAGAGATTTAGGGCAGTAAAGTACAAGTTGTAATTCAACATCTACAAGAAAAAGTTTTGAGTCAAAATCATGTAATCGTTAGTGTCATGCGGTATTTGAGACCGAACCATGAATCGATTTACTTAGGGATTTGACTTTCCTCTTTTGCTTAGGATTAGATTTCCTCTTTTAATTAGGATTAACTTTTCCTTTTCCTTTTAGGATTTACTTTCCTCTTTACTTTAGGATTAATTTTCCTATTTCTAAATATTTCCTAATTTGATTAGGGTTTCTTATTATTCCTATGATTTAGGGTTTTAAAGATTTCCTATTATCTAGGGTTTCCTATTTTATTTAGGGTTTTAGGATTAGGCAATAAAACTTCTCTAGCAACTTAGGCGATTTTAGCATAAGCAATAATCAAATTTTCTAGCAACCTAAACGAATCAAACAATTGGATCTTACAAGCAATAGGAATTACTTAATCATTCAAGGTTCGTTTTAAAGTTTCCACCGTTCGTTAGATTCAAATTCAAGATCGGTTTTCAATAGCAATCACTTGAACAATCAAGACTCGTTTTAGTGTCTTAGCCGTTTGTTAATTTCAAGTTCATGATCGGTTTTCACAAGCAAAAACAAACGTTTATACAATCAAGATTCGTTTTAGGTTTCCACCGTTTGTTAGGTTCAAATTCATGATCGGTTCTTTAGCTTTTAGGGTTTTGGTTTTTACCTTTCACCTTTTGGGGTTGTATGGATTAGAACCGGGAGCTAAAGACCTCGGTTATCAAGTTGTCACGAGCGTATGGTCCTTGGAAGGAATCGCCGAGCAAAGGAGAAAGCAAACGGACGGACGAGCTAGGGTTTTCAAAACAAATCGGCGCACACTGTATCTGTGCGTGAGGGCGCGTCGGTGGTCAGATCGACAAGACGTTTGCACTGATGGATTCGTCTCGGCGAGGGCTTCGATTTGATATCTTGCTCGTTTTCTGGGTCCTCACGATTTGAGAGAACGACCTCTTTGAAGTTCCGAGGCAGATTTCTTTGCGTTTTAGGGGTTTGATGGAGATAGAGAGATCGTGAGATTAGGGTTTATGTGTCAGATCTTTAGCTAAGGGATTTAGAGGCTATCGTGCTGATAACGTGTTGTAAACTGTGTTGTTCTATTGATTAATGAATGAGGTTTCGATACATATATATACATGACAAGGGGAGACAAATCCCCATTGGGCTAGTAAACCCTAAAGCCCAAAAGCCCACTAAGTACAATATAGGCCGTCATAAGGAGAATCTTCAAGAACATGGACATGGGCCTTCTAGGATATGGATTAGGCCCACGGTTATGGAGTCCATCCAATATGTGATTTATAACAAATCTATAGTAAAATTGAGTAAAAGTTAATATATCAACCCAAACTGTATAGAAGATTAATATATTTTAAAACTAACCAAAACATTGGATTATGGTATATAAGAGGATAATTTTCGACGTTGATGATCACAATAATATTACACAAATATGATTCGTATGAAATGTCTGAATTCATACTTTTAATATACATATTTAAGATGGATATATATGAACGTAACAATCAACATGTTTTCAGAACTTGAGATTATTGTATTACCCCTATAAATAACGACCCTATTTACTAATCACTATGCATGGTTCATGACCCCATGGTTGTAAATATTTAGGAAAAGAAGAGTAATTGTGGGAGGAAGACAGTAAGAATCCACAAAATGGAAGCACTAAATAAGTAATAATTGCGTTGGGATGAGAGGGACAAAAATTAAAGAAGATACGATTTGCATGTCAAACACTTGTTGTCCCATTTCATGCCATCGTCCTCTCTATAGTCTATTTCGCTGTCACAAACTTTAAATTTACATCTCATGCAATTTATTACGACGTATACATAGCCTTAAATTTTTTATTCTTTTGCATTTCTATAATTGTATGTTTATATATATATATATATATATATATATATATACAATCACTTAAATCATTTAAGTAATTAAAAAAAAAATTAGCTAGTAAAATGAATCACTTAAATCATTATAAAAAAATTGTAGTCAATAAAAAAAAAACCCCAAAAATAGAAAAGAAAACTGAATTGGTGTTGAAAAAAAAAAAAAAAATAAATATCTGAATTGGTGTTTGTGTTTTTTTTTTTTAATTTTTTTTATTTTTTTACATTGAAGGATTTGATATGGGCTTCAATTTGAATCGTGGACCGAATTGAAAATCATCCGAGTGAGAATCGAGCTACATATAAAGCCCAATTAGATCCAACGGGCCTTAAAATATCTTTTATATTCCATTTTATATATTTTCTGATGAAACATTGGAAAGTGAAAGCAATTTATGCCGGAGAAATTTTCAATATAGCCGAAATGTAAAGAGCGGGAAGCTAAAGCCTAAGAGCGATTCTCACACTCCCAAAACAAAATTCAAGAGAGAGTGATGGAGAAGAATGCGATGAAGATACTCGAAGAGATCAAATCTTCTGATGTAAGCTTCTCTTCGTTTCCAGCTTTGATTTGATTTTCTAGGTTTCTGTATATTTTGTCCAACCAAAATCTTCTGGAGAATTTTATCGCTTCCGGTAGTAATTACTGCGAATCCTCTCTGTTCAATCGCAAATATATCTTCTGATTGGTTTGGGTTTCATGATGTTTCTTATTAATTTTCCTCCCGAATATGCTTATTTGTATGAGAGTTCTCTTCAATTTATCGGTCTGGATTGAGTTTCTGCAGCTTTGAGGTATATGAAGGAGTAGGAGTTGCAATATATACTATATAGAGTGATTCGGATTCAATTGAGTTTTTGTAGGTCATGGATCTAACGAGCTTCGCTTTTTCTTCACAGCTTATCGAGAATCTGGTTCAACTACTCACGCGGCTCAGTCAGTTAGATGTAGAAGATAATTCTGATTTGCCTTCTTTTGTGGACAGCCTAACTGTATCCTCACATACTTTCATGGTTCTCTTCCTTTTCCTTCAGTTTTTGCTGATTTCCAATATCTGTTTCACTATGTTTACAATTGAAATGTGCGTGAGATTGTGGGTTTCAGGATATTGAAGTGAGCACTTTAGAGATGAAGTTATATCTGCTTATTTTCATGTTTCACTTGGATTTTAGATGATTTATACAGTCTTTAAGTGCTCTTTTATGGCATGTTTCCAAGTATTCCTTGACAGCTGTATAGACACTCTGGGAAGACTTCACTTGTCTTGACGTTTCCCAGTGTTTGTTGAACAAGGCAATTCTGCCTGTCACTTCTAAATACCTCGCTTTGGATCGGCCTGATTGCTCCCATTACTTTCTTTCTTTTGGTATTAAGGTACATTTTTTGCTGCTTATTACTGAGCCTCAGTTTTAGAGTGTTGTTGTATTATCTTTTCTTATTCTACTTCTTGTAGGTCAGCCAATGGTGTGCTAAACATTTAAACATGTCTGTGATGTCGATGGAGGAGTCTCAAGAGGAAGAGCATTCCAACATTTTCTTTCAGGTTAGTGATGCTTTTTTGGTTCTGTAAGTAGGATTCTGTCACAGCTAATTGTTTCTGGGGGACTGAGTTTTTCAATCAATGTTATGCAGCTTCTTTTGGATTATCTTCGTTTTTCTGCCTCAAGCTTTACTGCTATTGGAAAAACTTGTTTCATGACTGATGAGGCCTCAGCTGTTACAGTTCATAAGTTTGTTTCAGAGCAGCTGAATTTGACAAAGGAGGTGATAATGAATGCCAAGGTATCGTTGAAAATCATCTTAAACTTTCACCAGTAAACTACACGTACCATATCATGAAACTGGTTTTTAACATTTGTATTCTTGAAATTACTACTGTAGGTTGAGATTAGTGTTTTGCATTGTTTTCATCTGTTAATAACTTTCACCTTTTTTTGAGACAGAAAGTTGAATCCTTTTCCTCGGAGATTTTTAAGGCTGCGCAAGTGGTAATTGAGTCTACTGTTCGTCTGTGCAAAGAATACTCTCCAGCAGTGAATCATGACGTTGAAATGAAGACTAATGGAAATTTAGGAAAGGCAAAGATGGAGGAAGGCAACACTGTTGGTAATTCGGTGAGCATGATAACGCTGGGAGTTAAATCTCTGAGTGAATTGGGTATGCTTGCTGCAAGAGATGGTGGCAATCTTGTGGCCATTCTTAATACATCTTGGAAGGGTGTGATTACATTGCTTCAGATAGACAAGCAGACATTGGTATCCAAGGTTGATGTAGGAGAAATTATCTTAAAGCTAATATCACTGATCAAGGAGTCCCTGAGATTTGCTGCTGAGGCTTGGTCTTGCTCGGTGAAGGAAAACATATCTGCAACAGAAGCCAGAAGGGTCTTTCTTCCTGTGAAATTTTATCTTATCAATGCTGTTAAAGTTGTGGCGCTGTTTCCAAGCCAGGCGTCTATGGTGTTCAAGGAAATTGCACTATGCATCTTGATGGTCTCTGCTTTCAAAGTTTCACTGAGCCAACAAACTCTTGGCAAATCTGCAGGTGAAGTAATGACTGATCTTCTAGAGAAAACAACTGTAGATCTTCTAGGTGCACTGTTAAATGCAGCTGAACTAACACAGGAATTCAGGCTCACACTTCTTGATTCATTGTTCGTTGATGAACAAGGTTTCTCAAACCAAATCTGTAAGAAACAGAGCCATGATTCTCACACAAAAACATCATTGGTGGATATCTTGTCTTTATCTGTTGAATCTGCGACAAGTGCCAGAGATTTGCTCCTGGCCCGAGTTATATTGTTCCAGTCTGTCATGAGGTATTCTTCCGAGCTTGACAAAGATGCAAAGCTTGCAATCACCACAAAGCTGCAATGGTTTCTCGACATATTAGCGGACAAAGAGATTTATTCTTCAGTCCTTTCCTCTCAGCTACCAATGGCAGATGGTTCTGGGAAGATAATAATCTGGGAATCAATGTATTCAGCTCTGCTTCTGTCTCTCAAAACCCTTGTGATCATACTCTCTTCAACTCCTGCCTGGGAAGAGCTTGAAACATTCATACTCCAGAATCTCTTGCATCCTCACTTCTTGTGTTGGCAGATAGTCATGGAACTCTGGTGCTTCTGGGTTCGCCATGCCACTGAGGATTTGGTGGTCGATATGATTAATCAACTTTGTACATTCATGATGTCAATGCCATCATCAGAAACACCGCTTTGCCCAGATTCCATGCTCAGAAGAACTACAAAGTCCATCTGCTTTCTTCTTACCCACAGCCCCAAATCTTTAACAGTTCAAGTTTACAAAAATATTTCCACTGAGAGCAGATCTGACTCTGCACCAGGTGTATATCTAGCATTGCTGTTAGACGGGTTTCCGCTAAATTTTCTTCCAGACAGAATCAAAAACGACGCAAAGAGACAGATATTTGCAGATTTCTTCAACTTCATCGAGAAATTTATTGAGAAACCATCATATTCCTCCAGAGACACTGTGCTTGGAGCTCCAGTTTTCACACTCTCTGCTTGCCTTCGGATACTGTAAGTAATGATGATATCTATTCTTGACACATCTCTGGGGATTTGATTGTATGAGATAGCAAAATCAGACATTAGTAACTGAATATAGTTTGAGCGAAGAGTAAGTATTTAATTATTGTGTTGCGGATATTAACTGTTGTTGTTTTTCTTTTGTGTAGAAAGACGAGCATATCAGAGATTGATGCCAAAACTCTGAACTTTGTCGTCGCTCTCATTCAAAAGTACAGAAACTCCAAAGATGAAACGACCAAGGATCGTTACAGTGAGATTCTCAGCGAAACACTATCAATCATCTCAAGAAGCGATCAGCTATACACTTGCCAAGAGATGGATAATGTCATAACAGAGCTTCAAAAGCTATTCATTTCAGAAACTGATCATCATCATAATCATCTCCGTAAGTCCAAGCCAAACCTTGCTCTCTTCTTGTCAGGACTCAGCAAATACGAGATGTCTGAAACCGAAACGTGTCCAAAGAGCCGTGCGGTTTGGGAACTCTACCATTTGCTTCTCAAGAAACGCCACTGGGCTTTGGTACACCATGCGGTTACTGCGTTTGGATACTTCTGTGCACGTACAAGCTGTAATCAGCTATGGAGATTCGTACCTGAAGACGCAGCTCTAGCCTTCGATATACCTTCTGGAAAAGAAGCTAAAACAGAGCGGTTCATGTCGGAACTAAAGATGTTTTTGGAGAAAGAACAAGCGCTTCTCTCAATCACACCTTCAGAAGAGGAACTCAAGTTACTTGCGAAAGAAGGCACCAAGGTTAAGGCAACAGTGCAGAAGCTTCTAGAAGGAAGAAGCCAGAGGTCAATGGAAGTAGAGAAACGACCAAACAAGAAAAGGAAACTTCCAGAAGGAATTTGCAGAGGAATGGAGTTATTGCAGAATGGAGTGAAGAGGATTAACGAAGGTTTAAGCGAATTGAGGTCAGATGAAAATGAGAGTGAAGAGTTTCAAAAGAGTTTACTGAATCAGTTTTCGTGTCTTGAAGATTTAGTCTCTCATTTGTTAAGCCTCACCGCAGCTTCGGACTAAGGTATCTTCAGTGGCTATTACCACACTGTTAAAAGACTTTATGCTAACAGATGTTGGGACTAAAGATATTCTCCAAGAAAGAACAAGCATTTCTCCAATTACACTTTCACAGGAGAAACTTCACAAACCTTTCTCTTATATCTGCTTTTTTTTTCTTTCTACAAATTTACTTGACAAGATAAAAAGTTGAAATTGTAGCGGATTACCTCTTGTTAAAAAAAGGTAAAAGATACGGATTACCACAGAAAAATTTGAACAAATGCAATGTACTCCCAATGTATCAAAAAGATTGATTTTGTAGAGTTTTCACATCAATTAAAAAAAAATATTTAATGTTTAGTTATAAATGCACTATTTATTCATACCAAACTATTTTTCATAGCTATTAACCAATAATAATTCATCAAATTTTGAAATTCTCAATTAATGATTCTTGAATCAAAATTTACAGAAAATCAATCTTTTTGATACAAAAATTAAACCTCAAAAAATTATTCTTTATGATACGGAGAGAATAGTTGTTTTGTTCATTTCTTTGGACGATAAATTTCTCACAATCCATTAAGATCCAAATCTTTTTTTTGGGACCAGTCAAAACCACACTAAATGCTCATTTTACTGATTTTGAATATTTGATCAAATGCCTTGTTACTGATTAACTATTTAACTTGTTTGTTTGGTCAATGGCATTTATTTTTTTGTTCAATAGTCAAAAGGCATCATTACTTTATTAGGAAACTGTTGACCCTTTTGGAAATACTATAAAACCAACTCCAAGAGCAACCTGGATAAGCAATCTGAAAAAGGCACATTCGTACCTACAAAGATCAAATGGAAAAAAATTATATAGTTTGTTTGTTCTTCTTTCTTTTATTTGGTTCAGTTCATGGGGGAGTCCCACCGTTCTGGCGCGATACGGTCGTCACGATGACAAACTTGATTGGCGGTCCACCTCTTACTATACATTGCAAATCCAAGCAAGACGATCTAGGACCTCACGTGGTGCCTTTCAGGCAAGAGTACCACTTCAAGTTTCAACCAAATCTTTGGAAATCAACATTGTTCTTTTGCAGTTTTCAATGGGCCAATCAATTCAAGCGGTTTGATATATTTGATGCTCAGAGAGATCAAGATGTATGTGATCAGTGTCACTGGGAAATAAAACCTGATGGTCCATGCAGGCTCGGTAAAAAGGCGAAATGTTTTCCTTGGAATTAATTTTGTACTAGTACAATATGATGAAGATATATAGACGATCAAATCCAATAAATAGAAAATTTATGCATTTCTTACTATTTAAAGCTTGGTTTCTCAAAAATACTTATTAACATCGGATTGCTTAGAGTAAGAAAACAAACGTATTTTTGGTAGACACACAAAACCGGAGAATTGTTCGTTATCTCGGGTTATTATTGAGATTTGCTTTTTGTTAGCAGTAATGTGAATATAATAAGGCCCAAGCCCATAGTTAAAAAAAGGTGTCATCTTTTTATTGGAGAGTGTGCAGGCGCGTGGGGGAAGAAGAACCTCTGCAAAAAAAAAAATCAGCTCCAAATTGTTCGTTTTGTCGTATGTGTTGAGGGGAAGGCGTGGCTATTGTTTATTGGAGATCGAAATAGTACACACAAAATGCGTGGGTGGGTGGTGTAATCAAAACGATTTCAGAAATTTTAAGTTTTGTTTTCTTCTCTGCTTTTGCTTTTTTACTCTCTTTCGTTCGTTTTCTCTGTGCATAACAATGGCGTTTATAAACCGACGAGCAGTACGAGATCGATGTTCATCATTGAGCAAGAGTTTCTACACCGACGAGCAGTACGAGAAGTGGTCAATCAAAAACAGCACCCTCACCATGAGTTTACTCACCATTTTGATGCTCTTTTTCATGGCCAATCCGGGGACTTACATGGAGGACGACACACCTCTCCTCGACGTTGCCGGAATCAGCATTTTCGATGAACTGAGTCTTGTGGCTGCTTATGTGTGTCTTTGGGCTCTGATCTTTGATAAAACTGCTTTTTGGGTTTTTATTGCGGTTACTTGTGCCATGGTGGCTCTTGGAGGTGTCTTCGCTATTTGTTATGACGACAATCTAGACGATCCCAAATTCGGTGAGATCAAAGACAAGCAGACCACAGATTTCATCGCTGCACTATCTACGAGTAACAATCCTGCGGCTGCTAACGCTCTCACGACCATGGCTCTCTTTGCTCTTTCAACAAAACCTGATGATCCCGTTACCAAGGCTCTGGTCGAAGCCGCAACATTCTGCTGTTGAAACGCCTGCGTCCTCCTCCTCGTTGTTTGCTTCGCTTCAGTTTGGGTTTATTTGCTTTTGATTCCGTTTTGTTTTATGTTACGTCGTTCGTACTTTCTTCCTTGTTTTAATTTTCCAGTTTTTTTCTTTCTCAACTTTGTAATTTCAACCAAATCAGACTTGACAGTATTTGCTAATCTATGACAAAGAGGACGGTTTTATTTTACTCCTGCTTATAATTTCATTTTCTTTGAAAAATTTATAGATTTTGTTTCATAACCTTTCATGTTTAGGGTTTTCGATTTTCCGACTTCCTTTGCGACGGCGGCGCTTCACATTCCGCTCTGATATATATGGTGACGACCTCAACATCGGTGATTGATCCACCGGTTTCGGTGAGCTGCCGTGGACCGGAGAAAACTCTTAACGGTGGTCAATTCCCAGTCCGCGATCATGTCACGTGATTTAGACACGTGTTCGAACACTACTAGTTTTGGGCGCCTTTTAGTTAAAATCCGTCCATAATACCCAAATTATAGTTATAATGAAATAGTAATCAATTAAATAAAATCAATAAATAGAGAATATTTAAACGTAATTAGTATATATGAATCCAACAAGGTTTTTGCTGTAAAAACTTTTATATTATGCAATGAAAAAAAAAAACTTTTAATATATCAAATATTTTAATTAAAGATGATAACAAATAGTTTTAACTAAAGATGATAACAAATAGCCTCTCGGCTCTTCGGACTAAGATATTTTCTATGAGTATAACTTAATCGGTTTTTTTAAAGATGTTGTTGGAGAAGGAACAAACATTCCTCTCTCAATTTTACAAAGTTTTCTCTTATATCCTTTTCCACTTTTTTTTTCTTTTTCCCTTCAAAATATACTTTTAACAAGATAAAACATAATCTAAAAAAAAAATAGAAACATTAATCATGAAAAGTTGAAAATAGTAACGCATTACCTCTTATAAAAAAGGGAGTGAAAGATACGAATTACCACAGAAAAATGCAATGTACTTGTCTTTGGACGACAAATTTCACACAATCCATTAAGAACCGAATCTAGTCTCACTAAATGCTCATTTACTGATTTGCTTGTTTGTCTGGTTATTGGCATTATCACTATAAACTATATAAGGAAAATGTTGAGCCATTGTAAATACTATAAAATCAACTCCAAGAACATACAATCTGAAGAAGCCGCATACATACCAATACAAGCAAAAAATATCAAATGAGAAATCTGCCAAAAATCTATATTGTTTTCTTGTTCGTCTTTCTTTCATTTGGTTCGGGCTATGGGGTCCAACCGTTCTGGCCCGATACGGTTGTCACAATGACAAACTTGATTGAAAATCAAGAAAAAAGCGGTCCACCTCTTACCGTTCATTGCAAATCAAAGCAAGACGATCTAGGATCTCACGTGGTGCCTTTCAAGCAAGAATACCACTTTAAGTTTCAAACCAATCTTTGGAAAACAACATTGTTCTTTTGCACTTTTCAATGGGATAAGCAATTAAAACAATTTGATATATTTGATGCTCTGAGAGATCAAGATGTATGTTATCTATGTAATTGGACTATCAAAGCTGATGGTGCTTGCAGGCTTGGTAAAAAGCAAAAATGTTTTCCTTGGAAATAATTTCATATGATCCTGATGAAGACATAACAATTAATGAAAAATTGAGAATGAATAAGACAATAAAATTTGAATCTATAGCACGTGAAAATATAATAACATTTTTGGTAGATAAGAACCGGATAAAACCGGATTATTCTTCAGCTTGGGTGTCCAAAATGACTGAAGGATCTTCCTTCCACACAACATCATCATAAGAAAAAGCTTTGGCTAAACAAGAAACCAACTGTTCATGAATCACTTCTTCCGAAGGAAGCAGAGTATCCGTCTCTCTTCGCAAAGATGTAACTTCTTTATCAGCAATCCCACAAGGCACAATGTGCTCAAAGTACTTCAAATCAGGATCTATATTAAAGGCCAAACCATGACTAGTTATTCCAGAAGATATCCGAACCCCAATAGCACCGATCTTCCTATCCCCAACCCAAACCCCAGTCTCACATTTGTTTCCTGCACGAGCTTTCACGCCATAAATCGAAGCAAATTCGATCATTGACCTCTCCAATGTCTCCACATAGTTCCTAGCACCAAAACCGATGCTGCGTAAGGAAATGATGGGATATAAGATGGCTTGATGAGGGCCATGGAAGGTGATGTCTCCTCCTCTTTGTGTATAATGAAGTTCAGCTCCAATTTTTGTAAGTTCAGATTCAGGGATCAGTAGATTGTGATCGGTTCTACGTTTTCCAAGCGTATAAGTTGGTGGATGCTGAAGTGAGAGGAGGGTATCTGGAATATGATGAGCTTTTCTCTCTGAAACTAATTTCTCTTGCAGTTTAAGGGATTTCAAATAGTTGACAGTGCCTAGTTTCCAAACCTCCAAGGTTCTAGGGGATCTCATTTCCTGCACATTAACACAGAATCCATAATTAGCTCTAACTATTTAGGTTATCTATGAAGATACTAGAGCCAACGCACACAAAAATAGTTCCTGTTCTTTTTTCCACACAAACTTAATACTAGTGATGGGGGTCTAAAAGCATGACTAACACAGCACAAATTTTCCAAAAGGCAACTAAGCTAAAGTTAAGAATAAAATCTGAGGAGCTAGGATACAAACTCTGTGAGGCATTTTATCGAACAGTTAACATGCATAAACAAAGAAGGAGACTTTGAAGATTACATCACCGATAAAAACCAATATAAATGATCGCACAAGAGTACGTAATCGGTAAAGTAAGAGACTTTGAAGAGCTAGATTTACCCATACCGTTTCAATAGTTCTCCTCCACCCAAGAGTTTGGACCTCAGAGATAGGTTCTCTCCAGATTATAAATTTTGGATTTATTAAAAGCTTCAAAATTCAACAACTTTGCACTTGTGCCCTTAAGTTTTCAAATTTCACATAAATACGCTTATTTAGAACAAATCTCCTCAATTCACACCCTCTTATTTTAATTTCAACATATAAAAAAAAAAACCAATGATTCAAATCACAAACAATCGTTTCAGGGAATGATGCTGTTTCTCATCCCTTTGTATTTCAGAATTGAGAAAAATCCACAAAAAGGGGAAAGATTATACACTTTCAAAAACTTAGGGGTCAAATTCGAAGAAAAAAAGTCTACAAAAGTTCAGTTTTCCAATAGTTTGATCTTCTCCAGACAATTATTCATCTGCCGAATCTCCTCTTCAGACAAGCTTTTGCTACACTGCTCAAACTTCTCTTTGTCGCACTTCAAGGCTGTGTCTTTACACGCTCTGATGCAACCGCTGATATCGAGCAAGTTTAAGATCACCGGACAGTTTCCGATGCTTTTAACCAACGTGATTGCCGACCAAACTTGTCTGTGTTCCTCTCTTGATGATCTTACGATGCATAGCTTCGTGATTGGATTCACATATTTCACCTGGAAGGAACCGAGAGACGAACCTAGACCACACTCGCCGAAATTGACGAGGATACTGTCTTTGATTGCTTTCGAGAGATTGAATTGTGTAAGAATGATCGGTGTTCCTTCCCCGAGAAGATCTTTGTCCGGATCCAGAAAAACTTCCATTAACATGTACCTGTTCTTAAATCCCACCATGCTTCTTCGAAATCGAATCTCCTCGATTTGATGATACCAAGTCGGCGGCTAAAAACATTCTGAACAACAACTAGTTAGGGCGTTTTATATGTAAGAAGAAGAAGATAATCACGTGACTCTCCACGTGACTTGCTGATTTATGGACTTGGGTCTTTGAACTTTTCTTGATGGGCCTAGTAAAAGCCCATTTAATCTCATACGTCCTCTTTGTTGTTGTTGTTCATCGGGATCCCTAGAACACTCGATTTCAGCAAAAATCAAAATCGGATTCAGTGATCAGAGTAAATTTGGTCGAGAAGAAATTGAGCGTTGAAGATGACGGAGGCGGTGATTAGGAATAAGCCAGGAATGGCGAGTGTGAAGGATATGCCGCTGCTTCAGGATGGTCCGCCACCGGGTGGGTTCGCACCGGTCCGATATGCTCGCCGGATATCCAACACGGGTCCTAGTGCTATGGCCATTTTCCTTACCGTTTCTGGTGCCTTTGCTTGGGGAATGTACCAGGTCGGCCAGGGAAACAAAATCCGCAGGTAAGAACAAGTTATAATAGCTCGCTCACATTTCAATTTTTCCTCTGACTTTCGAGATCGCCTTGGTAAAATTAGTGTTGTGGAGTGATTGATGATCATAGTAATGTAGTAAAGGATAAATTTTGGTTATTAATTGTTGAAACTTGAGGAAGTTTATCGTAATCAAAGATGATGGTGAATATTTAGGTTGGTGTTAGGATTAGGAATTTAATGTTAACCATTCTTCATGCTGTTTCCATGGCTTGTTGAATCACTGTTACGTGTTCTAGTAGTATTCCACGGCATTTTGGTTTCAAGCTTAATCAGCATGAGTTTAGCCTTAACGAATATAAGTTCATCAACAATCTGTAAACCCTTAAAGCGACAATTGCAAAGATGTGAATCTGCTATGAAGAAAGCAATTATCTAGTTGCATGTTTTGATAGTAGTTATCGGGAACTGGTTCTATGTAGTTAGATTGATAGTCGTTAGTATTATTACATACTTCTTTCATCTGGCTTGATCATCATCTTCATATTTCTTGTTCTGGACATCCTTGATTCTCATCGAAAATTTCCAATTACACATCGTGGTGATAAAAAGTATTTAAGTACAAGTGTTATTTGTTATCAGTAAGTATCAAGATTAATGCTCTTATCAAGATCGATTTGATGTTTAGGGCATTGAAGGAAGAGAAATATGCTGCTCGTAGAGCAATACTTCCCATTCTTCAAGCAGAAGAAGATGAAAGGTAAACAATATTTTATCAAATTAAGTCATTGTGCTTGCAGCAACCTTCAGAAAGTAATCTTGTTTCAATCCCCGTTTTGCATTCTTTGGATAAAAGGTTTGTGTCTGAGTGGAAAAAGTATCTGGAATATGAGGCTGATGTAATGAAAGATGTTCCGGGATGGAAAGTTGGTGAGAATGTGTACAATTCTGGTCGCTGGATGCCACCGGCTACTGGGGAACTCCGTCCTGATGTCTGGTGATTCTGTAGTTTCTCGCAAATGCATATGATGATGATGAATGAGTGAATGTTTCGCTGAGGATTGATATGTTCTTGTTATATCTTTTTTTCCATCGGGTAATAAGAGAATGATTCAACATACAGTATTCTTCTTGTATTGGTTTTGCTTGAACATTAATCTCTGTGTGTTTTTCGGCAAATGAGTAAAAAAAAAACAACAGTGTCATCAGCAAGCTTGCAAGAGTGGTTTAGTTTTCGGTTTATGAATTAGAATTCGGTTAAGTAAAGACGATAATACAGAACTTGGTCTTTCGAACCAAAACCCGGTTTAAAGTGGTTTTCAAGTTTGGTTCCTTTCTAACAGGTGTCTGTAATTAATTTGCCTATATGAACAAAAGATATCAGAAGTTCAAAAGCAAAATATCTTTTTTTTTTTCTCTCGTCTCTCTCTCTCCTCTCGTCTCTCTCGCTGAGCAACCATGATTACTGTCACCTCCAAGCTCTCTCTCCTTCCTCCATGCTTCTCTGTCGTTAACACTTCATCTTCGCGTTCCAAAGGTGCTCAATTTCTTTCTGCCACGTCTTCTCTTTTTGGCACTCTGTTCACACACATCGTTGATTCTTCAATTTCTTAAAAGACCCGTCTTTACAAAATTTCAATGGAAACGATCCCTGAAATTCGTCAAAGGGATAGAATTTTTATGTAAGATTCGGAATTTCTTTTAAAACATATTGGTTATGTTTGTCAAAGGCTTGAACTGGTCTTCCACGGCTGTCACTATCGAGTTTGAACTCTGAAGATAGAATTTTGTGTTAGATTAATACGTTTCACTTCACTGTAGCAATTTATGCTTGAAAATATAAGACTTTAGGAACAGATTTCGTTTTATCTCGCATCGATTTTTGCCTGGTGTGTTTTTATTAGCTCCCCGGAGCCTGCATGAAGCCTTGTCATCTGGGTTTCAATGCAGATATGAATACAGAGCCAAAAAAGAAAGTTAAACTAAGAGAAGACTGGAGAGAAAAGTCCAAACCTATCCCACCCGGAGGAACCTATCCAGCTAAAGACCATTGCAGGTTTTGTCTTTCTTTTTTATTTGTTTACCTTCCTGTTTTTGTCTTGTTCTTATCAAAATCCTTGGTGTTCTAATGGGTTTGCAGTCGATGCGGGTTATGTGACACCTATTACATCGCCCATGTGAAGGAGGCATGTGCATTTCTTGGAGATGGAATGTCAAGGATTGAGGTAATGTCCATATAAATGGATAAGATTTGATACATTTTAAATTGTTGGGTTAAGATTTTTATTTTGTTAATATTTTAAGTTTTTGTGCAGAGCTTGGAGCCTGTTGTGCATGGTAGAGGAAGGAAACCAGATTCCTTAGAAGATACATATTTTGGGGTGCATCAAGAGCAGCTCTATGCTCGTAAGTTGAAGCCTGTCGAAGGTACATAGACACTTCCCTTCCACTGTTCCACATTTTCTACTAACTTCTTTTCTTGGCTCGAATTAAGCTAGGACATTTTTTTGTGTCTCGTTCAAGATGAAAAAGTTTTGTGTTACTGGTTTACAGTACATCAACGTTCATATCTGTTTTGGTTTCTTTTGTATAAATGTGCGTGGAAGAAGCTTCAGACCATTTTGTTTGGATCTTGAAAGCTATGTAACATTTGCGTTTCATGTGGCTGTAAAAGGGATGAATTCCCGCCTACACTTGAGAATTTGGCTTAGCTTTGTTGTTTACTTTTCATTTGATTTTCGGTTGCAGGAGCTCAGTGGACTGGAATTGTCACAACCATAGCCATTGAGATGCTGAAATCTAACATGGTTGAGGCTGTTGTTTGTGTGCAGAGGTAAAACTAGATTTCAGAAATGGACTAGGCTGACAATTATCAACCATGCCGTAGATTTTTCCATCTACTCATGTAACTGAGTTATTGAAAAATTACAGTGATCCTGAAGACAGATTATCTCCAAGACCAGTATTAGCCAGGTTTTCCACAAGTCGCCATTTTGGTTGTGCATCCATATTCTGGTGTTACTCTGAATTTAGAAGCCTCTTGATGTTTTATTTCTTTTCATGCTAAGGACACCTGAAGAAGTTTTGGCTGCAAGAGGTGTCAAGCCAACTCTGTCTCCTAATCTGAATACTCTTGAATTAATCGAGGTTATTTGCCAAACCCTTCGTTCTCGTTTGTGTTATCGATCGCTGAGTCCACTTCAAATGAAACTGCACTTGCCTTGTAACAGGCTTCCGGAGTGAAACGTCTTCTGTTTTGCGGTGTGGGTTGCCAAGTGCAAGGTATGGTTTCAACATACTTTTTTGTGGACATATATTCAAGTTTCTTCATACGGTGACTCTAATAGTATTGTAATGCAGAGTGATTTCTTATACTGCAGCATTGAGATCAGTGGAGCAGCATCTGAATCTGGAGAAGTTGTATGTTCTAGGCACCAATTGTGGTAATTTTCTCATCCTATCTAGATTTTTTTTTTTGGCCAGAACTTTCACAACTAGTTCTTGTGTTGTACTTTTGAACATTCCATGTTGTATATGTTATTTCCGGGTCTCATATGCCTAGGTCTAGAAATGCTTATACATGTTTTCAACAAGTAATAATAGCATCTTTGATTAATAGTGGACAATGGAACACGAGATGGACTAGACAAGTTTCTGAAAGCGGCTAGTAAGGAGCCAGAGACTGTTCTCCATTATGAATTTATGCAAGATTACAAGGTTAGCATTAATACAATACCGTTACTTATCTGTGCATTTTCTTTGGTGATGCTAATCTTCTTCAATTTCATATAGGTCCAACTCAAACACTTGGATGGACACATTGAAGAGGTGAAATCGCATAAAATACTGTGTTGCTCTGCAATTGCAGCTTAAACCCGTTTCTAAATATTTTTGGCTAAAGCAGGTTCCCTATTTCTCTCTACCAGCAAACGATTTAGTAGATGTCATAGCTCCATCGTGTTACAGGTAATATAAGTCTCTTCAAATAGATTACCTGTAGGAAATTTGTAAAACTTTTCTACAATTACAAACCCTTTCTTTTTTATTTTGCAGCTGCTTTGATTACACAAATGCATTAGCGGTGAGTGTTTCTCTAGCAATTAAGTTATCTTTTCACTTAATTTTGAGTCTGCCAATTTCAAACATTTCCTTATATGTATGAGCTTGTTAATCTAGGATTTGGTTATCGGTTACATGGGTGTTCCGAAGTATTCAGGTCTGAACATGACTGACCATCCACAGTATATTACAGTGAGGTCAATATTTCTACTAATTTTGACATGGACCATATAGGTCCGTGAGGTTGGATAAAATTAGTTTTGTTTATGCCATAAACCACAGAAATGAACGCGGGAAAGAAATGCTCAGCTTGGTAGAAAACCTTTTGGAGATCACTCCAACAATCAGCAGCGTAAAGTTTCTAACATTTATGTTGTTGTTATATTTAAGACTTTAAACTCCATTTAACAAATAACTTGAACAAACTCATCTTTTTGTTGTTGTTTCAGGGTGATCGGCGACCTTTTGTGACAGAAACTGTTAAGGCAGACGATAATGCTAAGTTTGGTATGTTTTCAAACTTTTTCGAAACTCTTTTGTTTCTTGAATCATCTCTACTCAAAGACATTCAGTTTCAAGCTATGCTAGATGCCGAAAAGAAAGTTCTCAGGAAATGCATTCAACTAACATTGTGCTGAAGTCTTCTAATTTTTCAAACTTTTCTATAATTTCTTAGGTCGAGGTCCTGCTCAGCCAGCACCAATATTTGTTGGAAACATTATTGCGTTCATCCTAAGTTTGGTAAGATTCTTTCCTTATGAACACAAACAGAGAAACAAGCTCATTGCATAAAAAGTCTTTTAACTTGCAAAAGCATTCTCGCTTCAGGTTGGTCCTAAGGGTCTAGAATTTGCTCGCTACTCATTGGACTACCATACCATCAGAAACTATTTGCATGTAAACCGCAAATGGGGAAAGCAAAGGTAAAATCTGAAACACACTCCTAGAGATAAAAGTTTCTATCAACTTTGTATTCCTATATTATTGGATCACCCTCTAATGACCAAAGCGGCATTACCATCTGCAGAGCCAACATCCACATGCCATCATATGCCAAAAAGATAGTGGAAATGTACAACAAAAACGGCCATATAGATAAAATGCTTTCCAGGAAATGAACATTTTAGGCCTTTCTCATGTAAGTTTGCAAATGTATATTTCATCCTACAAGTGAGTAAATGTACATTGGTCCTACTCTTTCTCAACTTGTAGTATGATAGTAATATCCAAAACTATTTCCCTCGTGAATTTGGTAAGACACCGGCAAGAAAAGATGGGTTGGTTTGGTGTTTTTGACAGAGAACAGAGAATAAGAAACAGTCTAAATGGGCGGCTGAATCGAAATCACGCCATGTGGTTTCCTTCCTCCATATCTTTAGGTTAAGGTAATGTCTGAGTAAAAGGTTGCAGGGTTTTGCATGAGAACATGAATAACTGTTTTAAGAGGATGGGAACCAGACATTTACACAGTTGGGGGGAATTAGCTTTTAATGTTTTTTTTTTTGTTTGGACAGAGAAGAAGGAACCATGGTTAAGCTTATCACTCACTCACTCACTCATCACCCACTCACTCACTCATCACCATATTTTACAAATTGGAAACTTCAAATTTTACTCTCTTCTAATTTGTCCTTTTGTTTGTCAATTCTCTGTTCTGCTGGTTCAATGACTTTGCTGCAGAGACTCTCAGAATCTCAAGTGAAACCCATAAATGTCTCTGATCTTTTGCACCATAGTTGAATTTTTTCAACAGAGGCTTGTCCATATACAGAGTATGTAAACGTTTTTTTCTAATAATATATTTAGTGAAATAAAGCTACTCTCTGGTACCTTGAATTTTGAAATCCAATTTGACATATATGTATTGCATAATTTGGATCTGTATCTGTTTCAAAATATATATTTATAATTAGATCAAACATCATATATAATACTATATGATTTCACTCAAGTTTTTTCTGAGAATGTTTTAAATGTTACGATATACTATTTATTATCCATCTGTGTTCCAAAAATAGATAAACTGGTCATCCCTAATGGATTTTGCATATCATACAGGAATGCATGTTTCAGTATTCAACTTGTGTTCCCAATCTTTTATACGGATTGTCTTGGACAATCATGTGTAATCAATCAATCATTTGCCTGATTTAATGATTACAAAATGGCTAATAATTCCTTAATCAGTTAAATAACAGCTCTAACTTGCGAGAGTATTCTACCAATAATGAAACAGCATGAAATTAGTTGTTTCTTTTCCTAATCAACAGCAACAACAACAAAAATCATAGAGCTAACACAACATGCTTCGTGAGAATTACCAAGAATCGTAAAATATTTGTCATATTAGATTAAGCAAAACTTCTTACAAGAGTTCAAAATCTAAAATGAAGATAGAAAAAAAAATACAAGAACAAAAAAAAGCACTCTTACAATAAAAATTACATAAAAAAGCCACATCTTCCTAAAAAACAAAGAAAAATCCCCCTAATTTTATTTTCTTTTCACAATTCTCTTATTTTTTGGGGTATTTTTCTTCTGAGGAGAGGGCTTAATTATCTTTTTTTAAATATATATTTTCCCCCTAAATTTGATTTTGATAGTTAGAAATGTGAAATACATCGACGATGACGAGCAGCAGCAGTTTTCTTCTGTTGCTTAGACTCTTCTTTCCACCTATTAGCAATATCATGAGCCACACTCATAGCATCAAGCGACGCACCAAACAATCCTTTTCTCGTGAACCCTACCGCATACAATCCCGCCTCTCCTTTCCATCCGTTTGGAAACGGGTTTTTCGGTATCCCATCATCGGAGAAGAAGTCATTGTCCTGTAAAATAATTTTAATTAAAATCCAACACGAATTTATTAAACCAACTTCTTTCTTAGTCCTAACTGTCATTACCGGATTTCTATTTCTAACTAAAAAACTCGTACCACCATTTCGTATCCTTTTCGATGAAAAATATAAATGTTAATTGTTTTATTTGCATTTATTGCTCACATTCGAAACACAATTTGAGTCGGGTCTTCACTAAACGAGGACCGGGTCGGGTGGGTATTTGTGTTTTGTCTTCCGACATCATTAAATGTCTACAATTTAAGCTAAATCTTTAGAAGAAACAATGAAGGAAAGATGTTTTCTTTAAATTATTTATTACCTTAAGCCATGAAGGGACGTTGCTTCTGTATCCGGTAGCTAGAATAACGGAATCAATCTCAAGAACACGGCCATCCACTAGTTCAACTTTTCCTTCACCGAACTTTATGATTCCGGGGACGATTTTGATCTTTCCCGATCTGATTTTGGGTAACGCTCCGATGTCAAGTACTGGAGTTTTCCCTTCCTTGTTCTTTAGCTCTAACGGTCCAATTTTCGGCCTTTTTAGACCGTATTTATCGGTATTCCCTAAAATCATCCTCGCTAGAAAGAGTATGGTCTTGTCCGCGAGCCAAACTGGCATATACTTCATCATCGTAACTCCTAATTCAAACGTTGATTTCCCAAAAATCTCTCTTGGTAAAACATGCACCTGATAAAAAAAAAAGAAAGGACACAAAAAAAACAGAGTATCAGGGACTGCTCTGTTTTTTAAAACAGAGTAAAAGAAACAGAGAATGCTCTGTTTTTGGAGGATATAAAGACTCAAACTTTTGGTACTTACAGCGCTACGAACGACCATTGATGGGTTTGCTCCGTGATTGTAGAGATCGAGAGAGACTTCCATACCGGAGTTTCCACATCCCACCACCAAAACCTTTTTCCCTTGGTACCTTCCACCAGATTTATAGTCACCAGCATGGAGAACATCGCCGCCAAAATCCTCTAGACCTTCAAAATCCGGCACAACTTTCTCAGCATTCTCTCCCGTGGCCACCACAATCCACCTGCAGATATACTCAAACTCGCAAGAACCGAGCTGACCCATCTTCGAAATGGTCTTAACCCGCCACAGCCCGAACGTCTCGTCGTATTTTGCGGACTGGACTGTCTCGTTGAACTTAGGGTTGATGTCAAAGTTGGCTGCGTAGGACTCAAGGTACTGAATAAACTGAAACTTGGTAGGGTACTCAGGGAACTCGTCCGGGAAAGGATAATTGGGTAATTGGCAAAACTGTTTAGGGAGATGGAGTTTGAGACGATCGTAGGTTCTGTTTTGCCATAATGAAGCAATGCAGTTAGCTCGCTCGAGGATTATGAACGGTACTCCTTCACGTTTCAATCCCGCAGCAACGGCTAGACCTGATGGGCCAGCTCCAACGATGACCGGTCCGTTGACCCAGATGCAACGCCGGGAGAAAATGTCGCTGCCGTCGGGGATGAGGTTTTGAAACATACTCGAGATGTTGATAGACTTCTTGTTATTATTTCCATACATCTTCCACAGAGTTTAGAGTTTGCTTGTCTGGTTGTGAGGAGAAAACAGAAGAAATTTTGAGATTGTAGAAGAAGAAAAAAAAAAGATTTGGGAAGCTTTTTAGGACAAGAGGATGGAGATGTAAGTGTATGTGTGTGTTTTGTTGGATTGGAGAAGAAGATGTATAAATAGAGAAGAAGACTTGAAGCAAATTGGTATTTGTAAAATTAGTAAATATAATAATATTGCTTATGAATGTTATTTATATCTCGAATGATAAGTTTGCAGCCACCATTATTTTTGTTTATTTTTTATTTTTTCATATGGTCCTTACTTATTGGTAATAAATTAATCCTCGTCCAACAAATACAATAATTAGTCACAAGAAAAGTGGTTCAATATTTTGCATCTCCTTTTCTTTGCATGGCAAATATCAACGACGTATACAAGATGAAGATTGACTCTATTAATTAGTAAAAGAACTACCAAAATGTTTTAAATCATTAAGAGAGATTTGTGGTCGGTTAAACCCAAAAATCAAAATTGTGGTCGGTTCAGACCGAATTAAGAAGACTAGTTTCTATCTCCTTTTAGTTTCCAAAATCTTATTTTTAGGCATATATCAATAGTTCAGGTATAAACCAGATAAAATAGGAATTTAAAGCGTATTGAGAGAGAAAATACATGACTTTGGATATACACTTGAGAAGAGAAAGAAAGCAAGATAGTTAAATATGATGTCAGGTTGCAGCCAACGTGGGAATCATTTAGGTTAAAAAAAAGTGATACTTATATGTTGCTTATATTGATCGATTACACTGAAGAGACATGACAACGCATTTTGCTACACGATCATGTATATACACATAAACATGAAAGGTCCATTGGGACTTGGGAGTTTCTGTTTTGCTCCTCTTTGGTCCAGTTTTAGAGAAAACTATAGTTATAACCCTTGTTCTAAAAATCGGCCGCCTAGCCGCCTAGGCGCTGATCGGAGGAGCACCGCGGCGATTTTGGCCAAATCGATGAGAAAAATCGGAGATTTTTTGATTTTTTGTCCGCCTGGACCGCCTAGACGGCCGCCTAGACCGCCTAGACGGCGCCTAGCCCAATTTTTTTTTTTTTTTTTACTTTTTTTTTCATCTAAAATTCAAAACGTCCTACTTATGTTCGTAATTTGTATAAAAATCATAAATTTGAAATTAAAATCTTGTTTTCATGTGTTTAATACAATTTTAAAAACAATATTATATAAATTACTTAATTATAATGGATTAATATGTTTTTAAAATATTAAATAGCCCTAAAACTAATCCCCGATTAATCCCCGTGTAATCCCCGATTTTTTTGCTAGGCGCTAGGCGCACCCTCACCGCCCGACTAGCGCCTAGCGATTTTTTTAACACGGGTTATAACTCACTTCATTTGTAGGCATATAAATTATTTAACTGTTATACAAATTTGACTTGAAAACTTTATATAGTTTATTCACACGTTGCGACGATTATAACATATAAAGAGTTAATGGAGAAAATTGTACAGACAAAAGAGTTCAGATGAAAAAAAAAACATAGAATTGCAAAGGGGAGTACTATTTAATAAGCTAATAGGAATTATTTTCTTAGACAATTTAATAAATGTATACATGGTTGTGGAATTTGAGGTAACGTGGTTAAACATCCATCAGGTGTCTACACTCTACACTACACATCACACAGACTTCCCCAATCCACAGACTAATTAATTTTTCCATAAATATATATTTCTTCCGTATCAAAAAGAATGATGTTTGAGGTTTTATTCTTATATCAAAAAGATTAATTTTCTGTAGTATATTTAATGTCTTTTTTTTTCAAGATCAGTTGATTGGAGTAAGTGGGATAAAAAGTAGCTTGAAATCATTTTTTTAAAAGATATAACATAAAAGTAATTAATAAATATACATTATTTATTGATTTCTTAATTTTAGTGAAAATCTTAGAAAATCAATATTTCTAATATGAAAGGAGTAAGAAAAATGAAAATGAAAATGAAAAATGAAAAATAAAATTAAAATGTACTAATAATTTGTGGGTTTTGGTTGACGTTTGGTTGACGTATGGGTCAACAGATATCGCCACATCAAGATATCTTGGGTTCATGAGAATTGAGAAATAAATATACATATTTTTGTATGTATTCTTCTTGATAATAAGAATAGTAACAACTTGATGATAATTTTAAACGTATTTTTTCGTTTCAATTTATTTTTGGTGTAGACAGTATTTGAATCAAACTGAAATAATTAGTTTCGTATGATTTTTAACTTCATTTAGAAAAATAAAATGCACCTCTTAAATCCTTATTACGAAGAAACTTTTTGAAAAAATGCATTTCAAAAAAAAAAAAAAAGCATGTTTATTTTATAGAATTGGTTAGTTTTGGCGTCCCAAAAATCTAATTCATTTTAAATCCAATTAATCAAATCAAAAATGTTGAACTCATCTGGTCGACAGACTACTCTAGAAAGACTACATACGAGGAAAAAAAAAAAAAAAAAAGACTATTAGGGAAATATGGAGAAATGCATGCATACGATCCTTGCTGTTATGAACTTCAAATAAACTTTAGTTTAATTAAGAGATTGGACCTAGAAAAGTTTAAACTTTTTCTTTTAGAATTAGTGATTAATATTTTCTCGATACGAATTCTAATTAATATTTTAAATAACAAAATTAAAGAGCGTTTCAACATGTTTTTTGGTCAACTCACATGATCGATTACTTGCGTCTAAAAATCCACTAACAACTTGAGTTTCATAATGGTTAACCAAAAAAAAATGAGTTGCATAACTCTGCCTACTCGAATTTTAGGTAATAATGTTGTGAATTGTGCATGATAGTTAAATAATGCCAAAGAATTTCTATTTTGTTACACATATTATAAGGGGAAAAAAAATATACTTTCTATATATATGGATATCATTTGAATATTATAAACTGAATAATACAAGCAGTTACATCCGTTTATTAGACCTTCATAGCAACATTCGTACGAAGAGAATCTTAAAAAAATTAATAGATTTATACTTGTAAACATTTGTATTTTTCCTCTTGGTGGTGAAGGTAAATTGTTATCAAGATCCAATGAACCCCGTGACAAAAAAAAAAAAAGATCCAATGAACCTATCTATATTTATAGTATATAATTTGGTTGTTAAGACATTCATTGGGATGTTGCATATATCCAAATTAAATGTACAAACTTATTGGAATAAGCAACAAACATGAACGCTGGAACATATATTTTTTTTTTGATAAAGTTTTTTTTTTTTAACCAGGTTATCCGGGCCCCACCACTGGTGGTCCCGACTAGCACCGTATTGGGCATTGCCCTCAAGTGTGGTCCTGGTGGCCTTACATACCTGTTTCACGTCATCCCATCGCTAAGGGCGTGGCAGTGGCCAAATGGGGTAAAATCCAGAAGTGTCGCGCTTGCAGGGAGTCGATCTCTGGCCTGGACCAACAGAGTCGCTCCTCTGACAAGTGGAAACCACTGGACAACCACCACTTGATTAAATTATTAGTACATTTTAATTTTATTTTTATTTTTCATTTTCATTTTCATTTTTCTTACTCCTTCCATATCGTTTGTACATTTATACAAACGGATAGATAATTACTAATAACGTTTTATATTGAAAGAGTAGTTTTCCGAATTGAAAACACGATGTGATTGTTCAAAACTCCCATTTGCGATTCAACTTCGATTTCTAATGAGAAGCTAATTAAATGTTTTTTATATCAATAAACCTATCACACTATAAATTTACAAAACTAGCAACTTTATTGTTTAGAACGTTAAAACAAAAAAAATAACTCTTACCTCATATGCATATTGAAGAAAAAAATATTTTACGTTAACATTATTCTAAACTATACCAATAATTATTTTCACTTACGTATGATCGGAGAAAAATGTGCACCAATCTAGAGGTAGAGGAGAACCAACATGCCCTTCCTTTGGCAGAGAAGTTAGTGTATTTAACTTTAATTCCATATATAATCGGATTAGGATAATCAAAGAACAACTGAATAGAAGTTCTCGAGAATATTCGGAGGTTTTTACCTTTTAGTTTCACCGACCATTTCTGTAGAATATATCATAACTCGTTTACCAAAAAATATATCGAAACTCAACACCGTTAAAAAAAATAAAAATATTTGGCTAGTCAGCAAATTGAAAAAGCACATTTAATTATTTAACACAAAAAGTCACATATCCTTTTTTTTTTTTTTTTTTAAAGTCACATATCCTTATAACTATCTCGTAATATGTAGATGTATATAATTTGACATGTTAGACTGATTCATAAAATCTAACGTACGGGATCCTGAGAATATCATGTTTATGTTTTGTAGTCTTTTAATGATAGAGTATTATAGTAAAAAATATAATTAATGTCTTTTAAATGTGAATGGTATAATAATTTAATAATTAATACTGATCAATAATAAAAAAAATAAAAAGTTTATAGTCTTTCTTAGCAATTATTAAAAATTGAATCATATTTGTATGAAAAATTGGACTTACATACAAAATTGGTATAGTGACATATATATATATATATATATATATATTATAAAGAAAAAAAATTTACTAACATTATACTCCCTCTGTCCCAATATATAAAATGTTTTAGACCTTTTCATTTGTTATATTATATAAGATTTTTTTCTAATTTTAATGCATGATTTATATTAGTTTAATAGTTTTAAATTATTTTAATTATACAGTATCTTCTTCCATTGGTTGAATTTTCATAAATGAAAAATATTTATTGTTTTTTATCTCTGTGTTTTTAGTCCAAACATCTAATAAAATGTGACAAAAAGAGTATGTACTACTGTAACTTTCATCAAAGTGAAATAACTCACATATGGATAATGGTACGCGGTTGCTGAACATTTCTTGGAATATACACTATTTTTTGGTTAATTTGATGCATAGATATAGAGAATCGAAAATTGAAGGCGTGTTCCATTCTCGTTGATTGAGAGATCATAAAGTGAGAAGTGAAGACTGAAAAGACTTAGGGAATTGCTCACATTTACCATATTCCAAGACTTGGGCAGTGGTGTGGTCTCATTTCCTAGAAACCTCGAGAGCTAACATTAATGCACCGATTTACACATATTTTAGTACTCTCACAGCATGTTGGTTTAAGTTTAATTAAACTGTTCGATGCACTGTTTTGATTTACGTGCATACATCATACGTGCAATTCGCCCATATATGTATGTTTATATACATATGCATTGCATTACCAATATGGCAATATCTTACGGACAACGCTTCCTTTTTTCGTATATATCGCACTACAGATCTTTTGATGTATTGTTTCAGTGTTTACCCTCATTAAAAAAACAGAGTAGTAGTTGTTTTCATATACTATAATGGAAAATATATAGATAATCAAAATATTTGATTCACTATATAAAATTTCAGTACAAATAGTTTATTAGTGGACAATAAAATCTTCTAGAGGGAGAGAATATTGGATTTCGCTTGTGTTTTTTTCGAATAAAAATAATAATTAAGAGAAATATCTATGGCGTGGCGAATACACAATTGGGAAGCAGTTTGTGTATATCACATCACATGAAAACATGGGAATTTGAACACTAAACTCCATTATGCTACTCAGAAAATTGTCTTTTAAATAATTTTCAGTTGACTTTGTGATCTCTCATTTGACCATTAGCAAAACCAATCCATATTTGCTTTCCATAAATGAAGACCATAGGTGGACTAAATAATATAAACTGACATAACATAATCATCAAATGCAACACTATCAGCCAAATTTTGGTCAAATCTTTTGGTGGGTATATACGTAATGCCAATCATTTCTAACATCTGAAAATTATTTGGTATGACAAAAAGAATAATATATACATATATATTTTAGTTTACTAAATAACAACTCTTTTTGTCCAATAAGTGTAATTATTGCCAGAGAATCTCGCAAAGCAAAAAAATACTAGCAATTAAACATAAAACTAAATGTTACGAGAGAAGATGACAAATTATTGCATAAGTGGAATTGCCGAAATACTTTTTTGCTAATTATAAATACATTCTTTTTATTTCATTAACCAGATTCGATCGACAGAGTCAGCTACTTAATCATGTGACTTAATTTGTTTTTTAATAAATATAACTGATTAAGAACCCAAAATCCCATGTTACAATTTTAAATTAACATAACAGCCTACCTAATTTTATGCCGTCCTATATTTTGTTTATTACTTTTTCTTTATACAGTTGAATATATGTTGGTGGTAACATGAAAAATAATTTAACATTTATTTTCTTTCAACTGTTTTATGCGGATTAGTGGATTACTGTGGGTTTGACCAACGTATGGTTATGTTATTGAATCATAAAAAGAGAAAAGCATAGGAAGTTGATATTTAAGATTAGGGATCGGTGACTCCATGCTACTCTACTCGTATCAGTTATCACATAAACTCATTTTTAAAACCAAACTATATTTGTTTTTACTTTTCACTCATGCATGTTTCGAATTTTCGGAAATAAGATGAGATTTACATCAGTATATAAAGGATATGATTAACTCTCATTTCCGATTAATTTGGAGTTTGAATTTTAAGAAACTTGAACATATAAAGTAAAATATTTATTATTGAAGACATCAGCAATGATTACACATGATAGAAATCTCAAAGACAATGGATTTCATGTGAAAAAAGAATCTTCAGAAAGATATATATTGGGTTTTTTGGAATTTTTTTGGCACAACATGGACTACTAAAATATAGCTATAATAAAGAGAAGGAAAAAAAAGAAGAAGAAGAAGATAGAGATGCAACTAACTCCATAACTGTAATAACTGAAAGGGTATGGAAATATAATAAATGATTGGAGTCATATGGTTCCCTAACAAAAAATTGTGATAGTGAAAGATGGGAAGTCCATGTGATCACATGTTTTTCTGATTTTAATTTATACCATCAGCCTCAGGCCCTCAGCCCTCAGGTGTCTTCTTTCTTTGTTGAACTATTTTTACTGGTCAACCCCTTAAATATATATATATATATTGTCGTAATTTTCTAATTTTATTCATATTTTCTGGATACTAATCTGGTTTTTCCAAAACTGTTTATATAGTCCGATCAATTCATCCAGATTTAAAACTTAATTTCTGGTATGATCTGTATTTTAGAATATTAATGTTCTGATTAAAAAAGGTCTACTAATTAATGTATGTATCAATGGCCAATGGGAATAGTTTGGTTTGATATTTAAGCGTCATGTATCGTGTCAGACATAATAAGCGGCATGTGGTAGCTAGCAAATCAATGTGATTAAGAATTGTTAACAAAATAAATCACAATATATATGATGATGATGAATATATAGTGCACTTTTCTTAGTAATAATGGCTTTTGGGCTATTTTATGTAGTCACGAGTTTCCTCTTTAATTCCAAAATATGAATTACTAATACATTATATATATATATTCTCTCATGAATCTTTTCCAAAATACATATTCGAAAGAAGTGTATGATAGAGATGTGCTATAAATTAGTTGTATTAAAGAAAGAAGGAGAATGTTATTGTCATTCTTATTTTGCACTAAATAAAGCCGTAGCGCCGATAAATTATGGAGTGAATAATTTTTCAATGGAAAATGTTCTATATGCTAATCATGAAAGAGAATATAATTTCTCCCCTTTTTCACAATATATTTTCAAAGTAATTTATTTACTAGAAGGCTTATTGATTTTTAATAATCTCCATACCACCAGAGGCTTAAAAAATAGAATAGCATTTGAGAGTGAGATCTTTCTTTTTATTATTGTGTATTTGTGGTATGACAATGAGCAGATTATATTATTTGATTACTACTACGAGTAAATTATAAGTACTATTTATATACAAGATGTATGTTAGTAGCTAATTATAGCAAAGAGAAGGTGTTATTAAAACTTTAATTGTCATGGAATTAAATGCTTAGAAAAACGGGTAAGTTTAAGCCGTCTGCGAAGATTCTTGCAGATGTACATTGCATTTTGCCTCTAAATTTCTCATTCTCTCTTTCTTTTCACCCCTTATTTTAATAATAATGTGGCTCAATAAATTACAATTATTATTGTTGTTTTTGCTTGAGCAGCGTTGTCTATGTAGTTACCCAAGAAGTTGACAAAAAGAAAAGAAAAAATTATATTTCATGTATCAATCTCATGTTAAATTTTGATCAAAGACAAACCGGTTTGCAACCGGGATGTTGACCGAGTGACGTGGCAATCCGAATTCCGATCCAAGGCTTTTTGGCGGTCTCATAATATTATTATAAGCAGAATTTGTACTACAACTTAAAATACTGCTTTAGGGTTTCTTATCCCACAAGTTAATGAGCCTGAAGAGATCAAAAGAAGAGAGCGATCGAGGTGTACAAAAAGAAAGCTATGGAGATTTCTACAAAACCGAAGAGGAATGGAATATACATGTTATTATACCAAGGCTGAAACAGGTATACATGCCCGGCCCCTTCGATTCTTCGTATGGTTACTTGTTGTCCAAGCTTCGGTTTATCACATTTGGAAGCAGAGGACACAATCTGCAGTCCATTTCTCCTCTGCTCATCTTCAAAAACATCGATCGTGAGGTGCGTAATACCATTTCTGCTCGTCGGCATCGTAAGCGTTGGAGACATCTCATGCTTCTCTGGATCCGTTAATCTTTTATTTGTTCCAAATCTCTATTGTAATCTTGCTTTTTATTTCTTTTTGCCAAGATTACTCTTCTCTAGGTTTTACCTAAGTGTATTTCCTAAACATTTCATTTCTAATGATATTAACATTTTAGCAAAAAAAAAGAGGCTGAAACAGGTTCTCAATCCTTGAGAAAGTGGAAGTTGGGGTTATCAGCGAGTTCCGAAGCTGATTTTACATTCGCAAAGTCCTTTTCTTGCATGCAGCTTGATATTTCATCGGTGTCAAAAGGGATGCTGTTGTGTCCACACAAATGGCAAATTATTTAGGACCGTATGCTCAAGATGGCCCAACAATTTTGTGAATGATTTTAGTCCGTACCTGGAATCGTCGTCTAGCAAGAAGGAACGGCTATCTTCATTTTCATTTGTCATTAGAAGTTTTAAGTTGGAAATCACCTGCTTTATGAAGACCACGATAGACAATTTAGTAGAGAGTGTCTTTTTTCTTTTTCTTTTTGGTTTATCAGAGCTCAGAGCAATGTACCTCTGGTGATACGTTATGATCGCCGTCGTCTTTGTCCTTGCAGAGAGTACATATTTTATACAATTGCTCAGTACTAAGAACCTGACAGACGGAGAAAGATTTGAAGAATTAGGTTAATTACTCTTTCTAGAGATAACAGAAGGCTACCAAGGATTTAAGTCCTCCATGCATTCCTCACATCAGAGAAGCAGAGACTTACCGAGCAAATGTTAGTTGTAAGATCATCGTATGTAATTGTGGACTTTGGTTCTGTAACCTGAAAGAAAAAGCCCATGAACATTCAGGAATGAGAAATAAGAGGGAGAGTGGTACACTGTCAAGAAAAGAAGACAAACCAGAAGCACTACGGCTTGTCTTGTGTGTTTCAGTTCATCCCAAGAAGATCCTACAAACTGTATTCAAGAGTAGCAAGTGAAATCATGTCCTAAATATGGTTGGTTACTACAAATTTTTCAGGCTCCCCAAGTTTTTTACCTCTTCAGTCGCTTGGCTGCACCATAACTCTAGTTCATCTAACCCTGCCTTCACTTTTTTGCCCATGTTGACTGTGCAGCATTCTCGTTCGAGGAGAAGACTGCATGGTTCAGATAATAGCTCTAGTTTAATACGTTGACTTCACGGAAAGTAGATTTATCCATGTGAAAGTTGATGAAGGGATTGAAACAATAACCTGTTGAAGAGTTGAACATTGATGTATTGGAAAGTTTGGCTGAAGATCTTCTGAACGAGAAACAGAGGAACCTGAAAGAGAACTTTTTAGTAGACAAATTAAGCAGTAATAAAGCTTACATATAGAAATATTCTTACGTAGTTTTTCTTCCATGTGATGAGATTGTAATTCAAAAACCCAATAATGCTTTGCCAAGAGCTTGCTTGTGAATTCTCTTCAGAAGACTTCACTGCTTGCCCCTCTTTAGATGGTGAATTCTCATCAGATAGCTTTTTCGGTGACTTATCTCCCGCTGACTTCTTCGGTGAATTCTCTTCAGATGACTTAGCTGGGAGATTCTCTTCAGATGGCTTAGTCGGTGAATTCTCTTTAGATGACTTTGATGGTGAATTCACAACAGAGGAATCATATGATGATTCCTTCAGACTCTGAATCATTAGAAGAGAATCATTTAAATGAAACAATCCTATCTTCCAAGCTGATAGTTTCTCAAACGATTATTTATTGGTCGGGTGACAAAAGGTATACCTGAATGCAGGAAGAAATCAGCGATGATACTTCTCTCTTAACATTCTCACGGATTATTCCATACATTGTTTCAACATAGGCCGTAAGCTGCTGTTTGAAAAGTAAAGCAGGGTATCTAGCATCTACTTGCTGCACCACATCAGTTGAAAGATTTGGGGAAGAGGTTGAACGAAAACCCTAAAACAATCACATATATAGTAACCCTCGATACATAAGTTTTGAAAGATACGGAAGATTTAGGAATAACATAAGAGTCTAGAGCTAGAAAAATCAAGCTACATGGCCATCAAGACAAGAATTTGTTTCCATTTCCTTGTTACCTGTGTCATCCTTCCAAAAAATGAAGTTGGCTGAGGAGGTTTTGTTGGACTTGAGCCAGTTGAGCTCTGTTGTCTCAGGCTTCTTTGAAGCAAGAATAAGAGTGTTGATGTGTTTGTTAGCCAATAAGCCAAATGATTATCGTCTTCCTGATTCTGCATATAAATAAGCAGAGGATTTTGTTAAGTTCTATCTAACTCAAAGTCGGAGCGATCACAGGAAAATTATGAATTATTTGAGGCTTGCAACTCTTTTTTTGGGTCATCTTATGTGAACCATGGATATGCTTGTCAAGCCGCATATCCATTGGCCTCTGATTAATGACCATAAGTAATATAAAACAAGTAACAGGTTACCTCTATTGCAGAACCAAACACAGGAACAATTCGATCAAAGATACTTGTTTTTTCTGCTTCGAATATTTTCCAGCGCATAAGACATTTATATATTGTAAGAGCTGCAACAGGCTTTCCATGACTGAAACCGATGTTTTTGGATACACATTTGAGAAGAACATCAACAAATTCCTGCAGCATAGAAATATTACAACCAACTAACCAGTGAAAAGAAGTATATATAACTATAAATTAGGGATAATGTTCTCGTTAGGCACATACGTGGGGTTGTCGTTCAATTCGAGATCGTCTAAAAGATTCTGTCCCAAACCTTCTTGACGGTATAGGAGCAAGTGATTCCTGTAAGAATGCAAAAAAACTGTCAAAGAAACTCTATCTATAAAGACTTGCGATGTGCAAGATGAAAGTCTATCACAGAACAGAATATCTAGTTCATTACTTACATGATGTCCGTTCTCCAAAGGCTGCAAGAGGTAGAGGGAAGAAGTCAAATATTTTTTTCAAAAAATTATACACAGAAGTACGAGAAATTGTAAATTTACCGGGGTTCCTGTAAATGACACCTGGGGAGACATTTTCCGCGAAGCAGAATTAACCAGCGCTTGCTGCCGGCGAATTTGTTCTTCTGCTTCCATGTCAGAAACCTTTTCCTCAAGCCTAAAGAGAAAAATAATCAAGTAATTCATATGTACTAAGTACTAACTAACGAGAGTGCAAATATATCTCAGAGAAGGGATAAAAACGATTGACACTTTGGAGAAGAAAGAACACAAATCGTCAAACCTTTGCATTGATGTCTTCAAATCGATTAGCTTTGTCTCTGCGTCTAAAACTTGTTTCAGCCTCTCTTCACAAAGTCTACTTGCTTCCTCGTACTTCTTTTCAGTTTCATCTATTTTCTTTTCCAAGGAACTTACCAGATCCTGTTGAAAAATTATCAGAATCAAGTTAGAGATAGAGACAAAATCCAAACAATTAACAGAGAGAGGCTATATCTACGGAAAACTTACATTCAGGTCTTTGTTTTCATCAGCAAGTTTTTTGACCCTCTCATTGTCAATTAAAGCATCCTCTGTCAAACTCTCTTCTTTCAAAACGCGTTTTCCCTCCTTTTGTTCATCTGTAGAATAGTTCCCGCTTTCATTGATCTTCTTCTCTAACGAACCTACGAGTGCCTAAGAAGTAGTTCCATTCATCAGATCAGTGGGACTAATAAATTGAAAACACCTAGTTGAGCATGTTTGATCCATTTGGGTTTCTTTGGTCATGCTACATCTGTAGAAAGATTACCTTGAGCCGCTCATTCTCAGCTGCGAGATTGCTCACGCTCTCGTAATCAGATGAAACGTTCTCCTTCAACTGCTCTGTGATATTTGAGCTTGTTTCGTCATGTTTTCTGTCCAATGCATCAATTTTCTCCTCCAAGGAACTTACCAATGCCTAAGAATATGTTATGCTCGATCAGATATATATTATCAGAAGGAAAAATCGAAATTTGTATGAACTCAAATTGTGTATCAGAGAATCTAAAAGTCCTACCTTAAGCTGTTGATTTTCAGCTTCAAGTTTGATGATGGCAGACTGATCAATTACAGGAACTTCTTCTTTTATCCGCTCTTCACTTATCTTACTTATTTCTTCATATTTTCTCTCGGATTCATCAATTTTATTTTGCAGCAAGCTCACCGAATCCTTTTATGGAAAGAGGATAAGACAAACAACGACGATGATACATATAAAATCATAAACATAATCTTCAACGCAGACACTGAATACCGAGGAGTAAAAGGTTCAGACATAGAATTTTTATGACTAACCTTAAGCTGTTCATTCTCAGCAGCAAGATCGTTACTCATCTCAAGTCCCTTAGAGAGTTCTTCAATCTCAAGTTGCATGTCTTGTAAAGCGGACTGCAAGTCTGAGATCTCCTTACTTTTGGTTTCTTGAGTTTCCCTAAGCTGAAGTTTTATATCTGTTAAAGCGGACTGTAATGCTTCGATTTCTTGAGATTTGGCTTCCTCGATCTCCATCTGCAGCAGTACACTGATCAGATGCCTCATACAGAACCAACAAAGTGATCCAGTTTACAACGAAAAATTCTTCAAAAAATAAAATAATTTGCGTCACAGGTACTGTGTTGTCCAGCATGATATCATATTGATGAAATGACGTTTACCCTCATCTGTTTCTCAAGCTCCAAGTTTGAAGTGAGTTCTTCCACTTGATTTTCCAGCTTAGTCTTAGCATCTTGAAGTACTCCTGTTTCTTTAGCAGCCTGAAAAAATGATGAAATATAAGAAAATCCCTGCTTATCTATATTTCTCATGGAAGGTCAGTTTCTGTAAAGAACAGAGTTAGTGAAACTAAGAACCCCATATCCATATGTTAGTAAACTAGGGTTACCATTTTTAGATTTCGCAATTCTTGGCGTGCAACTTTCACTCTCCAGCCACATTGAGTAGTAATGGCTGCCTTTTTCGTTCTCACATAATGCTGACGACACAAACATCTTCTGATTTGACTCTGTGTAACCAGTAAGTTAAATGTCATCAATACTCAAACAAGTATATGTATGCGATAGGTATAAAATAGGCAAAAAGAGAAACAATTTCATCAATATGTGAGCTTAAACTTGCTTGAATAATGATTGTAGCTCTTCTCTTCTTCCTAAACTGAAGTTCAACTCGAGCAGCTTTTGCTCGCATCCCTGTCTGAACTGAACAAGCAGACGAGCACAAGCTTTTATAGGCATTTTGGCAAATATAAGTCCGTGCCTGCTTCTGAATCCTCAGAGAAGCAGCCTCTCTTCGCATGGTCTCAAACCAAACACGTGCGACTTGCCCTAAATTCAGTTTAAGGAGGGAATAAGACAGCCTGATAACATTTATCGAAGCCAACAAAATATTTGTACCAACAAACGCATACAACATGTATTACCTCTACACAAGGCTTGAATTTCTGTTGAAGCGGCCTGCAACAACAGAAACTTCTTGCGAGATTGATAAGTAAGGACTTTTCTCTGTATAATCCGTGCTGAGTGACCAAGAACTTCAGCTCGGTGAGCATCCAGTTCTGCCATTTGACCTGCCCTAAGAAACACCTTTGTCTTCCCAATCTATGATGCAAGAAAATTATTTGTAAAGATTGTCATATATAGAAAGATATATTAGCAGAAAAAGAAAGCTATAATAAATCTTGCAGTGTTGACTAATTACATATTCAAAGATGGAAGTTCCAGTGCCATTTATTTGTGTTTTACTAATCGCAAAACAAGCAACACACTAGAAAGCGCGAGGTAAGATTATGAAACTGCACCTGAAAACCTTTGAGGTCCACTTTTGCTAGTAGCTTTTTGCAAGCGTCAACTTCGTCATAGCTATTAACATAAATCCAAAACAAAAAAAGTTTGTAAGTGAAGCTAATACCTTAGTTCCTATAAAACTAAAGTAAGATAATATGATAAAATGTAAAACTAGTTACAGGAATTAAGTGTCGGTTAGCTACCTGCTCTTTGTAGTCTCTGGGGCTAAAATTCTGAACCGAGTCAAAAAATCATTGAAAGGCCTTCTAGTAGGATATCCAGCGCAACTAATCCTAATGGCTTCCATGACTCCCTGAGATCAGATACAGGGAGTTCCACAACATCATAAGAAAGCTTGATAATTTAATACAGTTACAAAATTCAAAGCATAAGGTTCTCTGAAACAATAAAAGCTTACCCCACACCTAAGTTGATGCAAAATATTAATGTTCTCAAATATTTCTGGCTTAAGAAGGTTATTTGGTTTAACACATCGTATGTAGTGTGGTTCCGTGGTGCTCAAACTCTCGAGCAAAGATTGCAGTTGTTGCTGTATTTTAGCACGTGGTGAGAACCATAGTAGAGATTATAAGCAGAATCAGGTGTAACTTAACATTAGTTCAGACCTTAAACTGAGAACCTATTGATGAGAACTTTGATGTCTTGGAAGATTCCTCTGGCAATGGTGGAAACAACGATGAGACAAAAGAACAGTCTGAAGAGCTCAGGAGAGCTTGATGTTCTCCAACAACATAATCTTTGTTCTTGTCCAAAAACAGTTCTGTCTGATAAGTGACCTGGAATTAAACAATAATACAGACATTGGACCAAGGTAATTTACATCAAGACAAGCATTTAAGCACGCAGTTTGGGTTATGAGGATCACTAACATCACCAGCATAGTGGCAAATTGTAAAGTCTGTTTGAGCCAATTTTGGCTTGCCAAAACGCTTGTGGTCTTTAAAAGTCTGGTACAGCTTTTGAGCGAATGTATCATGTGTTGATCTTGGAAACATGCTGCAGATGTAAATAGAATCCTAATCATTTTTTTCTGAAGACAAAAGAGAGAAGCAACGAACAAACATGACCTTTTAACATTACCAAGCCTCGTCTAGAAGGGCAATGATTCCACCAGGTTTCTGGCATGACAAAACTACACATCAGATACTCAAAACCAATATACTAACACTAAGTGTGATGAAAATAAGTTCCAACATTTCACATTGTGTGCTACTAACCTTTTCAATAAGATCAAGGACATCCTGATTATCAATGAACTCTATGTAACTCCAGTCAATCTCTTCTTTAGTATATTCTTCTTGCTCCATCTTGAACACATGCTGTAGAGAAGAGGAAGGTATGTATGAATATTGGGTCAGTCGAGAAACAGAACAATCTAGTGTCAGTGTCCAACCTGGTTGAAATGTTGTTGCAGCTTCTCGTTTGTTAAATTTATACAAAATTGTTCAAAGCTGCAAATTGTCCGTGAAAATGAGAAGACTATGTTGGAATGAACAAAAGAATTATAATCAAACAGGCAAACCACAGAACTGCAAGGAACGTACAATAACCAGAATAACCATAAACTCGATAAAAAAACCATCAGCTCTAAGTTAAAAGAATCTAGTAAATCAGAGAGCATAAATGTAGGAAGCAATGTAAGAATTCAATTCTCAGTTCCAGAGATTTAGCATGTCAGTGAAAACAAAAGCATACCGGTTAAGCACCTGTTTGTCTTGAAACTCTCGAATCCATAAATATCCAGAACTCCTATAATGTGTTTTGAATTTGGGTCTTGGCCGATGGAATTATTGATCTTGGTCACGAGCCTGTAAGCAAGAAAGTTATAACCTTTTACATAGAAATCTCAACAATATAATAAATCCTTAAGAAAAAATCATCTACCAATCAAACAATTTAGAATAGACAATCTTGGCTAGTGCATCTCTTCCTAGAGCTGCACTATCAGGATCAAGCGACTTTGTTATACTTTCATCACGAGTCACCATGACCCTTTTACACAAGGAATCTTCTAAAGATTTCTCATCACACCTGCAACAAAGAGAAAGTCAAGGCTGCAATTCTCGCTGATCATAAAACAGTTTTATCTGAGAAAAGACAGAGTAGTGAAGCATTTACATGAAAAGTTCTGCTGCCACTTTTAGATGAAACCGTGATTTTTCGTCCTTAGGTTCTGAAGCTTCTGATTCTTCACCCTTTGCAAACTCGATGTTCCCTAGATGAAGGATTGCAGCCACTACTCGGAAGATTCCATCCTACAACAGTAGAATGTAAGAAGAGTTGTTCTCATGACTCAGCATAACTAGAATAAAGTACCTGCTCTTCAGAATTGATCCCAACAACGTCCATAGCTTTCCTTGTAGCTAGGTATTCCTTGGAATCATCAAGCCCATCCAACGCATAACAATTAGACTGATTTAGATAGCGAAATGTGCTTGGTTTTCCTAACTTGTACCTCTCAGTTTCCTGAAACCTCATGAAAAAACACTGTTTAGTCAACGTGAATCTCATGTAAAGCATGTAAATGATCTCCAAGATTTCGAGCTAAAACCGCCTTAGAAGATATCAGGGCAAACCTGTTCTGGTGCAGCGCAAAGCATGTAAAAGCAATGATAGTTTCTTTCAGGGTCAGAAACTTGACAAACCCGAGACCTCTCTAGCAAATATGTCCTAATAGCAGCTCCAGAGATTCTTCCCCTACGATCGAACTGAATCTCCACAAATTTACCAAAACGACTGCAACATGGAATTTGCGCAAGTGTCTTAAATTTGGATTCAAGAAAATACACAAAATGGACAAATCAACAAACGTGAGACTCCTCTCCTCCACCTTGAATTATTGTTTCTAACGGTTTTTGCATTGCCAAAAGCTTCTAAAACTGGGTTGGACTGCAAAACAGAAGAGTAAATCAGAGAAAAGTATGACAGGAAATTACTGGAGGAAACTCAGTAAGTCTATCTTTGCAAGAATGTACGCTTGTAGAAAATTGGATTGTAAGATCTATTTAGAAAATTATACCTCCAAAACTTGCTGCTCCACGGATCGTCCCTCACTCTCAGCTCTTCCACCCATGTAGGCAAGATATCGCATGAGCATCTTCGTGCTCTCCGTCTTCCCAGCACCGCTTTCCCCACTTACCAAGATCGCCTGACTCACTCCCTCGTTGATCATTTTCCTAAATGTTAATATTTTTGGTGATTGAAGGATCAAAAACAATTAATAATGCAACAATAATACCAGCTAGTAAACGCAATGGAAGAGTTACCTGTACGCAGAATCTGCAACCGCAAAAGGATGTGGACTCAACTCACCAAATGCTGTGCCCTTATACTGTTTCATTGTCTCACTTCCATAAAGGTGGGGCAATCTCTTAAAGGGATTCACAGCTATCAATATATTTCCTGTGTACGTCTGGTATTCATCATCAAAAAATTATCTTGCAGAAACTTTGGAGACATATTAAGATCACGTGATGTTAAATGTAAACAACAAAATTCCTTGAAAGTAAATATGGTTGAAAACTGGTACTTGAACTCAAAAGCGGTAAATAGCTGAAGCTTACATATATTTCATTTGCATCATATCGGCACTTAAGATTGAGCAGAACCCCTGGTTCATGCAAATATGCAAGCTTTGTCATGTCGTCCACCCCAAGTTCAGGGAACTCGGGGTCCTTGGGGTAGACATTATTTAACTTTGCCACAACCTAAGAAACAAATGTAAACAAATCTCAATTCTAATCTTAGATAATGCATGACCATTAAGGAATCGGTTCCATAGTGAGAAGATCAAAATGAACTCCTTCAGGAGAAAGGTACAAAGATCAAAAGCGATACCAAGAAATCATTTACTCCTTAGCGTATTATGTAACAAGTTTTATTCTTTCTTTTTGAGGAAAGATGAGCACTTACCGTCTTTCCAGAGCAGTTTAGTGTGATTTCTTCAGTGTTAACTTCTTCTACTTCCCCATCTATCCAGGCATCATCTGGATCCTCCACCCAGACATGAGACCCAACAGTTACTTTGGCTGAAGCAGCCTGCGCATAAACCACAACATCATAACTACACAATCGAAACAGATAATCCGAGAAATGAAAATCGAAGAGAACAACAAAGAGAGATGAGTTTCTCAAAAAAAAGATCCTTAATTTTTGTTCTCATCCATAACAAAATCAATAGAAAGAGGAATTAGTTGTTCAGAGCTTTGTTCAATCTGCAACAAGTTTCGTTGCTCATCTTCATATTTTTGTAAAATAATCTCATTCACAATTGACAATTCAATCAAAAAAAGGGAAAATTTTAAATCAACGACATAAAGCACCAATTGTTACACATTTAGAAAAACTAAAAACACAGTTTGATTAAAAAATTAATAAGTAAACCAAATCGTTTGTTGACATGAATATTAAAATCGACATCACACAAACAGAGGGAAACCTAAATGAATAATTGAGTTTTGAAGAAACCGCAATGCGATTAAAGAAGAGAAAGCTCGTACCATGGAATTTGGTCAGATTTTCCTAAAAGGATCTCGGAGAAACATCAACAACAAAATTTAGAATCAGACGAAAAACGTGGGTCCATGAAGAAATCTAGAGCGAACATTTCTCTTTCCAAGCTTCAAACTTTCTGATCGACGTCAAAATAGAAACGAACAAAATGCGGCAAATTTCGTGACGATTGCACAGGGACCTTATTTAAACCTTTGAGCTTTTTCCCTTTCCAATACAAAGCGGAGAAAATGCCCAGACCATTGATGTTGTTTCAGCTACAGATTTTCTCTCCTGCTTCTCTTTTTTCCTTTCGTCTTTCCCCCCACGGACGTTGGGAAGCGAACGGAGAAGAATCATGAAACTTTGTATTCCGAAATTACCCCTCTTCATCAAACCGATCCGGTTTATCATCTCGATTAATGGGCCAATTGTTTTCCTAATGGGCTAAATTTATACCTTTTTATCATTTTAATTCAAAAATTAAATAATTGATGAGTTTCAGAAAACTGTACACCTCGGAAACCCCTTTGCGCCTCCGTCTCCAATGGCGGCGGGTTTCAGTTCTCTAATTCCGAGAACGCCTCTGAAACGCGCCGTTAGTAGTGCAACCGGATACCTAACGGCGCCGTTAGCTTCTATTTCGACAGCAAGAAATCTCTTCGCTGGAGGAGCATGTGACGAGATTTATGGTTGGTATTACTGATGATAATAAGTTGATTTCTGTAAAAATGGTCTCTTTTTCTTCTATTAAGTTGATTGAATTGCATACAAATGTGAAATGCTAGATTGTGTTATCTGGTTAAGGTCTTCACATGTTCAGTATCTCTGTAATGATTTCAAAGACTGTTCTTTGGAATTTCTTGAATCCTTATGATTTGAAACTTATTGTAGGTGAGCCAGGAGGGTTTCCTCATTCCAGTGGAATAAGGTAAAAGCTCAGATTGGATCAATTAGCATCATTTCATCTCTTTCTGCTATTTCTCTCCAAGTTTCGGTTTTGTATTTCCAAAAACAAGCTGCTTCTTGAGTGTTGAATCTGATACTTTACCATTCTTCTCCAGAAGGTACAACACCGTTGGTAATTCTGCCGCACTAACTGGTCCTTTTCATCATTTTCTTAGGGTAAGTTTTCAGTTGTGAAATGTTTTTCATCTTAAACTCCTAAAAACCTAATGGTGCTTAAAATAAAAATTGAAACACGTATATTTAGATTTCCTTTTTTATGCATCTCAATGTGTGATACATGTTATTTCTCAGGTCAACCAGACAAACAAGCCCGCCTTTTTAAGGGTCCAATCGATGAGCTATCAGTTTGTGGCTGATTCTCATGCATCTCCTAAACGTATTGTCAAGACTGAGGTACAATAGAATACACTGAAGATCGGCTTTGTGTTTTGCTGTCTAAGTCTTACTTACTGTGAGCTCAATTTATGTTTCTCTTGCAGACAGATTTTATACATCTTGACCCTGATATAACTTATAGCACATACCTAATTAATGCTCATGAAAAGTGTGTATTCCCATTCACTGGCCTGTAGATCTCAGTTGTTTCGTATAGTCAAACACATCACTGATATATCTGATGATCAAATTACGTTCTGTTTTCCATGTATTTTTGGTTAGCAAATTCCTGAGAATTGTGCCTTTCATCATTTCTATTTCTTTCGTTAGTTTTCACCAACGAGATCCTTAGGATGCATATTGTGCCTTTCATCTTGTTGTAGGATGAAGAAGATTTTTCTGATTCATCAAAGAAGGAAAACGCTGAAACCCCTAGGAAACATCAAATTGGGGAGAACATACCCAAGAAGGATAAAATAAAGTTTCTTGTGAACACTGTAAGCAGATGATTTTTAGTGGTTTAATGGTTTGTCGATTATAAGAACTTCCATATACTTGTTTAACCTTAGTTTTTGGCTCTTATGATTTTTAATTTATTATTGCTTTATTCGTTGGCTCATCTGTGAATGCAGCTTCTTGACATGGAAGATAATAAAGAGGCTGTTTATGGAGCTCTGGATGCTTGGGTTGCTTGGGAGCGCAATTTCCCCATTGCTTCCCTAAAAAGAGTAATAGCTATTCTTGAAAAGGAACATCAATGGCATCGAATGATCCAGGTATCTATCACCCCGAATGTTCTATCTCTTATCCGGGACTCATGAACCATGATGAATAATCAAATACCCAAGAACATATCGTCTATTTCTGTAGTAACTGAAAAAATAGAATCTTGGAGAGGTTTTTATTTCTTTTCCCCTGTTTAATCGTTTGTAGGTGATAAAGTGGATCCTAAGTAAGGGACAAGGGAACACGATGGGGACGTATGGACAGTTGATACGGGCGTTAGATATGGATCGTAGAGCAGAAGAGGCTCATGTTATCTGGCGAAAGAAAATTGGGAACGATCTGCATTCTGTGCCTTGGCAATTATGCTTACAAATGATGCGCATATATTTCCGGAACAACATGTTACAAGAACTTGTTAAGGTTCATCTTGTTTCCCTTGTCTCTTCACTGGCCGAACACTAAATGGAAAATATTGCTCATTGATACTTAGCTGAACTAGTAAGTTATGTCCGAACTTGATTTCGTGCTGACCTCAAATTTGTGTTTGTTTGTGTGTGGGGTTATGAAGCTATTTAAGGATCTGGAGAGTTATGACCGTAAGCCTCCGGACAAGCACATTGTGCAGACCGTGGCTGATACTTATGAGCTTTTAGGAATGGTTGATGAGAAAGAACGGGTAATGACGAAGTATAGCCATCTTTTGCTTGGTACAGCATCCGATGATAAACCAAGAAGATCCTCAAGGAAGAAAAAGAAACAAGGTAGGTGACGATTTACACATTGATATACTCGACCAGCGTTGATGTGCTAAAAACCTTTATGTTCTTGCGGAAAACAGCACAAGTTTTGAACTGTTTAACTTGTGATTTCAGAACTGAGGATTCCTGAAGCAACGACAGAAGACGCAGCAAAAGCTGAGGTACAAGAAGAGCTAAAAGAAAATCTGGATAATCACCAAGAATCAGAAGCTACCACTGAGAAACAATCCGAACATGGAGCGTTAATTTGTAGTATTAATTCGATAAGAGACATGGATTGTAAGATGTACTAGTATCTAATGGAGGGATTGTCGAGAATGGTCAATGATGGATAGAGTTTGAGTGCAGCACTAGTATTACAGAAAAGTTGAATTTTAGGTTTGCGTGTCAAGGACATAAGAGCATAATATCATTCTCCCCTAACCTAACCAGATTATAATACATTTGTTTTACCATTCGGAAATTGGAAAAAGAATCAAAACATTATTAGGTTCTCTACATCCAACGGTCTGTACCAACCAATATCCAGTTTTCGACACACTCAACATCCAACGGTCTGTACCAACCAATATCCAATAACATCATCTAAACAAGGTAAGGTGTGATGGTATTAAAGTGGTTCGGTACGGTTTGAATTGGTTAGATCAACTGAAGATAGAGTCTCCGGTTACATTGGGTTTGAAAAATTGAAAGGTAGGAAAATAAAAAAGAAGGATTCGAATTTAGGGATTGCGGGAGATTGTCCCTTGAAGTTCATTCGAAATCCAGAGATGATGCTTCGATTCCAGATCTCCAATGGCCAATGGGTTCTCGACATGGTTAGTGAAAGGAATCTTTCGGGATGGGAACCAAACGGAATGGGAAGACCGAAGAGGAAAGGTTTTGGAGAAATCAATCAGACCTCCAAAGGCCAAAGCCACCTTCCGATTTAGGTAAAGCTTTGAAATTAAGAGAGAAATTACTAGTTTTTCACCCAATACGAATCATAATTTGGTTTACCTGATTAGAAATGCACAATGACCAACACTATAAATTCCATTTAAAGAAACTTTTTTCTCATTTTAGTTACAATTTTCCAGCTTTAGATCTCTCTCACCTTTACGACTAGATTACAAACCCATCACTTATCATCATCTCTTAAAATTAAGCATTGCTTTATCACACTCATTTATTAGTATTGACGTTTAGATAGATAGCTTAGCGTCCAATTCTCTTCTTTCTGTTTTCCTTGTTTCGTATCGAAACTGATTAGTGAGAACTTCTTTGCCAATCACTTCCTGTTGTCTTTATGTTCCTGAAAACAGTTCAGCAACTGTTTTTTTTTTTTTATTATATATATGTGAATTCTGCCAATTTTCTCTTTCAGAGTTTTCTTAAATTTGAGCCCTTCATGCAGCTGAGTGTTATCCACTAATTCACTACTCTTTGGTTAGTTTGGGCAGAAAATGGTGGGTGACGATTTGGTGTTTGCTGTTAATGGAGAGAGATTTGAAGTCTTGTCAGTCAATCCTTCTACGACTTTACTCGAGTTCTTGCGTTCCAACACTCGCTTTAAGAGTGTCAAGCTCAGCTGTGGCGAAGGTACACACACTGATATCCTTTTGTGGTTTTACTTCTTTATGTACACTTCTCTGTTAGAATCTCAAATTCATTTCAACAACCCTTTTGCTTATCAATGAATATCCTTCAATTTCAAGGACCTGGATGATTAACACTTTTGTCTCCACAAAAAGTAAAAACTCATGAATATATTATTTGAATCTGTGAACGAGATCATACAAAATCACTAAAATCTATGTTTATTTACTTCTTCCTTTTTGGAAATCAATCTCGTTGGGTTTTGGTTTCATGCCACTCATATTTACCTGAATTAGGAAACCACTTGTCTGACAAGTGTCTACCATACTGAGATGAGGCTTAGATCATCTTTTTTTTTTCCTTGTTTCATGTGTCTTAGAACCGAATATTTCTGTGTGTGTTTCTCTCACTGACTCAGTTATATTTTTCAATGTTCATGCAGGGGGTTGTGGTGCTTGCATCGTAATTCTATCAAAATATGATCCTGTGTTAGACCAAGTCGAGGAGTATTCTATAAACTCTTGCCTGACCCTTCTTTGCAGCATAAATGGGTGCTCCATAACCACATCCGATGGACTTGGAAACACTGAAAAAGGGTTCCACCCAATTCACAAGAGATTTGCAGGGTTCCATGCCTCTCAATGTGGTTTCTGTACCCCGGGGATGTGCATCTCTCTCTACTCTGCTCTTTCAAAAGCCCATAACTCCAAAAACTCACAATCTTCTCCGGATTACCTGACTGCTCTTGAAGCCGAGAAGTCTATTGCTGGAAATCTTTGTCGCTGCACCGGTTATCGTCCCATTGCTGATGCTTGTAAGAGTTTTGCTGCTGATGTGGATATAGAGGATTTGGGTTTCAACTCTTTTTGGAGGAAAGGAGAAAGCAGAGAAGAGATGTTCAAGAAATTGCCTCCTTACAACCCTGATAAAGATCTTGTCACTTTTCCAGACTTCTTGAAGGAAAAGATAAAGTGTCAACAAAATGTTTTGGATCAGACAAGGTATCATTGGAGCACTCCTGTTAGCGTCGCAGAGCTTCAGGAAATATTGGCAACAACCAACCCTGGAAAAGATAGAGGTTTGATCAAACTAGTTGTTGGCAACACGGGAACAGGTTACTACAAAGAAGAGAAACAATATGGTAGATATATTGATATTAGTCACATTCCAGAGATGTCAATGATCAAGAAAGATGACAGAGGTATTGAAATTGGAGCAGTTGTTACCATATCTAAAGTTATTGATGCTTTGATGGAGGAAAATACATCTGCTTATGTTTTCAAGAAAATCGGTGTCCATATGGAGAAGGTGGCCAACCATTTTATCAGAAACTCAGGGAGTATCGGTGGTAATCTAGTGATGGCACAGAGCAAAAGTTTTCCTTCTGACATAACCACACTTTTGCTCGCTGCAGATGCATCTGTGTATATGATAAATGCAGGGAGACACGAGAAGCTTAGGATGGGAGAGTATCTTGTGTCGCCTCCAATATTAGACACTAAAACTGTTCTTTTAAAGGTTCATATTCCTAGCTGGATTGCTTCTTCCACTACTGGTTTGCTTTTCGAAACCTATCGAGCTGCACTTCGCCCTATTGGAAGTGCATTGCCTTATATCAACGCTGCTTTCTTAGCAGTAGTCTCTCAAGATGCATCATCAAGAGGCATCATTGTGGATAAATGCCGGTTGGCATTTGGTTCTTTTGGTGGGTATCATTCCATCAGGGCGAGGGAAGTTGAAGATTTCTTGACGGGTAAAATACTCAGCCACAGTGTTTTATATGAAGCTGTGAGGTTACTTAAAGGGATCATAGTGCCCAGCATAGATACCTCATATCCTGAGTATAAGAAAAGCTTGGCTGTTGGGTTTCTCTTTGATTTTCTCTATCCTCTGATCGAGAGCGGCAGTTGGGATTCAAAAAGAAAGCATATTGATGGGCACGTCGATCCAACAGTATGTCTACCTTTGCTGTCATCTGCACAGCAGGTGTTTGAAAGTAAAGAATATCACCCTGTTGGTGAAGCCATTATCAAATTTGGAGCTGAAATGCAGGCTTCTGGTTAGTACTATGTTTTTCCTTGGATCGTTTTAAATAACTTTATATTTTTAATGGTGGGAAAAGGCTCAAGCAGAAATGCTTTTAGATCTTTAGTCACTATGTTTATTTAGATAAGTAACATAAGACCTTACATGAGCGTTTGTCTTTCCAGGTGAAGCTGTTTACGTTGATGATATTCCATCCTTACCCCATTGTCTACATGGAGCATTCATCTATAGCACAAAGCCATTAGCTTGGATTAAGAGCGTTGGTTTCGGAGGAAATGTGACACCAATTGGAGTTTTGGCAGTTATTACTTTCAAGGATATTCCTCAAGTGGGGCAAAACATTGGTTACATATCGATGTTTGGCACAGGGCTTCTATTTGCAGATGAAGTTACTATATCTGCCGGACAAATAATTGCTCTTGTGGTAAGGTCCAATTTCTAATACATTCCCAATCCATCCACCAACGAAATAATTCCTGCATCTCTATCATTACTATTAGTCCATTTTTTATGACCTATCAGGTTGCAGACACACAAAAACATGCCGATATGGCAGCAAACCTCGCAGTAGTTGAGTACGATTCAAGGTATATAGGAACACCAGTATTATCTGTGGAGGATGCAGTCAAAAGGTCCAGCCTTTTTGAGGTTCCTCCCGAGTATTACCCCGAACCCGTTGGCGATATTTCAAAAGGAATGGCTGAAGCTGATCGCAAGATACGCTCAGTAGAGGTATTAAAACTCTCTTTCTCTCTCTTGATCTCGATATATTCAATAAAGTTTTTTAGTACATTCTTACACATGTTTGCTGTTGATTTCGGTTATGCAGTTGAGACTTGGGTCACAGTACTTCTTCTATATGGAGACACAAACAGCACTTGCCTTGCCAGACGAAGACAACTGTTTAGTGGTTTACAGTTCAACTCAATCACCCGAGTACACACAATCAGTAATTGCTACATGTCTTGGAATTCCAGCGCATAACGTTCGAGTCATCACCAGAAGAATTGGAGGTGGCTTTGGTGGAAAAGCTATAAAGTCTATGCCTGTAAGTACTGCTTTTTTCTCTGAATAAAAGTCGTTAGGATAGTAACAAGAGACTTTCCATTGTGATTTGATACTAATGCTGTTGAAGATGATTTTAGGTTGCAACAGCATGTGCGCTTGCTGCAAAAAAAATGCAGCATCCTGTAAGGATATACGTCAACCGTAAGACTGATATGGTAATGGCTGGAGGAAGGCATCCCATGAAAATAACTTACAGTGTAGGTTTCAGATCTGACGGTAAACTCACAGCACTAGCGCTAAATATGTTAATAGATGCAGGGTGTGATGTGGATGTAAGTCTAGTAATGCCACAGAATATAATGAATTCCCTGAGGAAATATGAATGGGGCGCATTGTCATTTGACATTAAAGTGTGTAAGACAAACCTTCCGAGCAGAACGTCTTTAAGGGCACCCGGTGAGGTACAAGGTTCATACATTGCTGAATCCATTATTGAGAATGTAGCATCTTCCCTGAACATGGACGTGGATGTTGTGAGAAGGATAAATCTTCATACTTACGAAAGCCTCAGCAAGTTTTATAAGCAAGTTGCTGGTGAGCCTGATGAATATACTTTGCCTTTATTGTGGGATAAATTGGAGATATCTGCAGATTTCAGGCGAAGGGTTGAATCGGTGAAAGAGTTTAACCGATGTAACATATGGCGCAAAAGGGGGATTTCTCGAGTACCCATCATCCATCAAGTTGTGCATAGGCCAACTCCAGGAAAAGTAAGCATTTTGAATGATGGTTCGGTTGCGGTTGAGGTTGCAGGGATTGAGGTGGGGCAAGGGTTGTGGACAAAGGTACAACAGATGGTTGCTTATGGTCTTGGTATGATAAAATGCGACGGAAGTGAAGATCTGCTTGAAAGAACACGGCTTCTTCAGACTGACACACTCAGTATGGCTCAAAGCAGTTACACTGCGGGTAGCACAACATCCGAGAACTGTTGTGAAGCAGTGAGGCTTTGCTGCGGTATCTTGGTGGAGAGGCTGAAACCTACCATGAATCAGATTCTGGAGAATGCTCGATCCGTGACATGGGACATGCTCATTCAACAGGTATAAAACTTAGTTCTCCTAATTATTAATCCAGTTTTCAAGGAAATATCTCCATATGTGAAACCGCAGGCATATGCTCAATCTGTGGACCTATCAGCTCGGACATTTTATAAGCCAGAGTCCTCTTCTGCAGAATATCTCAACTACGGAGTTGGAGCCAGTGAGGTAAAAATCATAACTAATGTTTTAAAACATTCCATAAGACAAAATCAGTAAAACTTGAATATATATATATGTAAAAATGTGCAGGTGGAGGTTGACCTTGTGACAGGAAGAACAGAAATTATAAGATCAGATATTATCTATGACTGTGGAAAAAGCCTTAATCCTGCTGTTGATTTAGGACAGGTAAGCTTGAGTATGGCTTGGATTCTGAATGTGCACTTAAATGTTCTAAAACAGGTTGGTTAATTGGCCTTTCTGTTTGTTTTCTTTGAGAAGATCGAAGGAGCGTTTGTTCAAGGAATAGGGTTTTTCATGTATGAGGAGTACACGACAAATGAAAACGGGCTTGTGAAGGAAGAAGGTACATGGGACTACAAAATACCTACAATAGACACAATTCCCAAACAATTCAACGTTCAGATTCTCAACAGTGGTCATCACAAGAACCGCATTCTTTCCTCTAAAGGTTTAGCTAAGAATCAATGAGATTGATCTCTCTCATTTGGTATCTTGTTTAACCTTACTTTTTGTTGAGCTGAAATTGTCTTCTTCTGATGCAGCTTCAGGTGAGCCTCCGTTGCTTGTGGCGGCTTCTGTGCACTGTGCAACAAGATCAGCCATTAGAGAAGCTCGAAAACAGTACCTTTCATGGAATTGCGATAATGGTGATCGTACCGACGTATCTGATATTGGTTTTGAGTTGCCGGTTCCAGCGATTATGCCGGTAGTGAAGCAGCTTTGTGGCCTTGAAAGCGTAGAGAAGTACTTAGAATGGAAAACATATCCTTAAAATAACAGAGTCACTTAGAGATGATGGAAAAATCAAAATATTATCTGTTTTGTTTTCTTATTATATAAATATATATATATAAATTTATGTACTATCATACAAGGCTTGTACCACAAACAAAGAAAACTCCTAAATCAAGGAAACTGAAACTGCGTACAGTCTTAACCGGAATCTCTTTGGGAGATTCAGTCTCTTATTTGCGGTTTAATCTTGGCTTTTTTTTTTAATCATCTACATATTAACTACAACAAACGTAAGTCATGTCAAATAAATTGTTAGATAATTAAAAAACATAAATATGATTTGTTGTAACGGTAACTTTTAATCACCGATATCAATTTCCTTTTTTTTTTTTTATATATATTTGTATGAGTGATTTATTTTATGTTTATATAAAATGGATTTCCTTTTTTTTGAACAACCTAACCTAACGTTTCCTTTTTTTTGTATGTACCCTTTCTCTATATATAACAAATCAGCTTCTTTGAGAAATCATTATTTTTCTTTCTGTTCAAAAAGGAAAAATCCACCTTTGTTCTTCTATTTCTTTTTAGTTGCTGTTTCTTCTTGATCAAGAGAGAACTCACCGATCTCGAGAATGTCAAATCTCGATGACCATCCGCACCAAAGCCGTCGGAACTGTAACTCATGTTTTATGATCACACGATCAAGGATCTGCCCCCCACTGTTCTGATTTCGTGTCTCTGTTTTTGTGAAACTCTCTAGCAAATCATGGAGGATCTCACTGAGAGTCGTAGGTGGTGACGCAAACCATGGATGATGCATCATACGCGCCGTTGTGACGAGATACAGGTTTGTTACTTATAAAAGCTCTTCGCAGTTAACATTTTCTTACTCTCATGTACACGTGGTAAATTCGTCAGATTTCGATTTGGAACCCTAAAAAAAAATTCAAAAGACTTGACCGATTCTCTTCTGAAGAAACTCGATTCTTGTGGATTCGATTTCATTGAGGAATTTTGAATTGTTGCCTGTGATGGGTGGTTTGGCTATTAGCACCAACGATCTCAAATATCTTTTGGTAAATTTCTATGCAATTCAGTCTCTGTTGTTTTGTTTCGATTTCTTAGTTAGTTTTGTTATTAGTTTGGCGTGGAAGATCAGAAAGTGAAAACCTTTAGCTTGTCTTGATGCTTCTAGTTTTAGCTACTGAAATTCCAAATGGAGTCTGAAATTTTCTTGTCTGTTATCACTTTGTTTCTTAATTAATTTAATTAACCTTTAGTTTTCTTCTTTGTAGGTTCCTATTCTTGATTCGCCAAATCAGTGGGTGCAGCCGCAAGACTGTTTGGAATGATAGACTGATGAAAAAAAAAAAAAAAAAATGATAGACAACACATTTTGCTATTGCTTGGTAACGAATTTCTATCCTCTCTTTATTTTTCTTTTTTACAAATTAATAATTATTGATTTAGTAGTAAAAATGTTTTTTTTTTTTTTGTTTTGTTTTGATGGTCGGATTTTTTCAAAAGCTTTTTTTTTATTGTGTGTTTGTTTTGATTTTTATTTTATTTTTTGGATACTAAATTTACATAATGATTTAAAAACTAATCGGATTTTGGATCCAGCATTAGTCGTTAGCGATTCCAAACATTCAACTTGTTTTTTCTATTATTATGTAGATTTAGCATTCAAGTTTTTTATTCGACTTTTTAAAAATGGTTTTTAAAATTTTGATTTTGTTTTTTTTTCGGATTTGTAAAAGCTTTTTTTATTGTTTTTTTTTATACACTAAATTTACATAATGATATGAAAACTAACCGGATTTTGGATTCAGCATTAGTCGTTAGCGATTCCAAACATTCAACTTGTTTTTCCTATTATTATGTAGATTTAGCTTTTTTTCCATTGTGTTTTTGTATACTAAATTTACATAATGATATGAAAACTAACCGGATTTTGGATCCAGCATTAGTCGTTAGCGATTCCAAATATTTAACTTGTTTTCCTATTATTATGCAGATTTAACATTCAAGTTTTTGATTCGGATTTTTAAAAATAGTTATTAAAATTTTGATTTTTTTTCTATGTGGATTTCTAAAAGCTTTTTTATTGTGTTTTTTTATATACTAAATTTACATAATGATATGAAAGCTAACCGGATTTTGGATCCAGCATTAGTCGTTAGCAATTCCAAACATTCAACTTGTTTTTCCTATTATTATGTAGATTTAGCATTCAAATTTTACAAATTTTAAATTCGGATTTTTAAAAATAGTTTTTAAATTTTTGATTATTTTTCTTTTTGAATTTTTTAAAACTTTTTTTTTCTATTGTGTTTTTGTATACTAAATTTACATAATGATATGAAAACTAACCGGATTTTGGATCCAGCATTAGTCGTTAGCGATTCCAAACATTCAACTTGTTTTTCTATTATTATGTAGATTTAGCATTCAAGTTTTTAATTCAGGTTTTCAAAAATAGTTTTTAAAATTTTGATTTTTTTTTTTGGATTCTTAAAAGCTTTTTTATTGTGTTGTTTTTATACGAAATTTACATAATGATATGAAAACTAACCGGATTTTGGATCCAGCATTCAGGTTTAAAAATATTTTTTAAAATTTTGATTTTGTTCCTTTTCCGATTTTTAAAAGCTTTTTTTATTGTTTTTGTTCTTAAATTTTTTTAGGGGCTTTTCCAAAAATGCCCCTTTTTCAATGCTACTTTTCAAAAATACCCTTTCTTTAAAATCTTATAAAAAATGCTCTTAAAAATATAAGATTTACCCAAATATGTATGTAACATTATTAAAACATACACAAACTACATTACTATGTATCTAAAATCTTATAAATATCTTATAAATGCATTTTAAATACCTTTAAAAACCTTTAAAATATCTTGTAAAACCAGTGTTTTTAAACCCTACCCAGACGGTGAACCGAGTTCGACAACGGGTCAATTGATTAAAATTTAATTAATATATTTAATATTCATAGAGAATATATAGTTTTTATAAATATAAAAATACAAATATTCATACTATATTTACAAAATATGAAGTCTAACAATAATAATAAAGTAATTCAAATTAAAAAATTTAAATCCAACTAAAAGTCTAAAATCGTAACAAATATTAAAATAGTAGGAGATCAACAATAACAGAAATAAACTAATAAAACATCGCGAATTCAAAACAATTAATATCGGTTATTTCTTTCACCATTACATTCATTCTCCTTAGACGGTACTGTCATGTTTCATCAAAATCTAAAACATCAAATGAGTCTAAGAACTACAAAAGAGTTCTAAAAATAATTGAATAGAGTCTAAAACTCTAAATTTTATTCCAAAATCAAATGATATTTTTAAAACCCATACCCAGCCGGTTCAACCGGTTCACTGGGTCGCGGGTTAATGGCGTGTTTTTTGTGGGTTTTTCCGGTTATGAAATTGGCGGGTATTAGCACTAAACCCAAACCGGAAAAGTATCCGGGTCGTGGGTTAACAGGTCGGACCAGACGGTCCGGGTCGGGCGTGAAATCATTGTGTAAAACCTTTGAAAAACCTTAAAAATTCTTTAAAATAACTTGTAAAACCTTTAAAAACACCTTATAAAACCTTATAAATACTTGGATCGAGTCTTCAAGTAGTAGTTACAATCCATAAGTACCTTATAAACCTAATAAAACTTTATAAAAATTTCAGATTTAAAAAAGGGCATTTTTGAAAATGGACATCTAAAAAGGGCATTTTTGAAAAGGAGCACACCAAAAGGGGCATTTTTAACAATTTCCCATTTTTTTATTTGTTTGGATACTAAATTTATATAAGGGAGACTCACAAAAATGCCCTTTTTTCAATACCTTTTTCAAAAATGCCCTATTTGGCTGTCCATTTTTAAAAATACTTTTTTTATGTACAAAATGACTAAATTACCCTTCTTTTAATAAAAAATATCACAAATATATAAGAAAAACATGAGAATGTGCACACATCAAAATTACAAATTTTATTTTGTAAAAACTTGTAAAACCTTTAAAATACCTTGTAAAATTTTTTCGTACAAATTTTTCCCGCCAAAAAATTTTTTTTGCGGGAAAAGTAATTCCGCAATTTTTTTGGCGTTAAATTTTTGGCGGGAAAAATTTACAAGGTATTTTAAAGGTTTTTTACGGGGTATTTATAAAGTTTTATAATGTATTTTAAAAGGTTTTACAACGTATTTATAAAGTATTTATAAGATATTGTAAGATTTTACAAGCTATTTTATAAAGTTTTACAAGGTACTTATAAGGTTTTAAAAAACTTGTAAAACCTTTTAAAATACATTGTAAAACCTTACAAAACACTTGTAAATACTCTGTAAAACCTTTAAAATACCTTGTAAATTTTTCCGGCCAAAAATTTTCCCGCCAAAAAAATTGCGGAATCACTTTTCCCGCAAAAAAAATTTTTGGCGGAAAAAATTTTTACGGGAAAATTTTACAAGGTATTTTAAAGGTTTTACAAGTTTTTACAAGTGTTTTGGCGGGAAAATTGCGGGATCACTTTTCCCGCCAAAAAATATTTTGTATTTTGTGGACCTAATTTTGTTTCAAATAAGGGTAAAATGGTCATTAAAAATTAAAAGAGGGCAAACTTAAAAATGTACTCTCAAAGGGGGCATTTTTGAAAAGGGGTATTGAAAAAGGGACATTTTTAACAATTTCTCTTTATATAATGATATGAAAACTAACCGGATTTTAGATTCAGCATTAGTCCTTAGAGATTTCAAACATTCAACTTGTTATCCTATTATTATGTAGATTTAACATTCAAGTTTTTAATTCGGATTTTTTAAAATAGTTTTTAAAATTTTGATTTTGTCTCTTTTCAGAATTTTAAAAGCTTATTTTTTGTGTTTGTTAAAAGAAAATTGTGTTTTTTTAAAAAAAAAAATTATTGTTTTGGTTACTAAATTTGCATAACGATATATATGAAACTAAACCTGATTTTAGATCATGCATTAGTCGTTAGAGATTTCACAAATATTTAACTTCACATTATAGTTATGTATATTTTAAGTATTCAAGTTTTAAAATTTTGAAATTTTTCTTTCTTTTTTTTACAAAATTAATAATTATTGATTTGTTAGTTAAATGTTTTTTAGTTTTGATGGTCGATTTTAGTTTTTTTCTACTATTCAACCTATTGTGATGATAAAGATAGTTAAAGTGTAAGAATAAAATTTGGTTTAAAAATTATTAAATTAAATATTAAAAATATGTTGATTATTATTTAGAATTCAAATATCACATATAAAATTTTACATTTATTTTCTTACATTTTATCTAGTACATATATAGAAGGATTACTCTTAGCTATTTTTTGTGCAAAGTCCATAAACAATTAAACACTAAACAAGAAAGAAAAACACACTAGAGGTGGACATAATAATCACAAACAAACAATTGGATTAGAATCAAATTAAAATCAAACCAAAAAAAAAAAGAAGGAGTAATTATGTACCTAATTACCATTCCTAAGAAATTAGCTACCATATTTTCATGAAACTTAAAAATACAGACGAATCCCAAAAATAAAAAAAAAAATCTCTCGAAAAAGTGTAATTTTGTGCAAAGAAGTCGGCTCAGATATTATTTGAACTATGGTAAATACTTATTTATAATCGATTACATGTAAAATTACCAAAAGCTAATAAATCGTAAGCCACATAATAATTCATTTAAAATTCCTGTCCGTCTCTGAAAGTGTGGTCGTTACTCGTTACCGGACGTACCGTTGAATCTAGGCAAACAAAAAAAGTCCAGAGAAAAATAAAATTGTATACACGTGATCAACAATTTATGGGTCGACCTGAAATAAATTTAGAAAAATAATTTACTATTTTTTGGTGATAGAGAATTTATATCAAACTTTAGTGACAAGTCATAATCAAAATCAGATGACTCATCGTTTCCAAATCCTAGGACAGTGGATTTTCAAATGGACCCCTTAAAAAAGAAATATCAATAATATCTAAAGCTTTTGTAACCGTTGGTTTAATTACTTAAAACCTCATTAGAAGCTTAACTATTATTAGTGGAAGACAAAATTTCTAGTTTGCAAAAAAGTTTTTTTTGATTTTTTGTCTGCCTCTTATATTACTCTTTGCTTCTAGATCCGTCTTCCTTGAAAATATCATTTTCTTTTTTCTCTTCGATATTGAGAAAAATGAGTAAATCCTATTTCGTCTCCTTCCTCAATTCAACGATGCTTAGGGTTTGCCCCAAATTTATATAAACTCATCGATACATACAAAGCTTGTGACTAGAATTCGTTTCTTTAAAGAGTAAAGTTCCTCCTTTCTCCTCCTCCTCCTCTGTTTTCATCTCTCTGAAACAATGGAAAGAATCATGATAAATCCTTTGTTATCAGTCCAAAACTCCCCAACCAAGTTCTTGAAACCACCACTTTCGTCCCTTCACAGGCAAAAACAACTACAAGAGAGGCGGAGCAATAACAATACCCTATTCATGGTGGAAACCAAACCAAGAAGGGCGACGACACTCGCATGTCTCTCGATAAGGAGAAGGAGAAACAACAATGGTGTGTCTGAATTTGAAGAAACGGCGAGGTTTGAACAAGTGGGTGGTAAAGGAATCTCGGTTTTGTGTGGGTTAGGTTATTGGGTACAAGGATCAAGATGTTTCCCATGGCTTGCTCTTAACTTCCATATGGTTCATAGCCTCGCACTCCAACCATCGACTCTTCAGCTTGTGCAATACTCTTGCAGTCTTCCCATGGTGGCTAAACCTCTCTACGGTGTTCTCTCAGATGTTCTTTACATTGGAAGTGGTCGTAGAGTTCCTTACATCGCCATTGGAGGTTAGTTTTTCCAAAGTCTCTCTCTGTGTCTGCTCCAATGCCTTGAACATGAGATTTTTAGAACCGATTGAAGAAGCTTGCTGATTGTGGCGATTCTGCTCCCTTTCAATATGTTCTAAAATCTTGAATGTGTCAGTGTTTCTGCAGGTTTTAGCATGGGGTTCAATGGGGATGTTTCAAGGAGCTAGAGAAGTTCTCCCTTCTCTTGTGGCATTTGTCCTGCTTAGCAACCTTGGAGCATCCATCACTGAGGTTGCAAAAGACGCTCTTGTTGCGGAATATGGTCTGAGATACCGAATAAACGGTCTCCAGTCTTTCGCGCTCATGGCTTCAGCAGCTGGTGGAGTCCTTGGAAACTTACTTGGAGGATATCTCTTACTCACAACACCTCCTAAGATCTCCTTTCTTGTATTCGCTGGTTTGTTGTCTCTGCAGCTTGTTGTTTCTTTATCTTCCAAAGAAGAATCTTTCGGCTTACCACGGATAGCAGAGACAAGCTCGGTTTTGGAGAGCGTCAAAACACAGATATCGAATCTTAAGGAAGCAATTCAGGCAGACGAAATCTCCCAGCCTCTTATTTGGGCAGTAGTATCCATTGCAATGGTCCCTCTTCTCTCGGGATCAGTCTTCTGTTACCAAACTCAAGTTCTAAATCTTGATCCTTCGGTTATTGGAATGTCGAAAGTGATAGGACAATTGATGCTTCTTTGTCTAACGGTGGTCTATGATCGATACTTGAAGACACTTCCCATGAGACCACTGGTCCATATCATCCAACTCTTGTACGGTCTATCGATTCTCCTCGACTTTATCTTAGTGAAGCAAATAAATCTCGGATTTGGAATCTCCAATGAGATTTATGTGCTGTGTTTCTCCAGCTTAGCAGAAATCCTTGCACAGTTTAAGATCCTTCCATTTGCAGTCAGATTAGCCAGTATGTGTCCACAGGGGTGTGAAGGATCAGTCACATCTTTTCTTGCTTCAACTCTGTGTCTATCACAAATAGTAAGCGCATTCTTAGGGGTAGGATTGGCTAATCTGATCGGTATAACATCAAGTAACTATTCAAACTTGTCTTCAGGGATTCTCATACAGTCTCTAGCAGCTTTGATGCCTTTGTGCTTCATGCACTTTGTGCCAATGTCAGAACCTGTGATTGAGAAAGAAAGAAAAAGAGGTATAAGTAAGAGAAGCAGGAGAAACAGACGAGTCGGGAGAGTAGTCGATAAAGAAAATGTTGATTATCGACGGGAAAGAGAGTCAGAAGAAGCACAGAGATAGTGTAAGTATAGTTAAATCACAAATTAGAATAGTTATGTATAGCGAAAACCAAATTGTTACCAAGAAGGATATATACTGAGATTTTCCTTTTTTCTCTGTTTCTTGCTGTTGCCAAAAGAAGGTATTGCCAAGTACAAATCCTGAGATCATCCTATTCGAAGATTAAACATGTTCCGATACTTTCTCTTGGAAAAGCTAGGCTCCTACATATGAAGATTCAATGCTTCACTTTGTATATGTCTAACCAACCGTTCACTAAAACTCCACTACAAATCCTGAGATCATCCTATTCGAAGATTAAACATGTTCCGATACTTTCTCTTGGAAAAGCTAGGCTCCTACATATGAAGATTCAATGCTTCACTTTGTATATGTCTAACCAACCGTTCACTAAAACTCCACATCGAAATCATAATGTTCCACGAATCTACGTTTCTTCTCCTAGGCATTTTATCAAACACTTTCCGGGCTTCACAAAATGTCCGAAACAAAACCAAAACTCTAATACTTTTTTACCAAGATTAAAGGACCAAGTCTTCACGTGCGCGATGCTCAACGATCTCATTAGAGACACCAATTTCTCTTGCGCCAATTAGAATTTTACGCCCCGACACGCTAGACACAGTTGCAGTTTTTAAATTTACAAAAAACAACCCCAATATTTATCATATTTAACGTTTTTAGCCCAAAACTTCAGTTACAGTTAAGATAGGATACCAACCAGACCGAGATCAACCCGAACCGCAATTGAACCAAAATTCTCGGTAGTGAAAGTCATTACTTCAGATCACTTCATTTGGATTTTGTATTGGATACCTTGGATCTAAAATTTGTAGATTTGGTTTTGTTCAACTAGAATTTAAGAGCAAATTACAGAGAAAGTCAAATAAAAAACACAAGAAACACATCTCCATTAACTAAATTAACAAAAGAACACAAGATTCGTTCGTTTGTCAGATGGATAGAATTACATTATTACATAACTTGGAAAAACATAAACTACACATCATAAGTACTTCTTATCCAAGCGTCAAAACACAATTAAAACACACGACGTTTATCAAACTGCCATGGTACTTCCAACACCAGCCTTGTGCTCGCCCACAGTGTGTGGTACATGACCATGACCATGACCATGACCTTGGCCTGTAGCGTAGTCCTGGTCTCTGTAGCCAGGACCATATTTGCTGCTCAATACGCCGGCGTGGATCAACATGAGGTAGAGAAATTGAGTGAACGTCAAAATGATAATGAAGGCTTCAATCATTTTCAACCTCCATCCTCTCCATCCTCCTATGTTTATTTGCTTGCATGCCAACCTTTTTATCAAAATATAATGAATTTATACCATTTACCAAACACCGACACTTACATGCATCTATATAAATAAGTTGACAAATATCCAAAACTAAGTTTTGGAGAAAAATAGTTGTCAAAATTAGCACTTCATGAGATTTAGAACTACTGGGACATCATAGATAAAGTAATTACCCCATGGCAAGAGCTGTGATGGCCCATGCAACGATGGAAGAAGCTCCGGCAGCGGCCAGACTATCATTCCTCCAAAACCTAATATGATTAGCTCCGGCAATCTTCGACGCTACTCCTATCACCGCCGCCAAAATCGAAAACGTCAAGAAGAACGGTGTTGCTCCATTGCCTCCAAAACCTATTTCAACATTATCAATATATATAAAATTCTTAATTAGTGATTCCATTAAATAAGCTACATGATCATATATATAGCTAGAGAGAAAGAAAAATAAATTTACTTGGGTGATTAGTTTGACCGTTGATGTATTTATTGAGACACCAACTTGCGAAACCTAGCACAATCAGGTACATAACAAGATTCAAGAACAGCAATGGTGCTGCTATGTTTCTTCCCACTGTCGTCGCCATCAATTTCCTCTTTTACCTTCCTCTCAAAGCTCTATTTAACTCTTTTGCTACTCAAAACATTTATTCTCTCTGATCCAACAAAACGCTAACAAACTTGTTGGGTGATGATCTATGGAAGGGATATGTGACATAGTTATATACACCGAGCTTATGTGTTCTTTGGCAAGGAGCACGTGCCATGCGAAGAGGACCTTTGTGTTTAGCTACTTACAGGTGGTGGGACGCGTGTCGTAACGATGTTCAAAAGTGTTGGATATAGCCAGTGTTGTCATTGAGCTCGAATCTCCAAATTTTCTTTTATATTATCTCCTCATGTTTCCCATGTTTTGTCACATATTAAATGTTCCAAGCTACCATATGTTGGGGTCAGTAATTAATTACTTAATCCATCTGGAATTAATGAATATGTGTATAGCCATGTAATCTTTTATTTATATTGCTTAAGATTGAGATATTAGCTTAAAAATTTCATAACAAAAGTTTCAAGATGGCAAGTCATATATAACTCTGTTTTCCCGTTACAAACGTATGGCCAATGTTGCAATAGTCGAATCCTGGTCTAACGATTTTAATAAACTCCCTTATATTAAACTTCTGTTAATTAATTAAAATTAGACATCAAATTATTCCGGCCATGACAAATTACAAAGATAAAATTGATAACTAAAAACCTATCTGACGAAGGATTCTAAATTTTTACCCTAAACATTTGTTCTGTTTAAAAATTCTAGAACTAGTCTTTTTTGGCAAATTTTCTTTTCGTTTGTTAAAAATTTATTTGAAGAAGGTTTGAGATAATCAAAGGGGACAAGTAGTTTAACCACCGACTATCTAGAACTTTTTTTGTTTTTCTCTTTTATCTTAACCACGAAGGCGTTGATATCCGGAATTGTTTGTAACGAAATTAATTATACGAATAAAAACAAAAACAAAAAAAATTCAGTTGCATCCGGTGACGGTCCTTGCTAGGCCTGGGCTTTCGGTTATCTGTTCGGTTATCGGTTGGATCCATTCGGTTTTCGGTTCTTTCGGTTCTAAAATTTAGTATCCATTCGGATATTTTGAAATTTCGGTTCAGTTGCGGTTTGGTTCCGGTTCTTTCGGTTTTAAAATTTAGTATCCATTCGGTTGTTTTGCTTAGGATATTTTCGGATATTTCGGTTATTTTTGAGTATTTTCGAATATTTTTGGATATTTTTCGGTTATTTTTGAGTAATTTTACTATTTTTATAGATTTTTCAAATATTTTTGATTATTTGGTCTATAAATAACTAATTATTTCGAAAATATAATTGTATTTCGGGTATTTCGGTTACCCGAAATATTTCGGTTCGGTACCGATTCGGTTACGATTATTTCGGTTATCAAATTTAGTATCCATTCGGTTATTTTCAAATTTTCGGTTCGGTTCGGTTCGGTTTTTTTTCTTCGGTTTCGGTTCGGTACATTCGGTTCGGTTTAAAAGCCCAGCCCTAGTCTTTGCGGCCGATTGCTTCATGGGCCTATATTGGGTTGGCACCAAAATAAACCGCATCTCCAAACATGTCGGTCGTTACCGCATGGCTGTTTTCACATTTGTTTCTAAAAGTAAGAACAAACCGATAATCTACATGAATGATGAATCAAAGTTATGTAATAAAGATGACTGATACCGGCCACAATGGTGATGACCATAAATTGGAGCTGCGGCCGATTGCATCATAGGCACACCAGACTATATAATTGAGGTTATTGGATGAATTGACCAAAAAACAGTTGTGTGATGAAAAATCTTACTTGGTAAAATTTGGTGTAAACAAGTTTGTCGGAAACATTACAAACATTTCCTTCTTTTCTTTTCCTGTGTTTCCAGCATTCTGTCTGTCTTTACACTAGTATGATTTTTTTATGAGACTTACAAATGTTCAATAATTTTACGATAATCGGATATTTTGAGAATTATGAATTATGATGATGTTTTGATGGACGAAACTCCTCCGGTTTTCTCAAGATCCCGTTGTCTTGCTCGTTCCATTTTCCGCTTTCGCCATTCTTCCAATGCTGTGCGGATAAAAAAACATTTGTTACAGATCAAAACCTTCATGTATAGTTGGTTCTGATCCAAATTCTATATAGCATAAACAAGAAGATTTCGTTATTATATGTACCTTTCAAGCTTGATGCATCATTTAGCGCACGGAAATCCTTAAGTCGTTTAGAGAGATCAACGGCTGTAGTCTGCTTCACATCTTTATGTTGCTCGGTTTCTTGTCCCGCAGATGCCTCCTGTTCGATTTCTCGGACCTATCATTCAAAGAACACACGACCAAATCTTTACTCTCTCGAAAGAATATGTAACTTGTAGATTTGTAATGTAATGCGAAGAATCATGTAAATGATGTATAATGTTGTTGCTTACTCTTTTGATGAGCTCTAAAGGTTGCATCTTGAGCCTAATCTCTTCAGCTTCCTTGATATACCGAAGCTGAGCTGCATTTATCAAAGGCTATGTTATGTATATGATGAAAGAACAAACTTGTAAGTAGCCAAAAGGAAGACAAAGCCCTGTAGAAGACATCAACAATCTTTCAAAGTTGTTCACCTCAACAAGGCTTATGATATCAACAGTTCCATGGAAAGAGCTTAACTTTCAAGTGCCGTATGCACTTGGATTATTTGTTCAATACGAAAATATCTAAACTTTCTCGAAATCGAATCATAGCATTGTAGAAGCCCTAGAAAGAGCGAATCCAGAAATCTAAAAACTAATCAACAAGCCTGAATTGATTTTGTTATGAGAACAGATCCGAGAAAGACCCATCAAGAGATGATTCCTAAAGCACCAAACTTTGATCGAATTCCAATGAAATCCAGAGAAACTACGCAAAATCAGGATATACCCACAAGGAATCACGGAAAGTTAGAGAGAAAGGACGAGAGAGAGATGAATTGCAACAGACCTGAAATGAGTCGGCGAGAGGAAGAAGAAGAAGATGAGGATGATGATGAAGTGAAAAAGCCCTGAAGGAGGAAGAGGAAGATGAGAACGTTGACGACTGTGAGAGCAATTGTGGCGTTCTTGAACGAAAACCTCATACGCCATTGATGATCCATTATCCACTTCCAAAATCTAAATTGTGGTCTTCAGGATTGATCTTACAAAACTTGAATTTTATCAAGGATCTTGAATCTTCTTCTACAGGTCTTTGACTTTAGGTACTTATTTTGGTTGGACTTTCTAAGCACTGTATCTCCTTTTTAGGTAACGATTTTAACTATTACCTAAACAATCCATAACCTTATACTAATATTTTGATTTGGTGACATAAATCCAAACATTTGTTGTTTTCTTTGCCTTTGATCCATCAGATTTAGAAAAAAATCCATAGTTTTCATAGTTTTATCAATTTAAAGTTGGGAGTTTTAAAAATACTAACATATTTTGTAAGGACAAAACTAATAAGTCAAACTTTTTTTTGTTATCAATCCATCAATGTATGATTTTGATGGTCTTAGAAACATCTTCTCTTTGACCAAAATGAAACAGTCTTCTCTGTTTCTGCAAAACGTTTTGACTTGAGTCAATGAAAACTCCAAAAGACAGTAAACAACATTCATTCCTTGTAATCAAGAAACACAACTCTTATCACATTAGATAACTTCAACTATTTACAATATGAGAGAACAAATAAACAAGAGCCTTCTCTCTCAGAACAGAGACAATTGGTACACAGCCAAAGAAGAAACAAACTGGAAAACTCCGAATTGAATGACCTAAAGAAAAACCATATCCGAAAACCGGATTCAAATCAAATCTAAGCTTCTGCATGCTTTTATCCATATTCTCCGGTATACTTTATTCAAAAAGTATTGAGTAAACTTGCAAACCTCAAAAAAAAAAAAAACACATAAACAATGCCAGCTTTGGAAGGGAAGCTAAACAGGGTTGTTTCTTTGTCTATCCTTCTGTTCTTGATGTCTTGGAGCTGCATTAAGAATGATTCAATCATTTTTTTTTCTTTCATCAAGATGCGAAATCAAGAAACCAGAAGATGATCTTTAAAACTTACCTAGTCCACTAGCTTCTGAGGATCCCATGATCCGAAGCCTTTTCACCGAGTTGATAAACATTCTAAATAAAAACGGAGAAAATAATATAGATCTTACCAGAGACTAATCAGGTTTTAAACTATTGAAACACAGCTCAATTTTTGATTCTAACCTCCATGGAACATCGCCCACAAGCATCCAATCGCCTTCCTTATCTTCATAAGTGAGTACAAAGTCTGATGATCCATCTAATAGCCTTAAAGGTTTAACCTTTTCTCGAGAAGTAGTACCTGATAGATTAAACAGAAAATGTCAGTCAAAAACATCGGGTTTATATAGTGTAAGCATTTGAAAACAGTACCGACCTGTCATTCCGAAGAACATTTCCTCAAGCGTCTGAGCCAAGTTTTCGTAAGAGGAATGGGCTCTCATATCCACTTTTCGGCCTATACCAACTCCATCCATATTCACCTTAACAAACCCTAAGCCCTGAACTTTCCCATTCACCTTCATTGACACATCTTTGAGCTCATCATTCTTCGCAACTTTCTTCTCCCCGTCTTCTTCTTCTGCTCTTGCTGCCTTCATAGCTTGGTTATTAACCAAACTGTTCATCCTGTGTGACCCAATTGGTGGCCATCCCACCACTTGACTGCCACAACAAACCAAGAATTTCCACTCAATTACTCTCGAAATTCAGATGTAATCATCTATACAAAACATTACTATGAACAAATCTCTTAGCATATGCATGACTCCTAGAAATATATATAGCACAGGACAAGCTAAAGCTCATCAATGGAGATAGATACCTAACTCTTATTCAGGGTAAACCAAAACAGAAGCTAACTTAACTGCTACACAATTCTGTTCTAAGATGGTAACATTCACATCAAAAGATTTGAGCTTTCTTGATAAAAAGGACGAACCTTGAACGAGGAGGAGAAGCTCCTTGATGAGAGGAAGACTCAGCAGAGCGTTTAGACCCAACAGAAGGAAAATCCTTAGCCGTAAGAATCCTCCCACGCTCTTTCCACGCGCCACCGCCGAGGCTGAGCCCTAATCCCAATTCCAGCTCACTCTCAGCCGGAAGATTACTCTTCCCCACCTCCAATTCTGAAACACCACGCATGTCAATAACAAAACCCTAGACTCCAAAGATACTAAAGAGAGAACCCACAAGAAAAGAAGCTTGATGGACAGAGAGAATGGAGACAAAAAGAAGAGAACGAGGGTATTTAGGGTTTCAGAGAGACGAGAGAGAGATGATGAATGAAAACAGAGTAAAAGAGAGCGAGGAGGATTTGGTGGTGGAGAGAGTGATGAGAATTGGGACCCATATGTCTTGTAATGGCCAAACCATAATGCCATTTTTTTCTAACCAAAAGTCTTCTCCTTTGTTATTAAATTATTGTTTGCTTTCTCTCAAACTTTTTCTTCCCGACATTATCAAACCTGTCGTGCTCTCGTTGCGTTATATTGTTGTATTTGGTTCAAGCAGCAAGAGAAAAATAGAGAGTCCCAAGAAACTTGTTTACAGTTGTGTGTGTGTGTGTGTGCAAGGTTTTTGCTTTTTGTTACATCATATAGTTTTTTGTTTTCTTTTCCACTTGTATTTCTTTTTGGTGTAAAATGGCTATATTGTGTTGCTTTCGGATGAAGTCGCTGTTTTAAATATCATACTGTATTTCTTTGCTTTGGACTAATCAAAGAATCTAGATAAACTTATGGATTATACTATTTAGTTAGGGGGGCATTAATGTTGCAGCTTGTTTCTATAATACGTCTAGAGGTCTAAAAAGCTTACACAAAATTGTATATGTAAACACACAGTTTTCTTCAAAATAGATAATTGTTTCTGTCACGTTAGCTACAAAGAGTACATTAGCTTAACTTATTATGTTAGATCATATGTTCTAGTATTCGATATGAAATTTCCTTAACACCTTTTTCCAAAATTATACGTTTATTTTGTTCTTTTTATGCTGAATCGAATTTCAACTTGCACTCAAATTAAATTAGGTTTTGATACTATATTAAAGTTAAATCAAAAACTAAATTTTGAATAGTGGATTGAGTCATATTATAAGTTTATTATAACAACCATTCGTCCATTCCTACGTTTAAATTGCATATATAAAAGGGTTATGTGTATTAGTTACATTGCTCCTAGATTTTAGACCTAATTTTAGTGGTTCTTTAACAGGTTGGCCATCATTCTTTATACTAGCAAGTTTGTTTATGGTCATGCCATTTGCATATTGACCATTTGATTATTTTTCTTTTTCTAATAACTAAGATAATATATTTTTAAAATATGATATAAGTTCACCTAGTTTAGTTGACAAAAAAAAAATATACCTAGTTATTATTTTTATTTTCTACTTTTTCTTAGACCATGATTGTTGTCGAACTAGATGATAAAATGAGGAGAGACCGGGGAAAAAAATTGGTGGGAAAAGATGCATTATTATAAAATCGTGGTGATGAGATATATTCATCATGATGTTTGATAATCTTTTGAAAACTTTTGCAGGCGCAATTGGTTTGTGGAAATTACACTTTTGATCAAAATCATTATCAAAGAGTACAAAAATTTCATGCTCTAATTGATGGATTTGATAAAAATAAAATCAATACTGGGTGAAAATATAGAAAATAAATAATGTCTCATGTATGAATTAAATATGTATACGTTAAAGCATAGTTAGATTGCAGAATTTTTATTTTTATTTTAGTTTTAGAATAATGTTTTATATTTTTTTTTCCTACCTTCTTTCTTCTTTTATTGTAATCACCATATTCTTATACATTCTTTTTTTTTTGGTTGAACACAACTCACTCTCTTACATTCAATCACTGTTTTACTTCTTTTTATACCTTTCACTGTTTTCTAATTTTAGATATGAGCTTCCTAAGTAATAAAAGAGAGTTATTCTTTTGTTTTGTGTTCTTGATTACTTCTACAAACTAGAGCCCATATTGCTGCTCCAGTGCAATAACTGCTTAAAAAACAAATGCAGAGGGAGGAGGGGGTTAAAATTTAGGGAAACAAAACTACTTGCAAGCAATGACAAACCCACTTCGTCATTACAGTGCCTCCTCTAATTTTGATTCTAACGAAGATCAAGATTATGTTCTTGATGAAGATCAAGATTGTGTTCTTAATGAAGATCAAGGTTATGTTCTTGATGAAGATGTACCATCAGGGCCGGCGCAGAGGGCAAGCCACCGAAGCCATCGATTAGGGCCTCAAAATTTGAGGGCCTTTTTACCTAAAAATTTGTTAAGTTTTCTTATATACAATAATTTTTGTAGGGCTTTTTAAAAATATTGTGGACTTTTAGAAACAATTACAACATTTTTTAGTGGTAAAAATCTAATTTAAAAGAATTTTTTTTATGGGCTTTAATTTTGCTTAGGGCACCCAAATTTACCGGGCCGGCATTGTGTACCATCATTATTACCATACCAAGTGTCAAGCTTCCATTTGTTGAGCAGCTACCACGATCCATTACATGGGTCTTCACCAAAAGGCATGTGTTATATATTTTTGTTTCGTGCTAGTTTCAAAATATTAATCATATACAATAGTAATCACTCATAGTGCATATATATATATATATACATACATGTCTTTAACATTGCAGTAGCCAGCTGATGGCTGAAAATGATTCTGTGATTGGTAAGAGACAAATCTATTATGTAAATGGCGAGGCACTAGAATTGAGCACCGAAGAAGATGAAGAAGATGAAGAAGAAGGTGAGGAATAAACCAAGAAAGATAAATGTGAAATATGTAGACCGGTTTATATGGTTAGCTTTTGTGTTACATATGTTGTTGGTTATTAATTTGTAGTCCATATTTATTAAACTGGTCAAGAAAAAGAAGAAAAAAAAAACTGGTCAAGAAACTTTCAGGACGGTTGGGCAGGATTATGGTTTGGATGATCTATCTGGTCGTGCAGCGTGCTCACGCCAAGTTCCTCGGAGTGGATATTTCCGATATATTGGTAACAATCGAATCAAATCTCTTCATACATATCGATCAATAATCTTCCGACTTATTTTTGTTGTTTTTTGTCGTGAGAAATTAATGTTTTGAATTTTCAAATCTATGCAGGAAAGATTCAATGAGCTTAAGCTTAAGAATGATGGAACAGTTGGTGAGGCTTCTGATTTCACATCCAAGATAATAACTACTGCTTTTCAGAATTTTGCTGATAGACGTCATTGCCGTCGTTGCTTGGTAAGTTGAAATTATTATTATTACTTTTTTTTTTTTTCAAATTTAGCCAAAAAAAAAGGAAAAGATTATACATTTTTTTATTTTGATTTTAATAATTCATTTTTACAGATATTTGATTGTCATATGCATGAGAAGTATGAGCCAACCGTAAGCTTAAATTTATTTAAATAATTCTTTTGTTTCACAAGCTGTATATATAAAGCTTAATAAGTGGTTAACTTAATTAGATTGCTTTGGCTTTTCAGAGCGAAGACAAATCTAGTTTGTTTGAGGATGAAGATAGACAACCATGCACTGAGCATTGTTACCTCAAGGTCTCTCTATCTCTCTCTCTCGCAATATTTGTTTATTTATTATTTACGTTTATTAATAAATGGTTTAATATTTAATAGGTGAGGAGTGTGACAGAAGCTGATCATGCGGTGGATAATGATAACTTTATATATATCAAACAAGAATGTGGTCTCAGATCCAAACTCAACCATGTGGACGCCTGTGGAGAAGGATCTTTACTTGAAAGGAGTTGAAATCTTTAGGAGAAACAGGTAAAAAAAATTAAAAATAGGTTTCATGCATGAATATATATACTTACCACTGTATTCCTTGATTATGCCTGTTCGCACTTGTGTTATTGCAATAAACATACTTCAGGGGATTAAGACGTGCCTAGAGGTTTACAATTACATGTGTGAACATGATCAACGTACTGTGTCATTAGACCTTAACAAACCTAGAGAAAAACACAAGCAGGTAAAATGAACTATGTCGTAATTCTCATGACATATATGTTAAGAACACATTATTCAAGTTTCATATATATATATATATATATATATATATATATATTGATGGTCTCATTACAGGTTAACAAAAAAGTATCTCGAAAAAGTAGTAGGTCAGTCCGCAAAAAATCCAGACTTGGAAAATATGCTCGTTATCCGCCTGCTTTAAAGAAAACAACGAATGGAGAAGCTCAGTTTTATAAGCACTACACACCATGCACTTGCGCATCAAAATGTGGAGATCAATCCCCTTGTTTAACTAATGAAAATTGTTGCGAGAAATATTGCGGGTATGTCATTTAAAAAAAAACGTTTTTGAGGTCTAATCCATAAGTTTTTTTTTTTTTTTTGTTAAAGGTTTTCTTATATAAATAAAGAAAAGTATACAAAGAAGCAACATATAACCATTACAAGCAAAAATAAAAAGAAAACTAAAAACTAGAAATAAGAGGACGACGGATCCAAACAAAGGAAGTTTGAATAAAGGAAGGAGAAACGGTGCCTAATCTTTGTGGCAGCTTTAAGGAATCCAGCATTGTAGAATTGAGATTCCACGTTTGAAACCTAGATGAAGCATTGCGCTACACTTATTTTCCAGGGTGAAAATAATGTGCCTTGCTACTTGAACCGTCTAATCCATAAGTTTTTAATTTGAATATAAGTTTGTATTTTTTGTCAACCAGTCAGCAAGACCTAACTGCTACGCCAAGGTACCAAGCCATTATACTTTATCTTGAACATATACTAACATTAAACAAACAAAAAAATAATAATACTTATGTTCACAAATGAATATACGTCCATAAGTCTCGATTTTGGTGGGTGTCATTAGATATTTTTGTTGATGTAAATTTTTCGATTTGATCATCTGGGTTTGAATTGAATCTATGGAATTCTGAAGTTTTGCTTTTGTTCAGAGGATGAAAAGAGAAATGAACATAAAGATATTAGGAATTTTTAAAGAAGAACAAATGAATGACAAGAGAAAGAGTCCAACTTTAAAAGGTGCTCGAAAGTTATGAGGGTACATGGTCGTTATAAAGTATATTTTTTACGTTTATTGTTGTTACCGAAATACAATATACTGAGATAGTAATATTTTTAAGAGATTTTAGTTTACATCAAAAAAACTTAAATAGGATTTGGTTGCAAGGCCGATTCATATAAACAAGAGGCCCATGAAAACGAAGCCCATTCTAAAACCCTATCTAGCCCCCAATGTAAATATTATATATACGGGACGATATCCATATTTTTCTTCAATCAGGAATTTCGAAACCATAGGCGTCGTAGTCGATTCTCCGGCCAAGCCTGCTTATCTCTCAGGTAAAATTCATCGGAAACTCTCTAAACACTGCTTTTCTGATGATGTTTGATTTCCGTTCTCTGAATAGTACTTCTCTTGAAAGCTTTAGATCCCTTGTTTTGCTTCTTTTTAGCGTATTTAATCGTTTAGATCTTTTGGTTGATTCTTGAGCTAAGCCTGTACATCTGATTCTGTTCTTTCCTAGATGTGATCTCTGGGTTAGCGTATTTTTTTTCCATTTTATCCAACTGTTCTAGATTACTGCAATTTTCTTTCCTAGTTTTGAAAATTTGATTTCTTTTGGTTTGGTTTGGTTTTTAGCATCTTGAACGATGAAGAAGCCTACGAACAAGCAGGCTAAGGCTTTAACATTGGTCTTTTGGGACATCATTAGCTCTCCGGTCCCAGATGGTTGTGACCCTCGTGTGGTCCGTCCGAGTATTAAACGGCTTTTGGAGAAGGAAGGCTACTGTGGTCCTCTCACCGTCACTGCTGTTGGCAAACTAGCGGACGTCCATCCTGACACCCTGAGAGCACTCTATTCCAGTGGAATCCATCTTATCATCTCCCCCTTCGGCGGTTAGATATCTTCTCGATAAAGTGATCTAGAGAGAGAGAGAGAGAGTCTCATGTCTTTTTTTCTTTCTCAAACAGGTTTCTATGACATTGACCGTTTAATTAAGATGGATACACCCTCTAATATTATGGTCATATCCAATGAGACAGCCAGCCCTGGTTTATTTAAGTTTCTAAAATCGACTGGCTACAACCCTCTCATGCCGTTTCCATATGGTTCCCTTGACACCTTAATTATGCAAGGTGTGTGTGTGTCCTCTCGAATGTAACAAGCAACAAATGAATCTGTTGCTGATCAAAACTGCCTACTTCTTTTCTTTTTTCCCCCACAGATTCACTGGTACTTGAGGACGAAACAGAGGATTCTGCCTTGTGGCATTGCTCTGTATGCTGCCTTGATCCTCCTGCCCACGGCTTTGAAAATTTCATCACACATCTATCAACGGGAGATCATAAAGTGATGGTAATTAATCAAGTGCTTGTTTCTCACTTCTACCTGTTTTTTTTTTTTTGCCTTTGTTTTGACTTGTCCATGTTCATTTTATGTTCCAGCTGAGTGAACCTAGGAATACTGTGCCTCGTCCGCCAGTTGATCTCTCCAGGGTACCAAAATCATGTTTTCAGCTTCTTAATTTTTACTTTGTTTGCCCACCATTCTTCAAATCCTCTTACCACAAGCTTCACTTTCTCGTTTATAGTTGCATGTGACTGCTTATCTGATGGAGAGCGATATGATGAGTCGCGATCAGCCGTGGACGGACGAGCGGCCTCCACTTCCTACAGATTTATCAACAAGACTCGCTAAATTGAAAGACTTGGAGGCTGTAAAGTACGAGGGTGAGTCGTTTGTCTATTGGGACATCAAGTTGTGTCCGCTTCCCCCCTACTGTGATGCTAGTCTGGTCGGTCCGCGCATCAAACTCTTCCTGAAGAATGAAGGCTTCTCTGGTCCTCTCACCATCATTGCCATTGGCGTACTAACCGACGTCCCTATTGACATCCTGCAAAAAGTCTATTCTAGTGGCATTGCACTTCGTATCGTCCCCAACTGTTAGTATCTTCTCATCCTTGGGCCATTTTCCTTGATGATTAGCATGTTTCTCAAGTCTTTTACTTTCTGAAACAGGTCCTTCAGCCATCCGGAGCCTCATTGGTAATTGGGTTTTTAGAAATGGACCTCGACGTAATATAATGGTCATATCCAAGGACGAATTCTTCACTAATCATTGTGGCGTGCTACATTCGTCACAATATTGCAACTTTAAGCTGTTTGATTCTCTTCCTATGGCAGGTGTGTCTTTGTCCTCTCTTACAGTGTTTGTTGAAATAACCAGAGTAAATCTTCTGTTGTTCAACTCCCTACTCTTTTTTTTTCCTCAGACTCTGGAGAGTGCAGAAAAAAGTGTGTATCTCCCTTCTGGTTTTGCTCAGTATGCAACTTCCGTAATTTTCCTTGCCAAGACATTGATAGTTTCACAAACCACCTCTTTGGTAAATACCATCAACGAAAGGTAATCAGGCATCCTAGCCAAACTAGACGGGACTTATTGTTCATTTCGTAACAATTCTTTTCAGAGTCAAACAACTAGTTTTGTTTGCCTAAAATTTGACCTTAAGTTGTCTTATTTTTTTAACTGGATGTGTTCCAAGCAGTTGTTTGACCTGTTGAGAAGTGGAGATGGCTTGGATGCACCAGTACGTGAGCCTCTTGAGGAAAACCTAAAGGCTGTAACAGCGGTCTACTGGGATATCAAGACGCGCCCGGTTCCACCTGGCTGTGATCCTCATCGTGTCGGTCCGTGTATTAAACGGTTTTTGGAGAATAAAGGCTACTCTGGTCCTCTCACCATCACTGCCATGGGCGCACTAGAAGACGTCCCTAATGACATCCTGAGAGGAATCTATTCCAGTGGAATCTCTCTTAATTGTATCCCCTACGGTTAGGATCTTTTTATCATTGTGCCTTTTCTCAGTAGTGGATGTTGTTGAATACAGAGTCTCAAGTCTTTAGTTTTTCTGAAACAGGGTTTTCAATCTCTCTGGAACGTCATATTGATGAGTTCATGGATTGGAATCCACCTCCAGGTAATATAATGGTGATATCCGCTTCTAATGGTGTTCGCCGGCTACTACAGTCGAAGGGATACAACATTGTTGAGCCGGTTCCATGTGAGAGCTTTTTTCTGGCAGGTGTGTATTTGTCCCCTCTCTCTCTCTCAGTTTTGTTGAAATGATAATGAACAGCACTACTACTGGCTATGCTGCTGTTTTATTTTTTTCCACAGATTCAGAGGCACTTGAGGATGATAAGTGCAGTGAAACGATTGAATACTTGCACTTGTATTGCTGGGTATGCTGCCGTTATGTTGACAACTTAAAAAATTTCACCACTCATCTTGCTAGTAACCGACATCAACGCAAGGTAATCAAAGCATCCTAGGCAAACCGGACGGATTTGTTGTGATTAATACATTTTGTCATTTTTTGCCTTATTTTTAACCCCCTTCCTCCCTCTGCATTTGTTTTTTAAGCAGTTATTGCACTGGTCCCGGTCATGCCCACTCCTTCCCATTTTGACAAAGGCAAGTTATAAAATCTGATAACCTTTGAGATTTCTAGTATTAAGGATTCTGTAAAGTCCAAGGGTGAGTCGTTTGTCTATTGGGACATCAAGTTCTGTCCAGTTCCCCCAGTAAGATGTCAAGAATGACATTTAAGGCATATGACATATAACTGCTTTTTGTATCACATTGGCAGGAGACTGATAGCGTCAAGGAAATTGCCGCCGAAGAAGCGCCAGAGGTGATGGCTTCGAGTGGTAGAACCGCTTGTGTCGGAGATGAAGAAGAATGTTGGAGAATAATGTTGGAGAAGAATCTTGGAGAAGCTTTAAGCGAGAAGTTATTTTGACGAAATTATTACAAAGAAAAACCTTGCATGGCCTTTTTTTCTTGAGATTTTTAAGGATTGTGCCATGGTCTGCTCTTTTGTTTTTTCTCAGTGACATTAAAAAAAACTTGTCCTCTCATCATTGTCTGTTTCAAGAAACATGTCAGAATTTCTGTCTTAAAAGTTCCAATGCTTGGGGCAGCCATGACAACACACAAGAAAGAATGCAAATAAAGAGAAGATACATGATAAATTTGTTCTAATTGATGCTCTAATTGATGGATTTGATAAAAATAAAATCAATACTGAGTGAAAATATAGAAAATAAATAATGTATCATGTATGAATTAAATATGTATACGTTAAAGCATAGTTAGATTGCAGAATTTTTATTTTTATTTTAGTTTTAGAATAATGTTTTATATTTTTTTTTCCTACCTTCTTTCTTCTTTTATTGTAATCACCATATTCTTATACATTCTCTTTTTTTTTTGGTTGAACACAACTCACTCTCTTACATTCAATCACTGTTTTACTTCTTTTTATACCTTTCACTGTTTTCTAATTTTAGCATATGAGCTTCTTTTCTATTAAACAATGTAAAATAAGAAGAACATTTTGTAATTAAAAAAAAAAAGGAAAAAGACCAGAAGAACACAAAAATAAATGATTTCAACACAACATTAATAAATGAAATTTTGTTTACTATTTATTTGATTTATTCATCCACCCCAAAAAAAAAATTGTCCAAAAAAATAAAGTTAATATAAAAATCAATAAAATAAAGATCACACAAAGCTCAAATCATCAGCGGAATATGTGCGTTGCACACGTCCGGCCCCACCTTTCTTGGTAGATCCTTGAGAGGCCATTTGACCACCACCACCACCGCATACGAAACTGCATTCCACGCCGCAAATCTTACTAAAACACGAGAAAAGTCCATTACCTCCATCTGTGTGACGGCGGTTATGCTTTTTTGCCGTCGGAGTTTTCCGTCTTGAACTCATTCCTCCCCCGGCAGTTGCGGCGGGAACACTTGCACCATCGTAATTGCTGCTACTTATGTGGCTTGATCCTATGTCGTATAATGGTGGAAGCTCTGTTCGCCATCTCTCGAGTTTTGAACGCAATCCTTCGATGCTAGATTCATCGATGCTCCATTCGCTGAGTATTGAACTTTCTGTTTCGTGCGATCTATCTTTTGCCAATTTGTCAGCCACTTCAGATGGCGATGGACCTAACTCCGATTCAGTTAGGATTCGTCTTCCAGCTAAATTCCTCACTGGTGTACCAAAATCGTGATGAGTTCTCATCGGTGTAGCCATATAGTTTGAACGGATCGGGGTAGATCCGACGATGTTTGATCTCCTCGGAGTCGAACCAACCATGTTGGACCGCATTGGTGACATTGCGATGATGTTGGATCTCATAGGAGTAGATGCGATGATGTTCGATCTCAACGGTGTTCCATGCCTCGATAAGTATGGTGAAGCTCGGCCACGATCGTAATCTTTCACTGATCTTTGTTTCTCGTACATTGTCTTCTTTCTTGGTGTCTTACGTGATTGATGATACGAGTTATACGGCATAACATCGTGCCTCTCTTTTCTCTGCATCACCACATGGGGTTTCTCCATTGGCGACGAATCTATGAGATCTGAATCAATCGAATTGTATCGTTGCCTTGGAACCTTAGGGTTTTTACTAGGAGGTATGTACTCATTCATTTTTTTCTCATCAGAATCCGTCGTGGTGGGTAGAGTTTCAGAGTCACTGCTTACTAATGCACTCGCCGGTTTTCTGTTAGCTAAACGACTTCGTTCAGCTCTACTAAGAAGATCTGAAACAACCATAGAACTTGAATCGCTCTTCGTACGACGGAGCTCAGGTCTTGAGATTACGGATTGGTATTGTCGAGAAGACGGAGATTGTGGATTCTTTGAGCTGCCTTTGTTGCTATTTAAATGCAAATGTTGTAGATGATGATCTTCTTCTCCGAGCAAATCTCTATATCCCACAGCAGATGAATCCATATGCGTATAAAGCGGCATACTCCGCATAGAACCATCAATTAATCCAACACCAATGTTCAAAATCCCTTGAGGTCGACCAGAAGTACGACGAACCTGAAGTGCGACAAATCTCATTCCTGGAGGTGGGGTGCGACGATATTCATTGTTGCTGGTTCTGTATCCTGGACGACGATTAGGGGGAATGAGATTGCTGATGAGGACGCGAACTGTTCCTACATGAACATCTCGGAACCAATGCAAGGCGTAAATTTCAATAACCACAGCTGAAGTATCGGCGTAGAGAAATTCTTCGTTGACTCTGAATACGAATTTGTCGTTCCATGTTGGGTTCGTTCCACCATTATAGTCGACACGGGTGGTAAGTTTACGCTCGGAATGAACCCAAGCGACAGCATAAGTCTTTGTTTTGCGAGCGACAGGAGCCAAGTCCTGAGCTGAGATTATGTTCAGCTCTAGCAACTGAAATGATGGGAACAACATCGACATTGTGGATCAATATATTGATTTTACATTAAAAAAATTTCTTGGATTGGAGGGATTGGAGAATTGCGAGAGGGAGAATGAGATCTCTCTCGCAATTCTCAATTCACAATTCTGAAAAGTGGGTGATGAATGAAAAAGAGGATTGTTTGATTGGTGGTGACAAATTCCGAAAGAGCGGAAGAAAGGTAATAATAACCATTTTGCTAAATTTGGTTTTGTGTATGTGAGAAAAACAACGAGTTTATTAGGAGTAGTGTGTTGTTCTTCAGCAGAAATTTACTATTTTAGGAGACATTCGTGAGGATCAAGTTGGCGTTGGCGAAGAACTCATTCCAATTTCACCTCAAGTATGTGTCTTTTTTATTACTGAATTGTTGTCTGGTTTTGCTGAAATAAGGTGATAAATCATTGATTTTTTCAATATCATTAACATTTAGACTTTTTGGGTTTGAGTTTAAGCAAGTAAAACTTGTTAGTTCTGTCTTAAAATAGTTTATGATCTTTTATAATTACAATACGTTTTTTATTTGTCTTCTCAATATATAACATCTAGCCTCCGGAAACATTTTCTTAATTTGCTTGTTCAAATAAATTGCTAGAATGGAATTTCAAAACCAAACCATAGTCCAAAATGAACTAAACTAAACTGATTTTTTTTTGTGTGGCTTTGCCTCTGCCTTAAGACCATACAGAGTGGTGTATGTTTTGGTGGGGTGTGAGTATTATTAAAAAGGAAAATAATAGAATAGTATAACACATGGGTGTGAGATAACACTTGGGTGTGAGTATTATTTTAATGTTTTATGTTTCATCTATCTCTTTCTCTCTCCTCTCTCTTTCTCCACTAACCAAATATCTCTCTCTTAAAAAATTATAATAAATGTATTGTTAACACACACCCACCCACATGCACAATTGTGGGTGCTCTAAGAACATGTTACACATCCTTGTCACATTTATTATGGGCATCTTTTTATTTGTATGGACCAATTAATTTGACAATTTGTCCTCTTTTTCTATTATTGACTTGCCCAGTCTAGACTCAAAAACCTCAGTTCATGTGGACCTTATTGTCCGCCCAAAGGAAAGGTCAAACTCATGTGGATATCCCTTCTTTCTTTATTTTATTCACGAGACGCACAAATTTTTGTTCCTTCGAAATCTATACCCAAACTAATTTTTGGAGTATGTAAGTACATAAATACTTGATCGAAATTGAAATGTTGATATACGTTAAAATAACTGTATGTTATTTAATACCTTTCGTTAATATCCAAGTATAAAACCGAGACTAATTGATGATTTCTTGAATGAAAGAACAGTCTAGTTCTGCTTCGGAGTGATGGGTCAAATAGATAAAAAAATAAAGTTAAGGAAAAATTGTAAACAAGATAATACTATAAGGGTCATTTGCAGAGGTTTTGGCGTTTTGCGTTTCCCAGGAAATCTAACAGAACCCCACTTATCTTGTTTCTCTAACCGGATCGGTCACCTAAGAACCTCAAAATCATTCTTCGTTCGGTCGTTGTCTTGGGGTCCTCCGAATCAAAACCCACAAATAACACTCGAGGAATCTGTGAACGACGACCCTATTGAACCTAAAGTTGAAGACTTTGAACGGATTTAGAAAGAAAAACACAAAAAGATGCTGAAGAGCGAGGCATCTCTCTCGAGTTACTGCGATTCCGGAGATGGGTTCAAATCCGAAGATCCGTTGACTGGAATCGAGGAGAATTTGGAGAGAACCGTTACGATTGGTGATTCTATTGACGGCGGCGGGTTCAGTTTTGCGAAACACAAGGAAGAAGATAGTAGTGAAGGTGAGAGAGGTGTTTTGGATAGAGATTATGAAGAGGTTATTAAGAAGCTAGGGATTGGTAAGAGAGATGAACAAGGTTTTGAGATTGAAAGACCACCAAGTCCTCCTATGCATTTAGCTGCAGGGTTAGGTATTGATAAGTTTGATTTGTATGGTAATGAGACGAAATTCGACTTACCGGGTTTCGATGATGAGAATTGTGGTGATTACTACAAAGGAATGCTCGAGGAGTATCCATTGCATCCTTTGCTTCTCAAAAACTATGCCAAGTTCTTGGAGGTATTGAAATCATTATGTTGTGTAATGACTCTGTTTTGAAGTACCTAGTTGCTATTAATGTCTAAGTTTTGTTTGTTAATCTGAGAACAGTATAAAGGAGATCTTACTGGAGCAGAAGAGTATTATCATAAGTGTACTGTAGTGGAGCCTTGTGATGGAGTAGCTTTAGCAAACTATGGTAGATTAGTAATGAAGCTTCACCAAGATGAAGCTAAAGCCATGAGCTACTTTGAACGTGCAGTTCAAGCTTCTCCTGAGGATAGGTTTGTTGGAACAATTTTGGTTATACCACCATTGGTTGTTATTCTGTGGTAATAATATGTTCTTTTCTTTTCAGCAATGTTCTTGGAGCATATGCTAGTTTCCTCTGGGAGATAAACGTGGATGATGACGATGAGGATGATGATGATGATGAGTCTTCTGGGAAAGGAAAAGAAGAATTTGAGGTGGGTTTTGTTTCGTAGCTCTATAGATTATATGGTTTTCAGTCTGCGGATCAATGACTAGAATTTTCACCTGTTATGTTCCATCTCACATTGAATCTTGTAGACATCTTAGCTCATAGTAGACATTTACTTGCAAATAAATTAAAGTTTGTATCCTGCCTGGTGTTGTTGTGCATTGGATTTTAAATTTATGTCCATAACGTTGGGTTTTGTTTTTGTACCCGAAAAAGCCTGATGCAGTGGAGAAAAGCAACTCGAGCTTGTCCAAGACAGAAGATGGAGAAACGCTATGCAGATACGCGAAAGCGTTCTGGAGTATAAATAATGATCACGAGAAGGCCTTGTTCTACTTTGAGAAGGCCGTTGAAGCCTCTCCAAATGACAGGTTTAACTTACAAAACCTTCTTTTTGTTTTCACAATTGAAAACTGAAATGTGATCATTAGCTTCTGTGTTTTTGCCAGCATTATCCTTGGAGAGTATGCTCGGTTTTTATGGGAAATAGAAGAATGATCATCAAGAAGAAAAAGAAGATGTCTATAGCTGAGGTAAACTATAAGCTTCAGAAGCTCTTCATGAAAAAAGCTCTTATTGTATTAGCTCTAAAGCTTCATCCATGTCCGTTATGTGTTGTGATATTATGACAGAATACGTTTTTTTTTATGTCTCTCGCAGAATAAACCTTAATTTTCCAACTATGTAATATATATGCTTAATGATTCACTCGGACCCACGTTATCTCACAGAGTTTAGTAGGAATTTTGCACTTATATACTTAATGAAATAGAGACTATATTATACTACTTATCAATTTCCTTCTTATGGGTAGACCGTATTTATTGAAAGGATCAAAGCATTAGTAAATTGACAACATTTATATTAATGGAAAATTACTTAAGTGGTCAATTAAGATAGTGTAAAAAGTAATAAGTAACAAATTTCAATGGTAGTGTATGATGATTTGGTCAGTTGGAATAGTTAGTGTAATCGATTGAGAAAAACAAAATTCTTTTTTGTTCACATTTTTCCATCCACCAGAAGAAATTCCTACCTCCCAATAATCTGAACTAATACAAAGAAAATATAATATAATAACAATTTTTTTATGGAAGTTTAAAAGTTTGGACTTGGGAATTAATAGCCTCAAAGAAATAAAAATTAAACTTGTGCCTCTCTTATGAGGGATTGGACTCCTTTTGTTCTCTTCCCCTCCAACTTTCAATAGTCTGCCAAAATAGATATCATTGTAAATGAGTAATAACAATTCCAAATAATCTTCCCTTTACTATATTCTACATCACATGTGCATGTGTTTTGTATACTATATGCATGTACCTTACACGTATGTAATTGAAAAGATGCTTATGTATGTAAGTATATAGGTGAAGAAAATGGTACCGTCATGTTTCTTCCTCATCAAGTTTTTGGCAAAAAGCAAGCAAATGACAAGAAAGCCAACACCAGCTGCTCCTCCTACTATTATTGCCACCGTCTTCCCTGTTGCTCCTGTCCACATTTTCATTTCTTTTTGGCATCAATATTAATTTCAATTGTACAATGTTCATGACCCCATTAATGATATATAAACAAAATACATCTATTTTTTCCGAGGGTACTCAAAGAATTTTTGAAGAAAATTATTAGTGGTAGACCATTTCTCTGAAGAGCACTTTTCAATGAATAACACTTCGTTAAATAATTCATTTGTTCTTCCTATGGGTGGAAAAATATTTAATGAAAGCATAATAAATAAAGTATTATTAATTGAACAACCTATAGGGAATATTGAGAATTCCAAGGAATAATTGTTACCAATTAAAAGAAAAAGTACACAATTCTTTTTTTTTTTTTCCGTTAAAAAAATGTAATTTTTGAGACTGAAAACGGAAGAACAAAGTCCCACTCAGAAATCTTCAAATTAAAGTGACGATCCTTAGTTTAAAATCGGAAACTTTCCAAATTGAGAAAAGATTGATGCTTTTTTTTGGTAAATGACCCAATTATAGTAAACCCAGAAATCAAAAACTAACCTGTAGAAGACGAAGGATCTGAATTTGAAGAGCCCGAGCTAGAGGAAGAAGACGAAGATGAAGAAGAAGAAGATCTTCTGGGGACACCATTTGGGTAATAACTATAAGCGATGAAACACTTATGGAGGTAAATCTGACCGGAGATTGAGCTTCCACATTCCACCTGAGCTTTCTCGAGTGCGTTCTTTATGCATCCGCTGCAATCGGTGTCTCCGACATCGCCTTCGCATTGTCCTAAAACGTAGACAGATTCGTACGTAGTAGCGTAGAATCCATGACCTGATACTACGCCGTTTTGCATCACCCCAAACGCCGTATCTCTTCTCTCTTCGAACCCTGTTCCGGCGATGTTGCTCTTCCCGCAAGTCTTGAACAACATCTCCATCCCTGCATAATTATATAAACCGGAAATTCGATATTAGAGAAACCAAACCGGTTTAAAGATAAAAAAACCTAAATTGAAACATCCTACTTCACATCTGGCCAAGGGTGTTGAATGAACCAATTCATTTCAAACCAAACCGGAAAACTCTGGTGAAAAATACATGAACTTTTGGGGTTCAGCTAAACCAAAACCAAAAATCAAATTACCGGTTCGATTAAACCAGAGAAATGCTGATTGTCATCTCAAGTGGCGGTTTGATGGTTAGTCTGGTTAAGGTTAAAATCGACGAACCCGAGGAATTGAATTTCCGGTTTGATTGAAGAAGAAGAAGAAAGGGTTACCTGAAATTTGAGAAAAGCCAGCAACTTCATAGAGAAGATAACAGCCGGAAAGTTGAACTCTTGAAGCAATGGTTTTGCCACAGAGCTTGTCGGAGAGAACAGGAAGACGACTAACACAGTTGTAACAGTCATGGTTGCTTAAATCTCCTCTGCACTGGAACAGACCAGTGATTGTAGTTGTGCTTGTTCCTGTTGTGGTCTTGTAGAATCTGGTTTTAGTAGACTGCGAGACCAATGAGCCGAACATAGCAGAGAGAGCTTGTGAGTATAAACCAGATGGATCTGAGAATTGCTGTCTTGCACATCCTTTGTAGATTAAGGTTGTGTATTCCGTTGTTGCAGATTCTACTACGACATTGAGATCTGCAAACAGCAGAGACATCATCAAGATGATGTTGAGGAATGAGATTGAAAGACCCATTTTTTTCTGTGTGGATTATTTTGGTGGTTTGCTTTTGAGGTTTGTTGGAAGAAAGATTGGGGGAAAAATCAAAGCATTGGCTTTCTCATTGTAGAGATATTGAAAGATGGAATCTTTGTGGGAGTTTTTTGGTCTTATGGGTTTTTGAGTTTGTGTAATTGGTTGCTTGGTGGCTCAGTAAAGCTTTAATTTTTGTGTCTGTCTTCTAGGTTTCTGGGTTCTTTGTTTTTTTGGCTTTGGCTTTTGATGACCATGTGAGAGGAGATTAGGGGAGAGAGAGTCTCTTTTTCCTTTTAACGCTTCTGAGCCATTCAGTTCTGAAACTGTACAATGTTTGATTTACTGCAGCAACTATAATAAATACTAATTTAGAGTTATTGATTGAAATCTTCAATAACAGTTTATTTATTGCTTAGCATCCTTTTTACCACCTACCTACTAGTGACCTTTGAATCTAATTCAAAGTAAGTTTATCTCTAATCTAGTTTAAAGTCATTTCAGTGACTTACTTTGTGTAACATTCTGGTTTTAGTAGTTGGTTACTTTGGAAATTGGGTTTAGAGAAAGATACAAACTTTCTTGCACTTGATTGTTGATACCAAAAACATGTTTACAAAATTTAACTAATAACGGGATTACTAAAGATGAGCTATAAATAGAAAATTAAAAAGGCCAGAGAGAGAGAGTTAGTGAAAAGGAATCTGAGATTGGTGGGGAAATGGGAAGATTGTGAAGTGTGTTTTTTGACCACAGTACAGTCAAAATCTCTGTCTGTCTCAGGGTTTTCTAATTTCTATGACCATCTTCACAATTATTTTGTCTTCATTTCATTGTCTTTAAGACTCCCTAGCCCAAAAATAGGAATTTTTACTCTTTAATTATCAACGTCTATGTACATACACACAAGTGTTTAATTCTTACCGTTTAGGTTTCAACTGATTTGCTGATGATAATGATCAATCATATACATATGTATTTAGTTTTTATAGTATCTAGTGAGCAGCTAACTTTCTCTGAAACATGAAAAGCTTTATGTTGACACTTTCAGATCAAAGAGAGAGATTAATTGCAGATTCTTAAGGTACGATGATGTTACACGAAATTGTAGATTGAGAAAGAAAGGGAGAGCTCAGGTGTGTATATGCGACTGTGAAAGGGCCATCAAAAAAATACCAAACAGAACTGTAAAGATACAACAAAAATCGAGATAATTGAGAATTTAGCTACTCTTGATGATGGGACTTGAGGAATCTCTTCATGAATCTTGTGCAGAATCTTCAGTATCGTCATCGCCGGGTAAACCAAATATCCTGAGATTACGGTCCATTGAACCGACTGCTATGTATTTGGAGTCAAGTCCAAACTTAACACATGTTGCTTTACCTGCATATTCATGGATTTACAATGTCTGCATAATAGACTCAAAAAAGAAGGAAGAACACTGACTTCAAAAGCTTAATCATATAGCATTTACCTGCACCGGACAGATCGGGAAGAGTCTTGATTGGGTTCCATTCTGCTTTTACACTAGCTGTTTGGAATACTCTACACCATTGAAACAAACAAGTTTTTGATTATTATGATCTGCAAAAGAAACATATGCACATATACCCAAGTTGCATTTCTGGTGATAGCAGGTTATTTGAGTTTGCACAACTATCTTTCAATATCTCGTTATCAAAGTCGGCTCCTATATATATAAATTCCCAACATTGTGTGTATCAAAGTAGACCTCACCTTATATCTGAAGCAGCAATGCCAAGATAAGATCCACTATGGTCGAACTCCACTGCACACAAAAAATTCATTCAGGTCTTAAGAAATGAAAAACCAATCAACAATATAGACTAGTAACAGTGCTCAGGTAGTTGAATACCCGAGTTTGCATCTGGAAATTCAAAAGTTCGGAAGTTCTTTAACTTGCGCAAGTCCCACAACCTAACACCATCCTGTGCAGCAGTCTGTACAATTTCAAGAATAGTAAATATTGGTCAGTCAAAAAGAAACTCGTGCTATCCTTCTTTCTACTTAGTTGAGGTCAAAGTACCCACCGCAAGGAAATAACCGTTTTCAGAGAATGATATAGAGGTGATTTCTCCAGTGTGTCCGCCAAACTTTGCCACATTTGCCTATCAAACGAAAGAGATAGATGAAAGTGAAGTGAGAACAAGCTTACAAGTGACAACAGTTGATGATCAAGGGAGGTCAAAGAGTTTTTACCTGACTTTTTACATCCCAAATCTTAACAATAGATTGAGCAGTACCAGTTCCAAGAATGAGACCGTCGGGATGAAAAGCGGCAGCCGTGTAATCCACATTTTCGGAAGCATCTGTCACCTGAATAACAACAACAATAGTGAGAAAGACGCATGGAAGAAACATTTATGCTAGCAAGTCTAATTTATATTACCAATAAAGGAGGTAAATGTTTCATTGTTATATTAGCATAAAAAAAGAAATCTGAAACTGGAAAACAAGTATCAGTAGTTGCTTGTGGATGAAAATTATGGAGACCTGGGCAAGGCATAAACCGGAAGACAGATCATAGAAGCACCATGTACTGTCAAGAGATGCTGACACAAAGTATTTATTCGTTGCGTGGACAGTTACAGCTCGCACCTGAAAACCACATCATTGCTTTTACGTTAAACAGAACAAATATAAGTAACAGGTAAAACTGTATGAGATTGTAGCTTGTAGAAGTTCTTCAGTTACATCCTTACCTCTGCAGAGTGATCTTTCAATGTATGTCTACAGGTATAGTTCCCATCCTCGGAACTTCCCCAGATGCGGACTGTCTACAGAGTGTCAAAACATCAAACTAATCAATCCATTATGTAAGTCAACTGATTTTGCGGCTGTTAAATGACAAAATCTCTTCACTTACTACTCCTTAAAATCATGCAATTCTCAAAGGATAAGAGAAACTCCTACAATATATGATGTACAAGTTCTACACATAAATAATGTAAAACCGTAGGAGCTTGTACACATAATCTTGACTTACCTTGTCTGATGAAGCAGTTAACACAAGATCAGTGTCACCAACAAACTTAATGCTTGTAACCTGCAAAAGGAACAATGCATGTCAAGCACAAAACTACAAAGGAAAAGTTAAAAAAAAAGAAAAGTAAAAAGACTACGGCTCAAGACAGACCTTCTTTGAGTGACCAGTCAGCGTTGATAAGATTTGTCCTGAAGGACGATCAAAGAGAACGGCAGTTGTATCAATTCCCCCTGTAGCGATGACATCCTGATTACCACATATAAAAGGAAATTAAGAATAATACTTAATAGAGAACAGACACAGGAACCTCCGCATAGAAAAGGTATTGAATAATAAATAAATAAATGCAATGAATCAATACAAAAGAAGCACTGTTCAGCATGAATTAATAGAGGCTCATAGTATAATTTTTACGCTTAAAAAAAAATTCCCTAGAATTATATTGATAAGCATCCAAATGGGGATTCATGGCAGTGTACAAATTAATGTAAGCGCAAAAGTAAACATGTAACTATGACATTCAATGCAGTGACTTCCCAGAACAGAGAAAAGCTACATAAAGTGATGAATGGAATATAGAGAAGTTCCAGGTGTCAAACCTTAGAATGTAGGATGTCCATTGAAAAAATACCAGGTTTGTTGGTCTTGTGAAGTGGGTGGCTTGAGAGTTGGGTGAACTTCTCCAGAGCATCAATTGAAGCCAATGTTTTAGGGATCTAGAGAACAAATGAGGATAAATTATTAAGACAGAAGAACCACACGCAATACCAATTGAACTCCAAAAGTGCAGATATCAATTGTCTGGTACAGACAACTATATATTTAGCAACATGCACTGATAGATGCTAGCTGTATGTGTTACCTGTCTCTTTTGCCTTTTATTTTCTAACTAATATACTGATAGATACGAAGTTATATGTGTTACCTGTCTCTTTTTACGTTGCTGAGAAAGAGCAGCATTACAATCCGTCAGTTCTGTGATAACTTCAGCCGAAATTCCAAGACGCATTTTCTTTGCATCGGGCCCCTGCTCACCATCATCGATACCTATATTGCAACAATAAAACATAGTAGCTTGTTATAAGAGAATTTACCACATAGCCAACTTACTTTGAGAAGCAAACGTGCAAGCATACCTCGTTTACCGTTACTAAGAGCAGCATTCGATGTGGCAACTTCGGGCGCTGCAGGTAACTGCCTTTCAGCCTCTGCAAGCAATTGTCGTGATTCGTCTCTTTCTTTTTTAAGCCTAGCAATCACACGACAAGCAGCATCATGCTGCAAACAGAAGGAAAAGTTTACCCCCAAAAATCCATCAATCACCTTTATCACTAGCAATCAATGGAAACATACAGGAAAAGAAAACTAGAATACATAATAGATATTTGTAATTCATGTAGTCTGAAAAGGTGGTGGCACATGCACCTAACCATAATTACCTGATACAAAGCATGACTTAGCTCTTGCCTCGCAGTATGCAGTTGTTGTTCCAGTGCAAAATTTGATAGCATCAAACTGTCCCATTCCTACAAGCACAACAAATAGATAAACTTTTTAAGCATTTATTTCGCCTAAGTCAATAACCGGTGAACATTTTTGTCTTGCTATCAGTAACAAATGAACATATAATTCAATGTAAAGAGTAGATTGCAATCTGCTATGTCAAATAACTCAATTAGCGATGTAGACCCAAATCAAGTTCATAGATCCAGATGATCCTTAATAGACAGAGGGAAATTTTCAGAGTAAACTTTCCAACAAGAAAAGCAAGCTCAAAGCAAAAAAAAAAACTTACAGTTTGGAACGTTCCAAGCAATCCAGGGATGCTAGCTGTGTGTAATGGTTTTGGCTTTACGATCTGCAAAATGGTCCCGGATAGTGAATCAGGCTTTAATAAGTTTCTACAAAAAGTGCTCTGTGACAAATAACTCCAGCAGTTGCATTACCTTCCCAGTTTTGATGGGAACAATGTCATCAAGAGTATGTGGTTCACCAGTAACCGGGCATTTCCCATAATCCTACAAGGTACCAAAAGCAATCTATAAATTATCAAGGACGCATACACAACAAAGCTTTTATCTTTGAAACCGGAAATGCATTATCAAATTTTAACTACTGTCCATAATATCAAAAGGATTTTTACTAGTTGATATAAAACCAGATGCATTGACAAATCTGGAAAACTTTGAGCTTTTACACTAGCTGAAAAACCCTAGATAGGAGTCGAACGAACGGAGAAAAGCAAAGAGCTAACTTACCGATATATGCCTCTCGATTAGCCGCTTCTCGTAGAGCAAACCCGACTTCTTAGAAACCACAGGATCCTCCGGAACTTCGCCGGAAACTGTAGAGGAGAAAAGACCACAGTGTTAAGAACAGAAACAAAGCAAAAATAAAACCCTAAATCGGCAAATAAAGAAGAAAAAGTGCCTTACTTGCACAATTCATCTTCGAAGTATAAACGAAGAAGAAGAAGTATACGCAACACTAGAAGATTAATCGGCGAATCCTTAAAGAGACTGGGCTAGGGTTTAAACTACTCCGGTCCGGCGCTACTAAACAAAATCGCAGAAGCCGGGAGGACGATGAAGACGGAGAGAGAGAGAGAGAGAGATGCACAAATTGTTTAAGCTTAGGACAAATTGGGCCTTTTACGAGGACATGATTTATGCGTAATTGGGCTTTTCATGAAGCCCATTAGTACACGGATGTATTAACTTTTTGTTGTCATTCTTTTTTTCCTTTTTCTGTTTAAAGATTCTTTTAAAGTATAAGGTAGGACGACGATGTAGGGACCATTCTATTTGCACAAACGATAGATGTTTTCTTTGTGAACAAACAAATATTCGTAGCCGAAAAGTAGAATTCTCAAAAACTAAGATCATCCTTATTGGAAGGTGCTTAACTTGGTTCTTAGTTTAAAAGAAATTAAAATTGAAAGTTTAATTGATGATTTTGCAAAACAATGACTCTTACCTAAAAGTCGAAAATTGGGATAAAAACCAAAAAAATTACTAAGAACCAAAACTAAAGACCTCCCAACAATGTTGCTCTAACATATATAGCCCGAAAAAGGAACCTTTTATGAACAAATCATTTGGTCATATGAAAGTTACTTAGCAGACACCAATCAACAAAATTAATCAATATGTTTTACTACACTGATATTACTTAGCAGATCTTCGATTTATATAATCCTGTTACAAATAATATATTTGTGAAAGCTCTGCAAAACGTAAATCATCTCTTTTGGAAAATGCGTGTGCAAGTACTGCACTGAAAGCTTTTTGCCGAAGATGCTCTCTCATATATATCTCGCAAGTATCGATTCATCAAATCAGCTTTGATCTCAAGCTGTTTTCTTTTTCTTTTTTGCCAACAAGTTGCTATTTTTTTCTTTCTCTTCATTCTTTTCTCATCATTAATGATTTCTTGCAACCTTATTAATCTCCAATTCTTGAATCGTATGACCATGTTTATTTTATAACAGAGATATAATAACTAAACGAAACAAAACAAAAAAAAAAAAAAAAAAAAGCAAAAATCAAATGCCTGAGTGGTGATATAACTTATAGTGTATGTCCCAACCAGGACCAAAACAAATAAACTAAATCAGCTAGAGGAGAACGCAAAGAAATCGCCGTAATTATAAGAGTAAACTACTGCGTAATAGTCCATTGAAAGTAAGTTTTCTGAAGTTTTGAAGCTAAGTGAGGGACTATTTTGAACTTATCTGAGTAATAGTCAAAAATTGTAGTATCATTTATAGTTTTGAGAAATATATAATCTATAAATCACATTGGTGACCTTTTATTTACGTTATCTAATTAAGTCGATATATATTCAGATCTTTAAATGCATCTTTTCTTTTGCTGTACTCAGTTCATTATTTGGTTATGGTTGTTGTAAGAAAAACAACAATATAAGAAAACGACAACTCGAAGCATGGTGTGCTAAAACTTTTTTTTGGTGAGTGCATGGTGTGCTAAAACTAGCACTGTCACAGAATTTTTATCCAGAGCAAACCATTTTCATATGGAATTTTTAGTTTCCGAATTTAACTAAGCATCACGTAACATTTTTTCTTTTCCTCGAAATTTTCATTAAATTTGACTTTGTACAATCTTTATCTCTTTCTTTTCCAATTTTTCACTGACATTGTGTCATGGTCTCTTTTTTCTCCTTTTGTTTTTTTTTTCCACTTCTTACCAGCATTTAAAAAAACAGCCAAGTAAATAAATAGAAAATGAAAAAATAATATGGCTAAAAATAAAATAGAAAAGCCAAATTCTATAAATAGAAGGCTTAATTTAGCACAACTTTCAGTCAGAAAGTCAAAAATCATCACGACAAAAGAATTGGGTCAAACTCCTTTACCGGTCAACCAAGTCATCACTTAGGTGGGACCATTGTCTCCACGTGAACTCAATTCTTCCAATTGTTACACGCCACGTCACGAGAATAAGAAACTCCAGGACCAGCGCGTTTAACGTCAATTGCCACGCTGGCATTTTTCTTATTACATTTTGCATACATACACATATAGATACACATTTAAGCCAGAAGTATAAATAAAATGGTTACGATAACTTCCATAACCTTCAATTAGTTTCTCCAGAAAGCTGTAAGAAATTTCTTTTCTTCTCTGTCTTTTAAACAGATTTTTCTGTTCTTTTGTTCCAGTATTTTAATTCTTTGGATTTTCTTGTTCAGACATCACTAGCTCCTCTCACATTCAAGAAGCCTCCTCCAATAATTTTCCCTTTTCCTGGGGAATTTTCTCTCTCGATTCTTTCCCGGAATATCTTTCACAATTTGGAGACCATAACGAACACATAAACATGTCGCAGGACGTAATTTCGTCTCATGAGCAGCTCTCTATGGTACGTAACAATCCGTGCAATGTTAATTGTTTGTCCTTGAATCTGTTTTAATTAAGCCCTTGCATAGTTTCTCTTCTTTGTGTTTCCTCTTTTATGTCATACATTGCTTAAATGATTAAAAAGCATGTACTTTTTTCCTGAAATTTTTCTAAATTTTAACTATAAATATTTGTTCGAAGGGAATAAAATTATTTAATTAAGCTCAATATGTTTTGTTGGTAACATCGTTTTCTTAATTTTCTGAGTTATTCGATTTTATCTTTTGTCAAATTGCTTAATTCTTGTTTACTTTCTTTTCTGTTTCTGGTTATTCTATATTCAATTCAGTTCATATTCCAAAAGTCTCAAACGATAATTAGTAAAGCAAACTTTTTAGTGCTAACTCTTTTGTACGGTGTTCATACGTACCTTATAAGTTATAGCTAGCCAACCACAAATCGTCACAACTCACGAGACATAGATAGAATAGAACAGTTTATCAGAATTCAAAAGATGCTACATCTCTTCTTTCAGTAATTCCAGTAATTAAAATATGAACTTTTATTTATATTTTAAATATATAATAACAAGAATTTTTATTAGAAATATATTATTAGTGTATCAAAAACAATGATTCTTGCTCTTATTTGCTGTTAAAAAATCAGATGTTGGGTCTAATTAGGCAATGATTTGGTTCTAAAGAAACACAAGAATCCAAAAAGTTTCCTGTTATGGAAACTCTCCCTCCTTATCGTTAATTTCTTCTCTAGATTCCCTCTTGATCAAAACCACATAGAACGAACAAGATCTGGTCGTATAAGTGTACACTTTTCTATAAACGACTGTCTTAAGTTAAAAACTAATTATCTTTAGGTCATCTGAGTTATTGTTTCTTGTTTCACAAGAAAATCCTACCAAGTAGCTTCTTATGCAAGTCTTCAACGTATGCCAAAAAAAAAATTGCACGTATATTTATTTAATTACATCTTTTTTTCAGCAAATTCGATAATATACTGTTGTTGTTATTTTGTAGGATGAGATCACAAGCCCTCTCACCGCACAAATCTTCGATTTTTGCGATTCACAGTTATTTCAAGAAACCTTCAATCAAACTTCTGAAGTGACCTCTGCTTCAAACGGTTGTGGCTATGTCGAAAACAACAACACCAACAACTTTCCAGACAAATCCAACAGTGGTTCGAATCAGGATCGTGATGATAACAACGACAACGCGGACTTATCGATCATATTTGATTCACAAGATGATTTCGATAACGATATCACAGCTTCTATCGATTTCTCTTCATCCATCCAGTTCCCAGTCTCCGATCAACTCCAAGAGCAGTTTGATTTCACCGGAATTCAACTTCATCAGCCTCCGAACGCTCTCTACTCTTCCTCCTCCGGTGAACTTCTGCCTCCGCCTTTATCGGTTTTCGAAGAGGATTGTCTTTCTTCTGTCCCAAGTCACAATCTTGGCTCCATAAACCCTTCTTCTCCTTCTTGCTCTTTTTTGGGTAATACCGGTTTACCGACTTACATGACCGTAACCGGGAATATGATGAACACCGGTTTAGGATCTGGTTTTTACTCCGGGAGTATCCATCTCGGTTCTGATTTTAAACCATCACATGATCAATTGATGGAAATTCAGGCTGATAATGGTGGATTGTTCTGTCCAGATCCGATTAAACCCATCTTCAATCCAGGAGATCATCATCTCCAGGTATAAATTCCAAAACTTATGTATATAATTAAAAGGTATTACTGGCAAACAAATTGTGAAATGAAACCGGTCTGATACTAACCGGTTATGGGATTTTGTTTTTTTAATAGGGACTTGACGGTGGCGAGAACCAGAACCACATGGTGGCACAGCCGGTTCTTCCGCAGTTAGGGACGGAGATAACCGGTTTAGACGACCCGAGTTTCAACAAAGTTGGAAAACTCTCCGCGGAGCAGAGGAAAGAAAAGATTCATAGGTACATGAAGAAGAGAAACGAGAGGAATTTCAGCAAGAAAATCAAGGTCTTTGTGCTTAACCATCATAACCGGATTAAACCATATGTTATCCATATAATACCCGATATATTCAAATATTTTGGTTATATTTTTGTTGTAGTATGCATGTAGAAAGACATTGGCAGATAGTCGTCCAAGAGTTAGAGGAAGATTTGCAAAGAATGATGAATTTGGTGAACCAAATAGACAAGCTTGTTCAAGCCATCATGAAGAAGATGATGATGATGTAAGAATAATCTTGTCTTATTACAATTAGAAAAAGATTTGTTTTTGTTTCATATAATTAACCGTTTCTAAACCGGGTTTGGTTTGCAGGTGGGGGTAAAGGAAGAAGAACAATTAGTTGATTCTTCGGACATATTTTCACACATAAGTGGTGTGAACTCTTTCAAATGCAATTATCCAATTCAGTCTTGGATTTGAGTTGGATTACTTACATGGTCTTATGATTTACAAAAAAAATAAAATAGTATTATTATAGAGGTCTGTAATTTGTATATTTATTAGTACATTTTTTTGGCCATGACTCATAGTTTGTCGAATAATTAGAACATAAGAAAAAAGAGAGATGAATAATGGGTTTAGGCGGGTAATTATGAATAAAACTGTAGTGAGTGAGAGGGTTTGTTTATGTTACATAGAACATTACGAAATTTTGTAGATATATATTATATGGTATGATAATTATGATGTCTATTGTATTTGATGGGTGTTGTATAAATAATAATAATCATTTGAACAATATGAATAAGCAGTTGTGTTCAAGTTTGTCACTAATTTTCAGTATGTGGTTTAAAATTTGAAATATGAATACTGTATAGAAGAAACTTACTAATACACCTTCTACAAATTAATTATTTAACTTTAATTTTAGTGAAAGAGTGCCTCGATCCAATCTCACGCCAAAGGTCCAACGACAATAATACTTTTGTCATTTTATGTTGGTTGGTTTATTGATTCTTAATTTCGTCGTCAGACGTTTTAGAATTTAACATTAAATAATTATTATTGGATTTTAGTGACAGCTTAAGTTGTTTATTTTCTTGTTTCGGGTTTTATTTGAAAATATTTATAAAAACAATTAATTACGTTTCACATGTTAATTTCTCGATTGAGCACTTATATTATAGGAATAGTTGAAAACAACACAAATCTACTAATTATATAAAAAAATTATAAATTGAAGGTGTAGTTTATATATAGTTTCAAGAGGTTTTATTTAAAATAGTGGTTGACCATGCATGACCCATCCCTAAAGGTACGCCATGTTAGATGTTCCAAAATTTTGCTGGTTTTTTATTGTTTTTTTTTAACAACAAAAAGTATTGACAATAAACTCGTAACAGAAAAATGATGTTGATAAACAACATATTAATTTATCACAATTTTTTTTTTTGGTTATATTTGATTTGTTACTAGTTCACAAACAGAAAATGTATGCATACCAAATATGAGTACATGCAAACAATTTAGATGATGTATAAACGAGTAGCTCTGAAGTTTCTACGTTACAGTCTACGATATATATTTTTTTTGGAGAATTTAGTATTACGTCGATTAATACTCAGTACCTACTTGTTAGTTTTATACGATTAGTAGTTGCGAGTTAAGAAAACATATTATACATTAACAAAGGTTAGAGCCGGTGCCATTCGAATGCGTTGATTGTATTTAATCATCATTTAAGGAAAATGATTTTAGATAGAAGTGGACAATTATGTAAGATACACCTACCTCTAATTTTGAATTCAAGTAGACATGTTTTACGAATTCTTTATGCTGGTTATGAACACGGTTCACCATACCCTATTAGTGTACAGTTTTAGTAGATAAATCTTCTTGTCTCTATAAGACCATAACTACCAGAAATATTAGTTGAAATTAAAATAATTAATTAGAAGTTAATTAAATATATAGATAGTGACATGAGTGTGTTGTTTGATCCACCGAACACACACGCACCTCCCACTAAAAGCCAATTAACCAAAAGTTGTGAAAACAAGACTTAAGTGGAAGACTGATAAATCAAAATGAGTATTATAAAAGTGAATACAACGCGTTAGGTTTGTACAATACACATTTTTCTGATCATTCTCATATTTGATTAATTGCTTCAAAGCTTTGCCCACTTTCTTCTTCCTCACTTGATTCCTTAAGAGTAGAGGGAAACTTGTTTATGCTTTAAATTTGGTGAGACAGGCAAAAGAACGAGCAATAATCCACAAGGAGGATTATCATCTTGGTCGAAAATATTTCGTTGATCCAGTTTATCCAGGTAAAAAGCATTGCAATGAAAACTGTTTATAAAAAAAAAAAAAAAAAAAAAAATCAAAACAGTATTCGAGGGAATAACTATCAAACTGATTTATGTGCTCAAATCTTAATTGCCATTTGAGCTTGAAGATGCATCAAAAATTTGATCATTGCATGTTATTTTTTGCAGGTTTTTCGTTTCAATTAAAAAAGCTTTATAAATATTAACCCATAATTTCCAGTTTTTTTTTACCAATTAGTAAGCTCTGTTTAGCTTTGGCCGTTGGGTTTCAATTTCTGTTTTATAGTTATTTTGTGTTTTGAAGTTTGTTTCCAAAATTTGATGCATTTGGTTTTGAAAATGTAATCTGGCAAAGATGTAGATAAGAACCTGTCCTTACACTAGAATGGTTTTGAGTTAACTTATCTTTGTTATTTATGCACATAAAGACTTGTTAGGCTTCTGATTGTCCATAATGTTTGTCTTTTGTCCTGAAAAAACAGAGAATATTTCTCGATCAGGAATTCCTCTGGAATTTTGACAACAGAGATGGAGGGTGATACTCCTCATGCTCAAAACAATGACCCTGAGCACGACAATCCATTGATGAATGTGAACAATCCATCAAGCAACTTGACTTCTAAGAAAGATGCACAATGTTTGTCGGTTTTATGCAACGGGAAATGGTTACACATTGTTAGAAGCAGTCCCAAAGTATCATGTGAGGTCTCTACTTGTACAAGTCATTTTTCGAGCAAAGTAGGAGAAGACTATGATGCGGCTGAATCCGAAAAGATGCATAACAAGGTAATCTCTTTATCGAGTAAAACCTTGTCGTCAGACTACTCTCAGGGCATCCTTCAATTCACTATAAGAGCCAATGGAACGCCTCATTTTGTTTTCAAATTGGAGAATCAAAAAGATGTATATGTGGCAAGCTTAAGCAGCAATGTCCAAGACCAAAACTCGTATATGATCCATTTGCAAAGAGGAGAATCATTGTCATCATCATCATATCCAGTTGGTAGAATAAATATATCGACTTTGTTCTCAGAGAAAATCTTAGAGAGACAGTTTGTTTTGTTCAGTAGCAATGGCGAGCATCTCAAGATACCGCGTAGTATGAAAAACAGAGGATTGTCTAAAAATGTAGTCCATGAGATCAAGAACGATAAAAGAATCTCAAGATTGAGCAGAACAAGCTTCATACCTGGTTTAGGTTCTTGGGATCAGCAATTCCAAGAACCAAACTATGACCTTGAGAAGGTGAATCTGCTAGAAAACAACCTTCCAACAAATCTTGAAACATTAGCTGTTGTTGTGAAACAAGAGACTCTTGAGGAAGAAATTGGAGGTTGGGGATTAAAGTTCTTGAAGAGATCGCCCATGGTCCAAAGAACTAATGATGCTACTGAGACTGAAACTACAACATCTTCGATGATAAGTATGAATGTTGTGATTTCTTCAGGGGTTCATGGAGGGCCTGAAGATGGACCTTTGAGTTTGATAGAGAGATGGAAATCTCAAGGAAAGTGTGACTGTGGAGGATGGGACTTGGGTTGTTCCCTAACGCTTCTTAAAGGCCAACCACAGAAAGACCAGTTCGAGCTACTCAAAGAGGTAACTAACACTCATTCATTTCGTCTTAACACATCAATCTTATAGCCAATCCCCTTTAACAAAGAAGCTATTTTGATAATCTTTTGGTGCTGTTTCAGGGTTCAAAGCATGAAACGAGTGGATTAAAGATTGTGAATGTTAGTGGAGGAGTCTACTTAGTTCAATTCGAAGGAAAGTTGACTAGTCTGCAATCATTTGCAATTGCTTTGGCATTCATACATAGCCAGAAGCGCTTAGACCGTTGCATCTTACATATTTGAACTACTAGTTAAGCTTTTTCCTTATGTTAATAATAACAGAACTGGAAAGAAATTGTAAGAATGTCTAAATAGCCAAAAGATTTGAATGTCGGATACATATTGTCAGAGAACAAACGAGAATTTTGGTAGCAAAGATATTTTTAACAGATAAATATTGTTAACTCTATGTATTATAAACTCATCAGATTCTCTCACAGAAACAAAGCCATGGAAAGAAAAAGGAAATCTTTTTATGACCGTTAGTTAATTTCCTTTTTTTCTTTTGAGAACCTCTTTGCTTATAAATAGATAAATACTCTCTCACACAGACTCAACGCTTGTTATCTAATTATTCCTTGAGAGACAAATCAAAACTCTCTTCTTCGTCTTCTTCTTCTTCTCGAGCCAATTATACAGAGACTCTCTGTGAATTTCGATGATCCAAGTAGACATTGAAGAAGTAAAAGCCGATGATGATGATCTCTGCAACATCCGTAATTGATCGGAGCGGAAATAATATAATCGTTTCGTGATTGAATGATGATCTCCATCAAATCTCCGTCAAAATCAAGATCGATTTCAATTGGCCCTAAATTCACCAGATAATGACCTAGCCACCGAGATGCTTTCACCGGAGAGTACATACATGGAAAAAGAGGATAGTCGTCGTTTATCTTGAGAATTCAAGATATGTCAAGTTTCGGAACAATCACAAGTCGCCTAGTGCGTATATCACAACCTACAGGTACACAACTTTCTTACCTTTTTTTCCTTTTTTTTTTTTAAAATAAAATATAACAATTTGGATTTCAAAAATTTTTTTAAAAAAAAAGAATTTAGGTTTTTCACTTTTGATTTTTCTGATTTATTAGTAAATATAAAAGTTTTTTCAAATATTTTGAAAGTAAATAGTTTTAATTTTACTAAATATTTTAATTAACCAAATATTTTAATAATTAAAATATCTAAGTGTTAAATTTAAATACGTCGAAAACTAACCAGACTTAGCATCCCTTCCTTTTGGTCCGTAAGTCTTGCGGTGTCATAAGTTCAACTTGTTTTCACGTATGGTAAATTTAACGCTTAGATCTGTTTTAAATATTAATAATAAAATTTAACTATAACTTTAAACTAAAAATATTTTAATCTTTAAAATATCTAAGTGTTAATTTTTATTACGTCAAAAACTAACCGAACTTAGCATCCCGTCTTTTTGGTCCGTATTGCGGTGTCATAAGTTCAGCATGTTTTCACGTATAGTAAATTTAACGCTTAGATCTGTTTTAAATATTAATAATAAAATTTAACTATAACTTTAAACTAAAAATATTTTAATCTTTAAAATATCTAAGTGTTAATTTTTATTACGTCGAAAACTAACCGAACTTAGTATCCCGTCTTTTTGGTCCGTAAGTTTTGCGGTGTCATAAGTTCAACATGTTTTCACGTATAGTAAATTTAACGCTTAGATATGTTTTAAATAATAATAATAAAATTTAACTAAAACTTTAAACTAAAAATATTTTAATCCTTAAAATATCTGAGTGTTAAATTTTATTACGCCGAAAACTAACCGGACTTAGCATCCCGTCCTTTTGGTCCGTAAGTCTTGTGGTGTCATAAGTTCAACTTGTTTTCACGTATGGTAAATTTAACGCTTAGCTATGTTTTAAATATTAAAAAAAAATTAATTAAAACTTTAAACTAAAAATATTTTTAATCTTTAAAATATCTTAGTGTTAAATTTTAATACGTTGAAAACTGACTTAGCATCTCGTCTATTAATTAGGTCCGTAAGCTTTACTGTCATAAGTTAAACATGTTTTCACGTATTGTAAATTTAATGCTTAATTATGTTTTAAATAATAATAAAAAATAACTAAAATCTTTTAACTAAAAATGTTTTAATTTTTACAATATCCAAGACTTTTGGGGGCTTTAAAAAATTTTAAAAGTCTTAATAGTCATTATTTTCCTAATCATACTTTATTGGCTTTAGTTAATTTAATGTCGAAAACTGATCGGATTTAGCATCATGTCCTTTAATTAGGTCCGTAAGTTCAACATGTTTTCACATAGTGTAAATGTTAACCTTCTTAAAGGCGAACCACGGGAAGACCAGTTCAACTACTCATAGAGCTCGATTCATTTCTTAACCTTAAAGCTCGAGTGAGATAAGAGATCCTCTAACACATCAACCTTTTCGTGCTGTTACAAGGTTCAACGTGGGTTTAAAGATTGTGAATGGTCGTAAAGGACTCTACTTAGTTCAATTCAAGCAATGTTGAATGTTTTGCAATCATTTTCAATTGCTCAGGTATTCATACATAGCCAGAAGTTAAGAACGTTGCACCTGTAATCACCTTACACATTTTAACTAGTTAAGCTTTTTCCATATTGTGATGTGTTAATAACAACAGAACAGAAAGGAACTTGGAAAAATGTCTAAATAGCCAAAACATTTGAATGTCGGATACATATTGTCAGAAAATAAAAATATCTTGCTACCAAAATTCTCAAGTTTGTATTTAGACAGATCCATCAAATACAAGCAATTGATTGATCTGATCATTAGACAATGGCATTGGCAGCACTAGCAATCCTTGGCCAAAGATCAGCACACTCTTTCCCAATAGGACCAGTGATTGCAGAACCTTTCATTTCTCCCTTGGGGTTGACAATGACTCCAGCATTATCTGTGCAACAAAGAAACACAGAATCAGTACTTGCTTTCCATACACAATTACTAACAATGATCAAGTTGAGGGATATATAGAGTCCATATGGAGCAGATGCAAGCGTTCAAGCAATGAAGCATCTGTAACGAAGGACACAATTTAGTTTTCCAGACTTGTACGAGCATCAACACCCTCTAAGCGTGTCGGTGGATACTTGACTTAAGCCTGGTGATATCAATCATATAAACTGACTAAAGCCTATACACAATTACTAACAATGATCAAGTTGAGGAATATATAGAGTCCATATGGAGCAGATGCAAGCGTTCAAGCAATAAAGCATCTGTAACAAAGGACACAATTTAGTTTTCCAGACTTGTACGAGCATCAACACCCTCTAAGCGTGTCGGTGGATACTTGACTTAAGCCTGGTTATATCAATCATATAAACTGACTAAAGCCTAAAGGTTTACTAAAATCATAGAATCAGTAATACAAGAACAATGAGAATGTAGAGTTCAAATGGAGCAGATGCAAGCGTTTGAGCATGACAGTATCTGTAACGATAGAACACATTTAGGTATACCAGATTTTGTTTTGTATTTATACACCCTCTTAATGTGTCGGTGGATACATGACACAATTCTGGAAAATGTAAGTAGTCAATAGCCACTAGATAGTATCTCTATCTATTCATAAGCTACATGACCAATAGAACACAACCAAGCAATTGATAGTAAAAGAAGGAATTTGGAGTCCAAATGGAGCAGATTCAAGCTTTGAAGCATTACAGTAACTGTATTAATCACTCTCTTAAGCTTGGTGAAGAAATTATGAATCCTATAAGGGTATTTAGGGAGAAAGAAAGATATCTGACCTTCGAAGTACATGAAAACACCATCCTTTCGGCGCCATGGTTTGCGTTGCCTGACGATGACGGCAGGAAGAACCTTTTTCCGGAGATCAGGCTTACCCTTTTTGACGGTGGCCATCACCATGTCGCCGACGCAAGCAGAAGGTAATCGATTAAGACGACCTTTGATACCTTTCACTGAGATTATGTACAGATTCTTAGCACCGGTGTTATCGGCACAGTTCACCGTCGCCGCCACCGGAAGACCCAGCGACATCCTGAATTTGTTACCCGACGTACCTCCACGCCCTAATCAAAAACAATGCGGAAAACTGAATGAATACACATTGATACATTGTAAACGTATCAGATCTAATAACTAAGATAGAAGAAAAGCACGAACCTCGCTTCGACATTGTTGACGGCTAGAAGAGAAATCTGGAGTTACATTTTTAGGGTTTCCGGTGTGATTTATACTGACTCATACTTCTAGGGTTTCACTAGGCTTAAGATGGAAGAAGAAGACGATCGCGTTTTAAAGCCCAAGTTTAATGTATTTTAGGCCCATTAAAGCCCACGAAAAGTTTTAAATCAGAAGCGTCTTATTATTTGGAGAGTCCCACATCGGAAAGCTGAGAGGGTTTGCCAATGGAAACATCAGTATAAATATACTTCACTCTCCTCAGCTTCAAATCACGCAGCCATGTGGTGAGCACATAGCGAACTATTCTTTCGCCTTTTACTAAAGAATACCGTGTGCTCTCCACGCTAAGTGGCATACGCCTATTTTTGGAGGGATCTCACTTCACTGTGAGACCCAACAACATACAGTTTAATATTTTTGTTGGAAAGATCTCAGCACGAATGTTTTGAAAAATGAATCATTATTACGTAACGATTTCTGAAAACTGTAACCAGGTTATTAAACCGTAGATAACCAATTAAATTTTTTAAAAGGTATTGTAGTGTCCTAAATTATAGGATCTTAGTTTTTTTTGGCTTGGTTCTGTTGATGTTGATGCATATGATCGACTTTGCTAAGTGGTGATCTGGAATCGATAGAATAAGATTTGAGGTTATTTATGATATTTGAATTGGTTTTTGCTGATGCCATTATTTGCCCAAGTTTCATGGTTGTAAGTTGTAACTTGTAAGAAGTGCATTTCTTCATAATCTTCTGTTATAGTTGTTTTTAAGGCTTGTAAGGTTTTCACGGAACTCAATTTGATTTGCAATTTTTGTCGATTCCTAAAACGTGATTGAATAGAGTTGACCTTACTTGGAAGTTTGAACAAATTCCATCATAAGATCATATATAGCTATCCAGTTTAACAATTGAAGGACAACATTTAAGTAACTGAGCAGACAGAATTGAGATTAAGTATTGACCCAAATTTTATCTTCTTTTTTTTTTCCGGATACATCAACAACAAAAAGGTGCAAAAGTATGTTGAGTAACAAGTTTCCAACTCTGTTTATGTTGGATTCTGTTGTCAACAATTTAAGGTTGGATTTTGTTTTTTCTTAAAAGGTTGTGTATATGGAAGAGAATTCAGATGAAATACAAGAAAAACAATAGAGTTGGCTTGGCAAAAGTTACTTGGAATAGGAGATTTGCTAATTATGGTTGATTTCACGAGTCTTCCTCATTTTACTCACATCCTCTATCCTTCCTTAGCACAGAGAAATTTGTTGTCGCTTAGCTTTTTCCAAGTTGTCTCGTCTTCCTCAACCTCCTCATTTCTCTCTGTTTTTTCTGTTCGTTGTCTCTCATTTTTCCCTTATTAAAACAAAGAACTCCTTCTCTCTCCTCACTTTCTCGGACATCTGATTTCTTAAACCCGAATCCGTCTGGTCTTTCTTCCTTCTTGCCTCCCCTCCGTGATGGTTCGTCATTCTCGGAGGGAGTCCTTTTTCGACATGGTTGGCTTTGAGGTTTGTCCTGATACTGATCTTCTCTGGCCATTCGGGAAGCTTGATGGTCTTGATCGGGATGAAATCCGTGAAACCGCGTATGAGATCTTTTTTGCCGCATGTCGATCATCACCTGGATTTGGAGGTAGAAATGCTCTCACATTCTACTCCAAGCACAATGGTGGTGACCATCAAGGGGATGGAATAGGAGGAGGAGGTGGGTCACCTAATGGGTCTGGATTCGGGTCTTTAGGAAGAAAAGAAGTGGTGACAACACCAACAAGCCGAGTAAAACGGGCGTTAGGGTTAAAGATGCTTAAACGATCTCCATCTAGGCGAATGTCGACAGTAGGGACCGTTGTAGGAGCCGTGTCAGCTCCTTCATCCCCTGGTAATAATGGAAGCATAGGAAGTGGTTCAGGACACTTCAGCCCTGGGGCTGGGTTTTTTACGGTCCCACCTTCTCGGCCTCGACGACCGTTAACCTCTGCAGAAATCATGAGGCAACAAATGAAGGTGACAGAGCAGAGTGACACTCGGCTTCGGAAAACCCTAATGAGGACGCTTGTTGGCCAAGTAAGCTCCTCTGTTTTTTAATTATGAATGAAACTCTGTTTCTTGATTAATTAAAGAAATGTTTATAACTGTTATTCTTTAGACTGGAAGGCGAGCAGAGACAATAATCCTTCCGTTAGAGCTTCTCCGTCACGTGAAATCATCGGAGTTTGGTGATGTACATGAGTATCAAATTTGGCAAAGACGGCAACTCAAAGTCCTTGAAGCTGGTCTTCTAATCCACCCATCAATCCCTCTTGAGAAGACCAACAACTCTGCAATGCGTCTCCGAGAAATCATCCGCCAGAGTGAGACAAAAGCCATCGACACCAGCAAAAACTCAGACATAATGCCGACATTATGTAACATTGTCTCCTCCTTATCATGGCGCAACAGCAATCCAACAACCGATGTATGCCATTGGGCTGATGGATACCCGCTTAATATTCATCTCTATGTGGCGCTTTTGCAGTCGATATTTGACGTACGTGATGAGACATTGGTTCTTGATGAGATCGATGAGCTTTTGGAACTGATGAAAAAGACATGGTTAATGTTGGGGATTACACGACCTATGCATAACCTGTGTTTCACTTGGGTTCTGTTTCATCAATACATTGTGACCTCACAGATGGAGCCAGACTTGCTTGGTGCCTCCCACGCCATGTTGGCTGAAGTTGCGAATGACGCCAAGAAGTCTGATCGCGAGGCTCTTTACGTGAAGCTCTTGACCTCGACATTGGCCTCTATGCAAGGATGGACTGAAAAAAGGTACATATTTTTGCCTTCTAAATGGACTTGATCACACAAAACTGGATCTGATTATGAATGTGTGATTATAGGTTGTTGAGCTATCATGATTATTTTCAACGAGGAAACGTGGGATTGATAGAGAATCTTCTGCCATTGGCGTTGTCTTCGTCTAAGATTTTGGGGGAGGACGTGACAATCTCTCAAGGGAATGGTCTAGATAAAGGTGATGTGAAATTAGTAGATTCTTCAGGGGATCGTGTTGATTACTATATAAGAGCATCTCTTAAAAACGCCTTCTCAAAGGTAATTTTGACTACAAAAATCACATGTGTTTTATATCTCTCTGTCTTTTTGGTTTCTCATATCAGTATTGTTCTAAAATGTGTCAGGTTATAGAAAACATGAAGGCCGAAATCGCAGAAACAGAGGAAGGAGAAGAAGCGGCAACTATGTTGCTTCGGCTAGCTAAGGAGACAGAGGAGCTTGCTTTGCGCGAGAGCGAGTGTTTTAGCCCTATACTTAAGAGATGGTACTTGGTTGCAGCTGGAGTTGCCTCGGTTTCGCTTCACCAATGTTATGGTTCCATCTTGATGCAATACTTAGCTGGTCGATCGACAATCACTAAAGAGACTGTTGAAGTTCTGCAAACGGCGGGGAAGCTCGAGAAGGTTCTTGTGCAGATGGTGGCAGAAGATTCAGAGGAATGTGAAGATGGAGGCAAAGGGCTTGTTAGAGAGATGGTTCCGTATGAAATCGATTCGATTATCTTACGACTACTAAGGCAATGGATTGACGAGAAGTTACAAACAGTTCAAGAATGTTTGAGCAGAGCAAAAGAAGCTGAAGTAGGTTTATTAAAGCTTTACTTGCAGTTCAAGTATACAAAATGTTTCATCTATTCAATCATTATTTTTTGTTTCTATAGACATGGAACCCGAAGTCAAAATCAGAACCTTATGCACAATCTGCTGGAGAGTTGATGAAGCTAGCGAATGATGCGATCCAGGAATTCTTTGAGATCCCTATTGGGATTACAGAGGATCTGGTTCATGATCTTGCTGATGGATTAGAAAAACTCTTCCAAGAATACACCACATTCGTAGCATCTTGTGGTAAGTGAAAGGATAAAATTTCTCATTTCGTACCAAACCATTGGTGACTGATTGGTGGTTTTGTTTTCAGGTTCAAAACAGAGTTACATTCCTACGCTTCCTCCACTTACAAGATGTAACCGAGACTCAAAGTTCGTGAAGCTGTGGAAGAAAGCCACGCCTTGTACTGCCTCGGGAGAAGAACTTAACCAAATTGGTGAAGCCACAGGTGGCAACCACCCGCGTCCTTCCACCAGCCGCGGAACCCAACGCCTCTACGTTCGTCTCAACACTTTACATTTCCTAAGCTCTCAACTTCACTCACTCAACAAATCCCTTTCTCTCAACCCGAGGGTCCTCCCCGCGACACGTAAACGCTGCCGCGAACGGACCAAATCATCATCGTATTTCGAATTCACTCAAGCGGGAATCGAATCCGCGTGCCAACATGTCTCTGAGGTTGCAGCTTACCGGTTAATCTTCCTGGACTCATACTCAGTATTCTACGAAAGCCTATACACCGGAGATGTCGCTAATGCGAGGATCAAACCAGGGTTGCGAATCTTGAAACATAACTTAACGTTAATGACCGCGATTCTTGCGGACCGAGCGCAAGCGTTGGCGATGAAAGAAGTCATGAAGGCTTCATTCGAAGTCGTTTTGACGGTTCTTCTCGCGGGAGGACATTCCCGAGTTTTCTATCGAACGGATCACGATTTTATCGAGGAAGATTTCGAGAGTTTAAAGAAGGTTTATTGCACTTGCGGCGAAGGACTAATCCCAGAGGAAGTGGTGGATCGAGAGGCAGAGACAGTTGAGGGAGTGATTCAGCTTATGGGCCAACCAACAGAACAACTTATGGAAGATTTTAGCATCGTGACATGCGAGTCAAGCGGAATGGGATTGGTCGGGACAGGACAAAAACTTCCCATGCCTCCAACGACTGGACGATGGAACAGGTCGGATCCAAACACGATTTTGCGAGTTCTTTGCTATAGAGACGATCGTGTCGCTAATCAGTTTTTGAAAAAATCGTTTCAATTGGGTAAACGAAGATGACACAAAGAGAAATAGTAAAAGGAATGTCATCTCGCTAAGACGTGATCAGTTGTATATTTTGAGATTAAGATGTTACAAAAAAAGAAAACATTGCTTGTTCATTAGATATTTTTCAAATATATATACAGAGATGTGACTTGTACTACAAGAAAAGTTAAAAATATTTCTTGTGAATCGATGAGACTCACCGAAAATCTGAGTAATGTAGCGAAGGCCTTTCACGGTCGTCATCTCGGGAGGAATGGTTTCCGGTTAGAAATTCAGATGCTCTAACTCTCTGAATGTGCCAAAACCAGATGCTTTTATTCAATTAGGGTTTTTGCAATTTGTGTTAAAGTTCGGATATTTGGAGTTATGTTTAAGTTCGGATTTAGCAAAATTCTACTATAAATTAAAGGTTTGTAATTGGTGAACGATCTCCCATGGCTTTCCCATCTTGTATTAGCCATCGATTCAGCCTTCTTGGTAATATAATTTTACGCACAAATAACAAATATGACCGTTACTCACTAAAACACAAATAATATCTTGATAAATTGTTACCGACTAAAAACTCAAACAATATTACGCACAAATAACAAATTTGACCGTTGTGAGCAAATTTCCATTAGTTTTGCAGCATAACTGAAATTTCCTTTTTCTTATCCTCGTCGTAAAACAAAAAAGAAACAATATAGACTTTCCTTTTTGTCCTATTGAACAACGTTTGCTTATAAATACTCTTCTTCCTTGTGAAATCATAATTCTTCATTCATCTTCTTTTTCAAAACGAAAACAAAAGAATCCATCTTTCATCATTCATCTCCTTTTTTTTTTTTTTTAATACCTCTTGTTTCTTCTGAAGCAAACCTCTGCGAATGTCTTACGGATATGATCGAGACCGTGAAGGAGATGATCCATTCATAGATTGAAGTAAGCCGATGATCTATGCAACGTCTGTAGGATTGGTCGTCGGAGGAAAACATCTAGTTTCGTGATTGATCACCATCCTCTGTCTTCTGTCAATCGGGTTTACCCTAATTTCACAGTTCTTGATGATCCGTTCTCATGAGATTAGTGGACGACAACCAGTGCAGTGACAGTGAAGAATGACTTGGCAATTGAACAGATCATGTTCGATGGACTTGGTAATGAAGATAAGTGTGATAGTTGGAGTTTCATCGATGTCACGATCAACAACTACATAACAGAGCAATGACGAACAACTTGACAATGGCTTTTCTTGTGACGACCAAACGAAGTCCAATAAGGTATAATACTTTCTTTATTTCTTTAATTATTTTTTTCAAATAAAAACTGATTTTTTTTATTTTTTTAATAAGTGTTGAATTTTTAATTTTTGTGTAAACTAATTGGATACAACATCCAAACCCCTAAGTGGTGTTATAGGTTCAATATGGTTTACACATAATTAAATTTTTAACACTTACTTTTTTTTTCTTAATGTTTTTGTTTTTTTTTTCTTTTTTTTTATAAGTGTTAAATTTTTAATTTTTGTGTAAACTAATTGGATACAACATCCAAACCCCTAAGTGGTGTTCTAGGTTCAATATGGTTTACACATAATTAAATTTTTTACACTTACTTTTTTTTTTTTTAATGTTTTTGTTTTTTTTTTCTTTTTTTTTATAAGTGTTAAATTTTTAATTTTTGTGTAAACTAATTGGATACAACATCCAAACCCCTAAGTGGTGTTCTAGGTTCAATATGGTTTACACATAATTAATTTTTTTACACTTGCTTTTTTCTCTTAATGTTTTTTTTTTTTTTTGTTTTTTTATAGGTGTTAAATTTTTAATTTTTGTGTAAACTAATTGGATACAACATCCAAACCCCTAAGTGGTGTTCTAGGTTCAATATGGTTTACACATATATAATTAAACTTTTAACACTTGCTTTTTTTTCTTAAAGTTTTTTTTTTTCTTTTTTTTTATAAGTGTTAAATTTTTAATTTTTGTGTAAACTAATTGGATACAACATCCAAACCCCTAAGAGGTGTTCTAGGTTCAATATTATTTACACATAATTAAATTTTTAACATTTGTTATTTTTTTGAGTAAGTGTTAAATTTTTAATTTTTGTGTAAACTAATTGGATACAACATCCAAACCCCTAAGTGGTATTCTAGGTTTAATATGGTGTACACATAATTAAATTTTACACTTGGTTTTTTTTTTGAGTAAGTGTTAAATTTTTAATTTTTGTGTAAACTAATTGGATACAACATCCAAACCCCTAAGTCATTCTAGGTTCAATATGATTTACACATAATTAATTTTTTAACATTTGTTTATTTTCTTCTAATAAGTGTTAAATTTTTAGTTTTGTGTAAAATAGTTGGACAAAACATCCAAATCCCTAAGAGGTGTTCAATGTAGTTTACACACCATTAATTTTTAACACTTTTTTTTTTATATAAATGCTAAATTTTTGAATTTTGTGTAAACTAGTTGGACACAACATCCAAACCCCTAAGATGTGTTCTAGGTTCAATGTGGTTACATATAATTAAAATTTTTAATACTTGTTTTTTTTTCTAATATGTGTTAAATTTTTAAATTTTGTGTAAACTAATTGGACACAACATCCAAACCCTATGAGGTTCAAGGTTCAATATGGTTTACACATAATTACAATTTTTAACACTTGTTTTTTTATTAAAAATATTTTTATATTACTTTTTATTTAAAAAATATTTTTACTAGTTAAAAGAATTAAATAATGATAATTATTATTAAAACTTTTTCAAAAAATTAGTTTCTTTTTTCTTTTGTCGTCTAGATTTATTATTAATTGCAAATTATGAGAACTGTTACATAGACGATTCTACAACTGACAATTCCTTCCGACCCTTACTAGATTCACGACAGACTACACTTCCTTCTTCGTAATTTTGATGAATACCTTCAATGATCCACGACCTGGCGATACTTCTTTCTCTGCGTAGAATCCTGGCGAACGGCTATAATTGTACATCGCTGGAGATCTCTTGCACACTTTCCTCCATTAATCTGCAAATTTGTTAATAAATCGCAATACCTGGGACTCGAACCCCAGACCTTTTGGTGTAGAAGCATTAATCAACCCTTGGTCAACCAATGGGCCAAGGGGGCTTCCACTTCAAAAAATTAGTTTAAGTGTTAAATTTTAAACACGTCGAATATATACTGGCAAATTTTTATAAGAGTTTTTTAAAAGATTTACAAGAGTTTTAAAAAGATTTTAAAGAGTTTACAAGGTTTTTAAAAAAGGTTTATAGGAATTTCTGGAATTTTTGTAAAGTGATCTTGTAATTGCGAGAATTTTTGTCTTAAAATGTTTAGAAAAGATTTATAAATATTTTAAAAGAATTAAAAAGATTTATAAAGGTTTTGAAAAAATCGTTTCAAGTGGTCTCGACGATTGGGAAGGCAGTCATACTTCCTTCACCTAATTGAGAGACGAAGATGAGCACAACGAGAAATAGTAAAAAGAATGTCTTCTGGCTGATCTGTTGTATATTTTGATTTTTGAGATTAAAGATTTTACAAAAAGAAAAAAAAAAATTGCTTCTTCATTAGATAAATGGGAAAAATCCTTGACATGTAAATGATTTTGGTTTGGACATTTAACCCGGTTATGAGATAACCGGGTACAACCTGAAACGACTTCGTCGCATCGATGCGATAATTTTCCTCCCTTCTTCTTTCTCCTCTTAAACATTATCTTGATTTATCTACAGTAACAAAAATGGCGACAATGGCGACGCAGGGGCCTTGGCTCAGGGTTGTATCCGTATCTCCGACGAAATCAACAGAGCTCGGTTCTCTGACTTCCCAACTCAGCGGCGTAAGAATTTCACATGGTTACAGTGATGCCATCAATCGTATAACCTTACCTTCTGTTCCCTCTCTCCAACCCATCGTCGCTCGTAAGCTTCTCTCAGTTCTTCTTCCGCCTTTATTCAATTAGGGTTTTTGCAATTTGTGTTCAAGTTCGGATTTTTGGAGTATCTTGCGTTTGGTTCTCTGAAATTGACTAGAATTCATCAATGCTTCAAGTCCTGTAACGAAATTCTATCTCGATTATGATTGATACATCACAAAAGTAAACATTGATGATGATGAATGCTTCACAAGGAGTTTATGTGAGTTTAATGTTTCCCCAATTTGGGATTTAGATCTTCTTATTTGGTTTGTTTGCAGTTTTAGACATTCACAAACGTTTTTCGTTACCAGCTTAAACATTTGCCTAGCTCTCATCCTTTGAAGCTGTTTCGTGTATGTCATCTCAGGTAGAATCTGCCCTTTTACGGGGAAGAAAGCAAACAGAGCTAACAAAGTGTCCTTCTCTAACCACAAGACCAAGAAGTTGCAATTCGTCAACTTGCAATACAAAAAAGTTTGGTGGGAAGCTGGCAAACGTTTTGTCAAACTTCGTTTATCAACCAAGGCCTTGAAGACCATTGAGAAGAACGGCCTCGATGCTGTTGCCAAGAAAGCTGGCATAGATCTAAGTAAGAAGTAGAAATTGTAGATTCATCTGAGGTATGTAGTCGTCTTTTTGGTACTAGTCATGACCCTTTTGTTTTCCTACTCAGTTCGGTAGTCTTTATTGGTTTTCTGATAAGAAAACCAATAGTTGAGCTTTGTCTCATTCATGCCATTGTCGGGTTAGTCCGCTTTGTTCAATCCTTAATGTCTAGTTCATCTCAGGAATCGCCAAAAACTACTTAGATAAGATTGAAAAGTAAATTTTGTCAAGATTTTTAATTTTCCTCAGTAGAATCATTGAATGGTAAATGTTTCAAATCCACGTTTAGTAGCTCTATCATCAGCTTGTTATTTCGGTGCCTCCTTGAAAGAGAAAGATCATAAACCAGGATATTTACCTGTGATTTTATCTCTTCTCAGGTGGTTAACCATTTTCTTTGTGAAACATATATGTTTTTCTCTATGGAACAGTCAAGACAGACCGAGACAATTCACACGCTAGACAGGTGACCAAAACCATGATGTGTTTTACTCTTTGTCACTGATATTATTATCATTACATTTATCGACTGATTGAACAATAGGATTCTCAGTTTTCCCTTTCGTCTTCTTCATTGATAGCTCTCCTCCTCCTGATTCTTTTGGCTTCCTATGACGTGATGTAGACTTTCTAGTATGAGTTGAACTGTCTGAAAGAGGGTAAGAACCTTCCATATCAGTGGTAACCGAGACAGCACGCCTCCTCCTAACTGATGGATCATTCGATGAATCTATCGACCCGTGCCTACTCCTGTGGTGACGTCTTGGGTGTTTTGGTTGCATATCTGATGCTGACGCACTGCTGTTTCGCCTAGGCGGAGAACCGTTTTGTGAGACCGTCTCGGATTTACGCCTAGTCTTCTTGTGCTTCGGTTTTTCGGTAGGAGGCAACAACTCTTGTAATCCAACTCCTTCTCCTATTTGATTGTTGTTGGCATCTCCTCGAGAAACTACTTGACCATTCTCATTGTCTTGAGGTCTGAAGTCACCCATCTACATGTTTTTTAACCAATGGTGAGTATACTTATACGTATGGTCGGCAAAATAAATACGTATAAATGTACAAAGCGTACCCAGCTTGGCATATTGGCCGCCGGACCGTCGGATCCGATGTGGGCGACATGCTTTACATCGGTAGGAAACCCAATCTGCATATCCTTGTCTTTATCTTCGTCTGCAATTAGATTTTTGATTTCAAATATATATACAGAGATGTGACTTGTACTACAAGAAAAGTTAAAATATTTCTTGTGAATCGATGAGACTCACCGAAAATCTGAGTAATGTAGCGAAGGCCTTTAAGAAGGCCTTTCACGGTCGTCATTACGGGAGGAATGGTTTCCGGTTAGAAATTCAGATGCTGTAACTCTCTGAATGTGCCAAAACCAGATGCTTGTAGACCAAATGAAAAGTTGTTCCAACCAGACAGACAGAATTGAACGAGATCAGAGAATTCGAACCTTGATAGCATTGATTTTCATTTTGGAAATAATTGAGAAAAGAATTGGAAAGAGAGAGAGACAGATTAGGTTTCAGACAAATTCTTGGTTGCGAAGAAGAGGGAGAGCACTATACTTTATTTACCAAAAAAAAAACAAAAAAACTTTTTCAAGATTTTTATTTTTACTGCTTATATATATGTTTTTACTTTTTATAAATAGAACTACTTTTATTTTAAGTTTTTTTTGTTGGTGATAATTGAGGCAACTTAGTGTTTACTGAATCCTCCGTGGAAAAAAAAAACTAGACGAGAGGATTTTACGGGTTGAAGGAGACAAGACCACTAACACAAAAAAAAAATTACTCCGCATTAGTTTTTCTTAATATATATATCAGGTAATAAACTTTATTAATAACATAGATTTTTGCTATATAAATAAAATATATTATTAAAGTAGAAAATACCAAATACAAAATTAAATTTGCTCTAACCTTATATATCTAATATAGCTATAGTTTTTATGTTATTGTTATATACTTTTAGTTTTAATGAGTTAATAATATTTTTTTACACATAAGATTAATACCCACTTACTCAAATTTAGTTATGAATCTTATTATAATCATGAATAGATATAACAAGAAGAAATAATTCAAAGTGAAGCTTTGACAAAAAGAAAAAGAAATAATATATAGAAAATGAAGAACAAAATAATATCCAAAAAGAAATACATATATAATACACTAATCAGTCCAAAGAACTGTTAAAATAATAATAATGAAACAACAATAACAAGAAAACAACAACAAAAGACATCATACTTCTCGAAAAGCCCTAATTTTTTCGGATCGAGAATCCTAAATTTCTTGTTTTTATTAATTAATTTAACCGGACAAGTCTACTACCAGAGAGTCACAGCCTTAATGACAAGTCGATGGAACTCGAGTTGGCTCCTCCGTTCTCCGTCACAGCACTATCCTCCGCTCTCCGTTGCTCCAGCTGCCAAATAAGCGGCAGCGTAAAGACATTTTCGGATGACGCAGCTGGAAAAAGATCCATGAGCTTCGGCGTCGTCGGCATCTTTGGCAGCAAAAACTTATATTTTCTGGTCGGAGTTATCACCGGCGTTGGAGAACATCCTTTATGAAACCTCCCGTGGTCGTCTAAGTAACCCCTACGGTAATAATTCACGTCAAAATGATTCCTCGCCTGAAAATCAGGATTAGGGTTCCGGTTTACGTTCGGGTAGTGGCGGAAGGAGGTGGGTGTAGCGATGGCGGAGGAAGAGAAGGTGGAACCGTGGCGATTGGAGTGAACATCGTTGAAGTGTGAGATCAGGTGGTGTGATGATAAGAAGACTCTCTTACAAATCGCACATTCTTGGGGGTTTGAAAATGCCATGCTTAGGTTTTATATGTTTATATTAATGACGATGCAAGAGAGATATTGAGAGATGGAGAACCTAAGACACATCTATAGAACTATTTATATACAAGTTTTATGTATGAAAAAAGGGAGATGGAGATAATGCCAACACTATATGGGGAAATATATTTTTCCATGTGTGTTAGTTTTGTCTTAATTTGATGATGATGAGGATGGATTTATTATCTCATCATGCATGAATTTAGTTCAGGATTTTTTTTTGTAAATGTTTTCTAATAAAGAAAATAATTTTTTATATATAGGTATATCTAATCATATAAAGAAGTCAAACATTGTATTGAAAAATTAAAAGGTAAGGTGATTTAATGCAAATTAAAACTTAAGAATAATGATTGTTTTCATTTTGGGAAGGATACTTATGGGAGGTTGATTATTTGTGGGAAATTAATCAACCACTTTTTATTAATAAAACTTTTTTCTTTTTGTTTTGTATACTTTTTAAGGGAAATACACATTATACACTTCTTGCTCCACTGTAATACAATTTTCTTTTGGGAAAATCCCTAATTAGTTTTTTTTTTTTTTGACAGCATCCCTAATTAGTTTCAGTTACCTATTTTGGTAAATATTAACAAAAATGAAATCTTTGCTTCTGGTCTTCCATTTACGATGTTATCTATTTCAAATATGTGTCCTAAAACATTTCTTTATATGGAGATTGAATTTATTTCTTCTCTTATTGAGAGAGGACCGGTCATGAGATACACGAGGCCCCATCACAAAATTGAGGAGTGAGGACCCACACATTATTTCGTATAAATATTTACATGACCGGCTCTGCTTATGAAAAACGACTAAATAAGTAAAACATTATGATTTTAGTGTTCTTAATACGAGATTTTGAGTACTATAGTTTTAGTTTATTGTTTGCGATTGAATCAACAATAATAAAATGAATTTTGAATATGATTGCAATAAAACATATTACTATCATCAAACTTATTGCAAATTTTGAATATGTTTAGATCATTACAATATATATCTACTTATTAATTATATAGTCAAATTCTTAAATATATATTCACTTAGTATGTTGTAAATAATTTGTAACAAAACTTCACTAGTATACTTAATAATCAATTGTCATAGGTTTCACATATTAAAATGGTTAATTGTACATGTGATTTTATCCCATAGACAAAGATTTATTTCTATGATTACTACACTAAAATATAAATTTAAGAAAATGTTGAAAGTTGAACAAAAAAATTAATTTTTAATCCACTTACATGTAATTACATCATTTTATTCGATTCTAAATTTATTTCAATACTATAAGAATTAAATTGGATAAATAATAAGAAATAAAAATAAATTACCAGTATTACTTTTTAAAAAGTTCAGACACATTTAAGTCACAATACATTTAATCATAAAATTATTGGCGTTAAAGAGGATAATTTAACAAATACAATATGAACAACACTGATCTTAGGAAGAAAAGCCATGTATAATATTTATATCTTTTAACAAATCATGTTTGTTTCTTACTTAACAATAATTTCTGAAACAAAGATGGATAAATTTGATCCAACTGTGAACCTGGCGGGAGACAAATGCAGATAGTCACTTCCTCTTGCTGTTCCCAATACTGAGGAGCTCGAGGCTCTGAAGGGTAATGTCCCGAGCGGTTCTAGTTGGTGCAGCCTTTGCGGCTAAAGAGGAGGACGAAGGAGCAAACTGGGTCCTCTGAGTTGTAGAGGACCGACCGTTGTTTGGGATGAGTCTGCTTGATCGATTCTCTGTGAAATCAGCTGAGGAAGTAGCTCGAACACTTGACCCAGCAATTGCTTTTCTTGACAAACTCTGGTTCCTAGACAAAGAGATTGGCCTCTCCTGGTTTTGCTGATTCAACAAAAAAAGAATACTTTGTGTGCAAATCCCAAAATGTATTCAAATAATCTAGATCTAGGACAGTTTTGGTCTTGGATCTTACGGTTTACCAAAATAAAAGAAAAGAGAAATGTTTCTATTTTGATGTACTAACCGTGTCCTTGGATGCAAGAACATTCTCTGAGGTTCTTGGTCTACTAGATTGATCAGCTTGAACACCGGTTCCTGAGCCATTTCTTCTGGTGTATGCCTCGAAAACACCTGAGAACCTCTCGCGGCTGTCCTGCCCAACTGTATATGATTCAGCGAAAAGTTTGTTAATATCTGAGTTTCTTCTACAAGCGTTAAAGCTGTGTAATAACTACTTGACCACAACAAAAACTGAATCATTGATTTTGGGTACGGCATAACAATACATCTTGAACCGGAGAGAAAAGATGGATTAATTCAGCCCAAAACCAAATCGGGTATACACAGAACGAGAGCAGTTACAAGGATGAAAAGTTATTCTACCAGTGATTGTAAAGTTTTAGTATTTGATGCTTACTTGAAGGCTTTTCCGCTTTGTCGGCAGATGGTACTGGAATATTCATAGCCGGTCTTAAACTTGGCTATTGGAACAGGAAAAGCGTGAGAAGGTTGATACACTATTCAAAATGATAACAATTCTGCACATATAGGTAGCTTCAGAATGGACTTACTCTTGGTTTGGAATTGGAGCTGGAACTGGAGCCGAACTGTGGATACCTCAATATTGTCCAATCAAATACATAGTCAAACTGATAACCTGTGCAAATAAGAATCAAAGCAATTTCTTGAGTGTGTTTTATGTTAAAAACACTCAAACACAAGCACATCAGATAGTTATTTTTGACAAATTCCCAACCTTCTCGGATAAATAGTTCTCTGAAAAGCCTCTTTAGGTATGAATAATCTGGTTTGTCTTCAAACCGTAATGAACGCACATAGAGAAAATACGATGTGAACTCAGGTGGAAAGTTTTTACAGAGGACCTGTCAAAGACAATTTTAAGGTTAAAATTATTATCACAGAACATCTCAAAAGCTCAAGTCTGAAGTACTTCAGTATCAGAACTTTGAATTCAAAAATACTGCAAAACCTTGCAAGTCAATATACGAAAGAAGTTTATATTTATTGGAGCGGGAAACAATACCTCCACTGGTGTAAGTCTTTTCTTTTCACTGATCTTGTCATACTTCTGCTTTTTGGTACCTGCACGAAGGCCTTGCCAAGGAAGGCTGAAACAGAAATTAAGGATCAGGCATAACTATCATGATAGGGAAGAAAAACAAAATACAGATTTATCAATTTACCTTCCTCGAAGAAAATACATAAGCACATAGCCAAGAGATTCCAGATCATCCCTTCTACTTTGCTCTGTGTATTATATTAAATATTTATTAAGAGACTGATGAATTGTCAAGTCTGATGGAAAAACAAAGAAGACTCACCAATTCCAAGATGGGTGTTAACACTTGCATATCGAGCTGTTCCTGTAAGATTCTTGTTTTCCCTAAGAAGTAACACTCCCGATTAACAAAGTGATAGTCATTTAAGAAAACAGATGAACTTTGGCATTTGGGTAAAAATATTGTGTGACAGAAAACAAACAAGTTGAAACAACTTGTGAGTTAAACACAGAGCCGGATTCATTCTACATGATGAGACAATGTAAGTACCTGTATGGAATATGCTTGTGCGTTTGAAGATCTCTATACTTCTTGGCAAGGCCATAGTCAATGATGTACACCTGCAAAGGAAGAAACAAAGATGTAATAAAGAAGAAGAGAAACAGATGTATCCTTGCCTAAGTCTTATGAAAAACTCACCTGGTTGGCTTTGCGTCCAAGACCCATCAAAAAGTTATCTGGCTTGATATCACGATGAAGAAACCCTCGTACATGCATATACTCGACTCTATTTATCTGGAAAATTTGAAACTGGAATGTGTCAGTACATGTAATGAAAGAGAAGAGCAGAAGAAAGGAAAAAGTAATAACCATCTGATCTGCGAGCATTAGAACAGTCTTAAGAGTGAAGGATCGACTGCAATAGTTGAAAAATTCCTCCATACTAGGACCGAGAAGGTCGATCACCATACAGTTGAATTCACCCTCAACACCAAACCATTTGAGGTGAGGAATACCAGCTTCAAACAACACAAAAACATATATATATATATATATATATATATATGAATAAAAAGAAAGAAGAAAGAGTGAAGAGTCAAATGCAGAACCTACTTCCTCCTTGGAGAAGCATATAAAGCTTTGACTCGTAATGAAGCTGAGGATGCCTAGCTCGGAGAGGTTCCTATACGTTAAGAAGCAAATATCGAGTATAAACACTAAAGACAAGTGATCATTAAGACACTATAATATTGAGATAAGAGAATTGCAACTTACAAGTTTAACAGCCACTTCTTCTCCAGTTTGTACATTCACTCCTGCAAACAAAAAACAGATTCAGAGAAAAAGTAAAGACAGTTATTTATACACAAGAAAAAATATGATAAAAAAGTAAGAAATGAAGAATACCTAGGAAAATTTCACCAAAGGAACCACTTCCAAGCTTACGTCCGAGCTTGAACTTACCACCAACTACACGATCCATTTTTCACCAAAGGATTCTTTTTTTTCTTCAAACCCAGTTCAAGCAAAATAAAAACCCAGATCACCGATTGCGTCGCTAAAATCCGATCGAATGGATATATATATATATATACACACCTAGATCGATTTCTTCTAGCTACGAAATCAATCAACAAAGAGGAAAAACTAGAAATTCGAGTAAAAATCCTCAGAATTTCTTCTGCTAAAAGAAACAAAATTAACAAAGACAGACACTTTCGATCGTTGGATGATGAATCCAAAGTGTTTTTGACCCAAATCGGATTTAAGAAAATAACCTAAAAAGTAGTCTTCTTAACATGACAAACTTAGCTTCTCTGCTACAACCAAACTGAAACTATCCATTTACAATCAACCATCATCGAGATGCAACTAAACAAAGCTTCAGACTTTTTAGATCACAGAAAACTAAAACAGATGTTCTGCTCGAAAATCGGTAGAAACTGAAGATGAAATTAAAAGGGAAAAGCAAGGAAGAACAATAAAAAACGCGGCGAGAGAAAATTATCGATTTGATGTGGAAATCTGAGTTTTATTTTCTACGGAAAAAAGTAGAAGAGAGAGGCTTGCATTTGTATTTTGCCTTATCTTGATGATGAATTAGACAAAAAGGTCAACAACTACTACTCTCTCTCTTTGCTTTAGTTGCGTACTTATTTGTATAATCCTCTTCCCACATGCTTTTTTATGTAAATTATTAACCTTTACCTTATCTTTTTTTTTTTTTTTTTTTATATTTCATTTTGGCATTAATATTACAAGGAAGAAAACATCTTAGTCACCATATAATACAACAACAAATGGGTCCATCTTTAATTATATTAAAAATCTTCTAGTGTATAAATTACATATTTAACTTTCGAATTGGATGCTCTTCATTTAATATTTTAAATCAGTGAATAGAGAATAATTTGTTTTATCACTTTTGTCGGCATTTATTAAAATTTCACGTTTTGAACCATTTTTAAAATGGACATAGAAATAATACTTAATTCTTTTCTCATTTTGAGAACAAACTAATGTCTAAGTTTGTTTGCTTTTTTTGTTGAACTAATCAACATCTAAATTGAATTTGTCAATAGTTATCTTCTTCTATTGATTATGAAATTATCCAAAAGTCTAGTCAATTTATAATCTGTTTTACTTTTTCTTCAATAATTAAACATATTATGCCGACACCAAAGTTAACATTCTAACCAAACACATTCTAGCCAAACATTAACATATTCTTAAGAGTTGAAAATATATTTATTCTAGAGAGTTAAGACTTAAGACTTAAGATAATACCAGTAATAAATACATAAGAAACATCGAAACAGAAAAATTAAAGAATGTTTCAAGAAAGTAAGAAACAATGTATAATTTTAGTATTTTATATAATCATGCTTATGTCGTACAAATCAAACTACAAAAATCAAAGTAAAACTATATAATAAACTTGTGGGATAAATCAATTTCTTTCTCTTTGTTTTTTCTTCTGCTTTTCATATGTTTTACTCAGTGTCCCTAAGGCTTTCACTGGTGAGCCACAGTTTCTTCTGGACAATGAAAACCACATTGTTCTCACCATCTTCACTGTCTTGGTCGAGTTCTGAACCTGTATTTACCTTCTCTGATGCCACAGTCTCCCAATGCAAAGCCTGCAAATACTTCTTGATTGATTCAACTACACTTTGCTTATCTCTGATGATAACGAATCCTGTAGGTCTAAGAATCCGATCCATCTCGATTAAGAGATCCTCTGCGCTGCATCCTTTGCTTTTAATGTCTGTAAATATTGACCATGCGTGCAACAGATCGTATGTTCGCGGATATGTAGAGAAAGCCTCGCACCTAAATTAAACCAGAAACAAACAAAAGGAATGGTGAAAATGTGTAACTATTGTCACAATTGAGGGAAAGTTTTCGATTTTCAGGTTTCGAGTGTGTACCAGTTATGATTTGTCCCGATTAAACCGCGGTCATAGATCAGTTTTAGAGTGTTGGGACCGTCGGGAGAGACAACGTTCATCACCCAGACATCTTTGTCTTTAAGAGCAGCCGCGAAAGAACCTATGTGAGCTTTCATGTCCATTATGTTCCTCACAGTGTTTGATTTGACTTTTGATGACATCAAATTCCAGTAACTGTCCACTTGTTGTTTCCAAAGTTCCTGTATAAAAAGAAGATAAGCAAAGCAATGTGCTTTTTCAATAAGTCTGTGGAAGAACGATTAAGTAAGATCAATGGTAGCGAAAAGATTGAAGTTTTAGTACCGTGTCCTTCTCAAAAATGTCGGTTGAATAACCGAAATCCGCAAGACGGGGAGGAGAAGAAGTCAACCTAGCTGGCCAAGGAGCTAACCCACTTCCCTTGGTTTTATGGTCATCTGTATTTCAGAAAAACAGAGCATGACTGTGACATATAGCATACAAAACCAACCAGAAAACAAAAGATCTGGTCCTAATTTCTCAAAACTCAAAATAACCAACGGAACAGAAAAAAGCAAATACTTACGCTTGGAGTAAGGAGTGATGCAAGCTTCCATTGCCACACCTGCAACCGCATCAGGATCAGCATCTGAGCGACAGAGAGGAGGCTGTGTCCCGGGCTCTCTCTCCAAGTAACAGTCATTACTCAACGGTTTCTGCCAAACCACAGTTTGGTTTCTTTTAACAGCGATTCTCCAACACATTCTTTCAACAAGAGCACTCATCTCTTTCCAGATTTTCAAATTTTCTTCATCTTGCGCGTAAGCCTCAGGAGACGAATAAGCGAAATAACCACCCGGTCTTAGTACCCGGTCGAGCTCAAGAAGAAGGAGTCCATCTCTTTGAAGCCAATCGATCCTACATCGAGAACAATGAGCTAGCTCGAATGATCTGCTCGGGTAAGGAAGCCTTTTGGTACCTAAAACACCAAGATAAGCAGGGATTCCTCTTTCTAATGCAAATTGGATTTGGTTCTGGTGAACATCATTAGGGGCTAATGACATTGTGATTATATCAGATGCGAGAAGGTAAGCTCCAAAACTTGCAACTCCGCATCCGACATCAAGAACCGTTCTTAATCTCCCTTCGTCATTCAGTACATCGTTCGAAAAATTAAGCATCTGCGAGTAAAAAAAAACATTAGAAACAAGTTATCACTAGAAAAAAGGTGAGCAAAAGACGCTTACATTTGCGATTGATGCAATGTATTTATCAGCACCGTAATGGAAATGAGTGCCTCCACCGGGGAAAGAAATTTTCTCGCCTTTCTCAACCATCCAATTCTGATCAGACTTCTCTTTTGCAAGGTGAGTGTGAGGTATGTTGGCTTTCCACACTTCATCTCTACTCTTAGGCCACTTAATAGGAACCTAAACGCACATCAATACAAAGAACAAAACAATCAAGACAAGGTACCAGAAACCATTCACAAATCAAAGCAAAACAAGAAAGCAAATTTGGCAACCTTGTAGCCAGATGGTGGAGGAATCAAACAATTAAACCGTCTTTCGGGAGGAGGGCAATGCCGTTCATAATGTTCCATTAGAGATAGATCAAGCTTCAACCTCATTTGGTAGATGAAATTCCTGTCTAAGCAAGGGATGATTTCCGAGTACCGATCATCACAAACCTTAGCAAAATATACCATAAGTTAGCTTTACATGAACATATCTCTAACACAGTTACCAGACCTGAGAATCTGATCAAACTTACAGGAAAACTTTTGGCGACAACAAGACTGTCTTCTGCATTGGTGACAGAATCCTCCTGTTTGGTATCACCATTATCATCATCTCCACCCAAATAAGAAGATCCGAGTTTTCTCAAAGATCTTCCATATTCCAATGCTGATGCACCTTGGCTAGAGGAACCATAGTACATAAACAAGAAACAGACGAATAAAGCCACGACACAAACAGAAGCAATAAGCCGCTTCTTTAGGCCTCCATCAGATCTCCCTCTCATCATCCAACCGTAATTTCCTCCCAAACCAAACAACCAAAAGAGCTCTTCAGAGTCTTGTTAATAGAATGCTCTCTCCCAGAAAGAGTTTCTGCAGAAATCAAGAACAGAACACTTAAAAAGAAAATGACTTTAAAGCATAAAGTTTGGTAAAAAGCCACTGGCACTTAAATAAACAGAACATGATAAATTCAAAGTTGTAAAAAACAGACTTGGAAGATTCAGATCCGTGTTTATTGGGTCAGAAACCAAGTTAAGTGTAAACCAAGTAAGTAACATAAGTGTTATAAAATGGCCACCGACAAGTTTTGTTTTTTTTTGGGTACACAGTCAAAGATTGGATATTTATGAAATTAAATAGAAGTAGTAGTAGATCTGAGAGTAGAGTATCCATTTTACGGGAGAGCTTTTAATGAAAGTCTCACTCAATTTCCCAGGAAAAGTAAAAAAAAAAAAAACGCTCTCATTGATTAACGAATATCTCAGAGAATGAGATGGAAGCAAAATACGAATCGAAAACGAATGAAAACCCAGAAGAAGGAAAAATCGAAAACTAACCGACCAAGAAGAGTCACAACCACTGTCCACTGAGAGAGATCCGAGAGTGAATGAAAGTAACGATCTTTTTTGCATATAAATAAAAAAGAAAACTTTATAGATTCAGATCTCCTCCTCGAGGAAGGAATGATACCTTTTTTCACTGGCGAAATGTTTATTCCTATATTTGGGAGATAGGTACATTGTTTTCGTTGTAAAGGTCTCTTTCCATGTCCACACTGTCGACTTGCTGTTAAATCTTTTTTATTTCCCTTTTTTATTTGTGTATTTAATTTCTTTGGGCCAAGAAGATATTAGATATATATGTAAATCTACTAAATCAACAGTCATTTTAACAAAAACTGTAGTATTCTTCTTTTGATATGTGGCATAAATCTCATTTTTTACTGTTTTACTTTCACGTTAGATTTTCTTTTTCACCCACAGAAAAATCTTTATCTTTTCCAATACATAAAACAAAATCTTTATCTTTTCCACTTTCTCCTTGCCACGTTCTCCACCTCTAATCCTCCCAAATTTTTATGAACTATAAAATCTGAAACATGGTTCTCATTGCCATTCATCTCAGAAATCAGGTATTTTCTTCGTCTAAAAAACAAATTTATAGTTTCTATAGATCTCCATCTCCTATTTATGTTTTTTAATTCCTTAAATCTGTCAAAAATAATGCTAAGTCCCTACATAGCAGGGGCCATAATGCTAATTATATATATATATATATATATATATATATATATATATATATATATATACTTAAAGAGAGATATTGTTACAACTTACAACAAAATATTTTATTGGGTTTTCAAGATTTCACATAATGCGTTTTATAATTCCATCTTTAATAAGTAACAACAACCCCCACATGATGTTTATCTTCTTGCAATTTTAATGGAATAAATTTAGTTTGCTTTCTATGAAAAATCTGACGATAAAAAATACAGTTGCCTATATGGAGAAGTCAGAGTCACTGCAGACTCACAGGCCATTAACACGGAATAAAATCAATCCGTGAACGCGTTTTTATTCAGTGTGTCGGTCGTTACTGATTAATGACTCCAAATCAGTGATTTATTCATTAACCATGCAACTTGTATTATTCAATTAATTTGTTTTAATCGTTATATTAATTTCGTTCGTTCGACACACTCGTGAAAACTGAAAAAGGTGGATGACCGACGAGATCTAGATCTGACCATTAAATTGTGTTCTCATTTCCTAAATATTTTTAATAATTAGGTAAATTTCCACGACAAACACTATTTTTTTTTGTTAATTTTTAAATAAAGTTTGCTCTCACTAAATAATAAAATAGTTAAAGCTGTAAAAAATTTTGTGAATACATTCAATTAAATTAAATATTTATGTTCATTCAAACATATTTTCTCGTTCAGTTTTTTAAAATAAATCAGTAATTATAATTATTTTACTTCCTTTTGTTTATTATTTTACTCTTACTCTTTCATTTTATATATTTTAATATTATATAATATGTTTTTTCTATTTTAAATATTACATGATAATTTTACAAAAGCAGAATTTAAAAGGATCAAAACAATAAATAATAATAAAATATTACATGAAATTACATAATTGACTAAAATGTTTCTAAAGTGCTTTAACCCAATATAAGCTTCAACTGCTCTGATTTTCAAGTCTGCTCCTTTGCTTCAACTAACTTTTTTTTGACTAAAAAGCTTCGACTAAGACTAGTACTCATGCTTCGACTAAAGTGATATGCGACTAAAATCGACCCAGCTTATTGGCCCCGGCTTCTACGCCCCGTTTCTTTGCCCCCGCTCGGCTTCTTTGCCCCGACTTTTGCCCCGACTTCTTCGCCCCAACTTCTTCGCCCCAACTTCTTCGCCCCGACTTCTCCACCCCGTTTCTTCGCCCCGGTTTCTTCGCCCCAGCTTCTTCCATTCGCTAAGGGCTTCTTCGCCCTCGCCCTCGCCCTCGCCCTCGGCTTCTTCCTGTACTTCTTCGCCCCGGGCTTCTTCGCCCGTACTTCTTCGTCTGTACTTCTTCGCCTCCCCCCCGACTTCTTGCCGACTTCTTGCCCCAGGCTTTTCCCCCGGCTTTGCTTCTTCAGCTTGTTCTGGCTCGGCTCCCAGCTACTTCGTCCCGGCTTCTTCATCCCTGCTTATATTCGCCACGGCTTCTTCACCACGGCTTCTTCACCTTGAGAATCTCAGCGAGTGGTCTACTGATTCCTGAAGTTGGAACATCGTTCTCTGTTTCAGTAGAGAAGCGACGAACACCCTTCCCCATCTCCGACGACCATCCCCTCGATACAGTAGCTGCTCCGCTCCTCAACATCCATTTCGCCGCCTTTAGCCGTAACCCTAACCCCGCCATTACAATCGCCGGTCAAAATTCTTACAGGTCGCCGCTCCTTTTAATGGTGTATCTTACTTAAGAAGATCTTAACAAAAATCGTAAGAATAAAATAATTAAAATTAAAGCAAAACAAAGAAAAATGCTAAGAATCACTTCTTAGCTAAGAGTTTTTAGATTTGTTAAGATGTCGTGATGTGTCTTGTTGTGATTGGTTCAGCAGTAATAACAAAACATCCCTGTTTTTTTCTTCTCCATGGCGGTCTATTCAGGCCGGCGACGACGACGGTGAAGAATTGATTAGGTCTCTTTCTTCTTCTTCTTCTGGGGCCTCGCTAGACCCCAAAATCGATTTGGAGGAGGCCGCGACACAGCTCGAAAAGTCTTCGTCTTCGCAGTCTCCATACAAAGGAAGAAATTTCTACTGGGTGTTTCTTGGATGTCCTGGTGTTAGTAAAGCAACCTATGCCTCTCGTCTCTCTTCTCTCCTCGGCGTTCCTCATATTGTCACTGGTGATCTCGTTCGTGAAGAGCTCTCCTCCTCTCAGGTTAGAATTTCTCAATTGGCGATTAATTGTGTAGCCTGTGTGGTTCTTTTTGTTATGCTCTGTGAAGAACACAGAGATCAATAGATTCTAAAATTTTTAGATTTTAATTTGTGTGTTCGATGATCTTGAATTGAGTTTGCTTAGAAAATTGATCTCAGTGAAACCTTGTTTGATGTTGAATTTTGGTTGTTATAGGTCATCAGATTTTTCCTTTAAAATGAGAATTCTTTTGGTATAAGGAGGATCAACATGATATATATATATATATATATATATATATATATATATCGTGTGTAGAACTAGAACAGGGGTTGAATCATTGAGTTATGTGATCAGCCATCACATGTGTTTTTAATTGTGTGTTTGATGATCTTGAATTAGTTTACTATATGTTAGAGATTACTATATGTTAGAGACATTGTGTTTTAGCACTAAATTCCTTTAGCGTGACTCTTAATATTGATTACAGTTGCTGGAAGATAACTGTATATATGGCGAGTTTTGTGATTAACGTAATTTCTTCACCTTTCGCCCTGGCTTGTTTCTTCGCCCTGGCTTGTTTCTTCGCCCTGGCTTGTTTCTTCGCCCTGGCTTGTTTCTTCGCCCTGGCTTGTTTCTTCGCCCTGGCTTGTTTCTTCGCCCTGGCTTGTTTCTTCGCCCCGGCTTCTTCCTGTACTTACTCGGCTTACCCGTCTCGACTTCCTGTTTCGCCCCGCTCGCTCTCGGGGAAGGAGCCGAAGGAGCATGGTCGCCAGGACAATCGCCAGGACAATCTTCCTCGGGGCGAACGAATGGGGAGATTATATGTTATCAGCCCCGCTTCCTCGAGCTCGGGGAGCTCGAGCTCCTTCCTTCCCCGAGGCTCCTTCCCCGAGGCTCCTTCCCCGAGGCTCCTTCCCCGAGGCTCCTTCCCCGAGGCTCCTTCCCCGAGGCTCCTTCCCCGAGGCTCCTTCCCCGAGGCTCCTTCCCCGAGGCTCCTTCCCCGAGGCTCCTTCCCCGAGGCTCCTTCGCCCCGCCCCTTCGTCTCAGCTCCTTCGTCCCTTCCTTGAAGCCCCGCCCCCCGCCCCGTTCCTTCGCCCCGCCCGTGGCTCCTTCGCTCGCCCCCTCTTTCGCCCCGAGGCTTCGCCCGCCCGTGGCTCCAGCCTTCGTCTGCCGGCTTGGCTTTGGCGCCTTAGTCCTCGCCCCGACCTTCGGCCCGCCCCGCCGCCCCGACCTTCGGCCCGGCCTCCTCCTCCGCCCCGAGACCTCCTCCTTCGAATAAGTTTTGACTAAAGAGAGTTATGACAAGTGCTTCGAATAAGTTTTCACTAAAGAGACGTAGCTTCTTGGTGATTATAGTGTTTTATTTTTAGTGGGCCTTTTTGATGGATTAAGTGTTTCGACTAAATATTTCAAAATTTTAACTAAGGTTCTTTTCAACTAATATTAACTAAGGTGAGTTTGGATAAAAAGAAATTTATTTTTGACTCTAAAATGTATTTTGATTTTATTGTTTACGAATTTTGTTCGAAACGTACTCTAAAAAAATTCTTTGAGTGTGGTTTTTATATATATTAAATGTTCAAAATTATGTGTTTCGACTAAAAAGAGTTTCATTTAAAACTATTGTTGATCCTAGTCGTTACTTGGAAAGCAGTGAAAATTTTTACCTGGCGGGAATTGCAATTCATGTTTGGACTTTTTGCTCTAAGTAGTGGAAATGTTGTTGGCTTGAAAGCTCTCTGTCCTCCTCATCAGAATAATTCCTTGCAAGAAAAAATTATTTTGATTAATTATATATCAAGACTATATGTATAATCAAAAAAATAATAACAAAAAATATGAGACTCATAGTATATAAAACATTGCACCGTGATTATTTAGCATATCAACAAGAATAGCACAGAATCAAAATCAACAAGGGCCAAAAAATTCAAAACAAAGCACTACGAGCCAGGAGAAGTAAAATCCGAGTGAATAAACTGGAAATTAAACTAGATAGAATAAACACTTATGTAAAAGATCTAGATAGGTAAGAAACTGGAGATTAAACTAGATAGTCACATTTTCAGAGATAGTTAAGAAACTGGAAATTAAACTTGATAGAGAAAACACTTATGTAAAGATATGGACACATTCGTGAATTTAAAAACAAAAGGAGGGCTGAGTTTTGGCAATATTAAGACTGGAAAAATCAGTTACTAAATAAAACGTGTATCAAAGTAACTCACACCTTATGATTTGCTGAGTTTTGCCGCCGGAGATGAAGCAAGAGAGAGACATGAAGATACGAGAGACTAAAGTTTCTATTTACATCTTTTTGATTAGATTTTTTTAACGAAAACGATGGTTGTGTGTATTATATATAGACAAGTTTTATTTACCGTTGGGAGAAATTAATTACAAACGGATAGTTTCTGAATTTTGAAATAAGTTACCGTTTTAAGTTACCCTTCTGACATATCACAAACGGCTAACTCAGAGTTACCGTTCTATTCGCAACACGTGTACACTTAAAACTACACTACTTTAAGTTGTATTCCTCCTGGGCTATCGAGATCGGCCCAAACCCATCATCTTTTTTAATTTTTACATGTCCAATATAAGGCTTAATGGATAAATTGGATCTGGTTAAGGTCCACTATAGATCAATAAAAGCGTTGAAACGTTTTGCATCTGTGGTACATTATTCTTACATGAGAGTAATGTATATCTATCATATCATAAACAACTGTAAGAAACGTTTTCAAAAAAAAAAAAAAAAAAAAACAACTGCAAGAAACATTTGCCCAAAAAAAAAAAACAACTGTAAGAAACAAATTCAAGCTATATATAACTTATGAGAAACCTTCTTTTCTTTCAAACGAAAGAAGGGTCTTTGAACCTTTTGAAAACGTTGTCGATGTCTGCCATAACTTCCTGCGAAAACGGCCGCTCAGTCATTAGAAAAGCATCAATGTCTTCTTTAAGTTGCTCTACCGATGTGGCCCCGATGATCGTGCTTGTCACAAAGGGCCTGTCACGTACAAACCCAAGTGCTAACTCAACCGGAGTTAAACCGTGCTTCTTCGCCACCTCTACGTATTGTATCGTTGCTTCCTAAGATCGGAAGAAAAATAAAACTGACCTCAAAAAACTTTCACGAAATGGCTTTACAACAATATTAGAGCTCACGACATAAAAAGAAGTAAGTATAGTTGGATCAAGAACAAACCTTGGCTAGGGATCCCTTGTAACGTTCCATATATCCTGGGAAAAGATTCAGCCTTGCATTTTTTGTAGCTTCTTGGTCTGTAACCAAGTATTTCCCAGACAACGAGCCGCCTCCAAGAGGGGAATAAGCAAGCAAGCCAACATTGCAGTTTTTTGGGTGGCATACTTCTACCAGATCAACTGTGATTTTTAACACAAAACCAAAAGAGTTTAGAACATGCTCCTCCGACACTCTTGCTCTCTAGGTATTCTAGAAAGATTTACCTTCATACCGACATCTAACTAGCAAGCTGTAACCATTCTGGATGCTCACAATCTTTGGTAGTCCTTCGAGTTTTGCTGTGTTAACAAACTCCATCACTCCATACGAAGTTTCATTCGAGACACCGATGTAGCGAACCTGTTACAGAATTCGAGGAACACTTCAAGATTCTGTATTTGAGGTTTACAGTAAGGATTTTTTTATAACTCAATATAAAATCTGATTTTTAAGGAGTAGCACTACCTTTCCTTCATCTATGAGATCCTTAAAGGCTCTTAGTTGCTCAGCGAATGGCACACTAGGTCTCCATTTCGATGTGTCATAGTAGAAATCACCAAAGAGTGGTACGTATCGATCTGGCCTGGACTGAAAAAAACATCAGTATCATGATTTTCTGACATTTGATGATGAATATAGAAATATTTCGCGTATGAAATAGAAAAAGCCTTGATCACATAATGAAGCATATGAGTTCGACTTAAAGCAAAAAATAAGGCGATGTTACCAGTGTATTTGAAGCAAATCAATGTAATCAGTTCCAAGGCGCTTAAGACTTTTCTCAACACTTTCTTTGATATTAGCAGCATCTACACGCAGAACCTCACCACTGTCCCTTATGTAAGATGATCTTTCTGAGTACCCACATACTTTAGTTGCCAAAACTATCTGTATACAGGAAAAAAAAAGAACATCAATATAAACTTTTATAACTTGGAGTAGGTTTGCTGATATCATATACATTCTTGACCATCAAATTGACAAAGACAGTGATTACTTCACACGAACGATAAGAACTTCAAAGAGTAAAGGCCCGCATAAATAATTGGTTATATATCAGTCAATAGGAATCCAAGGACTGCAGCACTACAATATGCATCCAAAGCATGACAGATGGTAATACCTTGTCACGTTGCTGAGACTTCAACCAGCTACTGATATAAAGATCCGTTTTTCCTTGGGTCTCCTTCTTCATCGGTATGGGATACTGGAAAGAAAAGTGGATTGAAAAATTACCACACGACTAAGCAGATGTCAGAAAGCTAAACACAACTGTTCAAATCTTTTTTTTTTTCATCAACTACATATTGCTGTTTGTTTAGAACAAACACATATCACCGTTCCAAGTTCCAAATCGTTGAAACAACAGACCTCGTTCTGTAAGTTCTTACAACAATACTCAAGTTCTTTCACCAAAAAAGCATTAATCAAGTTGCACAATAAACAAAATGATATTTTCCATAAACCAAAGAACACTACTATATCTACTACTATAAAACATTCAAACACTTGCATTCATTCATATTCACAAAACAAGTAGAGAAACATGAACAATTAAGATAAAATCTCACAGCTTCAGCAGTGTCAATGCAATTGATGCCCTCTTCAATTGCATAACTCAACATCTCATGAGATTCTTTCTCAGTATTTTGCTCCCCAAATGTCATCTGATATTCCAAATTTCCATCAAAACTTCAAGTATTGAACAATGAACTACACTTTCAGGAGATAAAATAGATTCATCTTACAGTGCCCATAGTAACTTCGCTGATGTTAAGATCGGAGTCTCCTAATTTTCTGTACTCCATTGCATTCTTCGTCGACGCTTTCGCCGAAATTCTCAATAGTCTCCTCCGAGCATTCGGCGATAGAGTTACACGGCGGCGGGTGAATGCCAAGCGAGCTAAGCCTCGAGTGTCGCTGCCGCTGACCACCGGAGTGACCGTTGAGAAGGTGACGTAAGATGACGCCATCCCGGAGAATGTATTGGACGTGATTCTCGCCTTATCGCCACCATTATCTAGAGTTAAAAAAAGTCACGGATTTGAAAACTCTGGGCTAAATGAGTTTGGGCCTAATCTTAAAGGCCCATTGGAATATCTTGTTTTCCTAATATGATAAGTGTAATCTCAGATTTCCATTTATTTCTTCGAGATAATATGATTATATTAGATGACGTGGCATGATACATCCTTCGATATCTTCTTCGATAAATACACAAAAAAAGAGTGAGCTTCACGGACACACCAAAGCAGCTGACTCTACGCTCTCTCAAAAGTCGAATATCCCAACTTCGATCCGTTTTCCGGCGATAATCTCCGATCTTGATCCGATGGCCAAAGAACCAGTTCGTGTACTCGTCACTGGAGCTGCAGGTATAACTTTAAATCTATATCCGATCAGATCGTGTAACTTCTATTTCTGGTTTTAGATCTCTGGCTAGTGTATCGCAAAGCTCTTGTTTACTCCAGTCAGATCTCTGCATAGTCTTTGGTTGTACCCTAGATCGATGAAAGATAGGTCGACGCTTGTTTCGTTAGATCTGGGAGTATGTATTTGTTGGATCTTAAGTTTGCTAGGCTTGAAATTCGTCTAAAGTACTAGGATTCTTATAGTCAGCGTTTGAATGAATCAGCTGACTTCATGCAAGAACCATCAAGTATTTCTCCTTAAATTTAGCCATTCTCTGTTCTCTTTCTGTAGAGGTTTGATCTGTAAATAGACATTTTACCCGCAAACGCTCAAGTCAGCTCTAATTTTGTTAATTTTATTATCGTCTATTAATAAACATTTCATACTGGTTGGATTCAACGTTGACCAACTATTGATTGAGTTGCTTGCATATATGATTTTGGGATGGATTATTTCATGGATTGAACTCTGATTTGGAAACCTTCTTTGTTTATATTATTGGATATAGTTTATAAGTTTTTACTTTAGCTACTGAAGTAACTAACTATTGTGATTATGCAGGACAAATCGGATATGCTCTTGTTCCTATGATTGCCAGGGGAATCATGCTTGGTGCTGACCAACCTGTTATCCTCCACATGTTGGATATTCCTCCTGCTGCTGAAGCTTTGAACGGTGTTAAGATGGAGTTGATCGATGCTGCCTTCCCTCTTCTCAAAGGTTGTTTGAGTTTTTTAAGCTTTGTTTTCGTGTTGCTTTAACTTTCTTTTTTCCACTGTTAAGATTTGCATTCCATGCCATAAGTTGTTCTGCTCAAGTAGGAAAGATATTGAGTATTTGGTGTGTATTATTATCAGGTGTTGTTGCTACAACTGATGCCGTTGAGGGATGTACTGGAGTCAATGTTGCTGTTATGGTTGGTGGTTTCCCGAGGAAAGAAGGAATGGAGAGGAAGGATGTGATGTCCAAGAATGTCTCTATTTACAAGTCTCAGGCTGCTGCCTTGGAGAAGCATGCCGCTCCAAACTGCAAGGTGATGGGATCTGTTTCACTTTTTTAATAAAATGAAGCCATTTCATCCAATTTTTGCTGTTCATTCGAGTGTAACAGATGCTTTGTATTCTCTGTTGGCTCTAGTTTGTGACTCTCTTTCTCAGACATTCTTTCATTTATTTATTTATTTCAGGTTCTTGTTGTGGCCAACCCCGCGAACACCAACGCATTGATCCTCAAGGAATTTGCACCATCCATCCCTGAAAAGAACATCTCTTGTTTGACAAGGCTTGACCACAACAGGGCATTGGGTCAGATCTCTGAGAGGTTGAGCGTGCCAGTGTCTGATGTTAAAAACGTTATCATCTGGGGAAACCACTCATCCTCACAGTACCCAGATGTCAACCATGCTAAAGTGCAGACCACCTCTGGAGAGAAGCCTGTCCGTGAGCTCGTCAAGGACGATGCATGGTACTTATGTCATGCCATAGAACTTAAGACCCTTTCTTTTCTCTTGAAGCAGAATCTAATTTCATTTAAATATTTGCTCATTGTGTAGGTTGGACGGGGAATTCATCTCTACAGTTCAACAACGTGGAGCTGCAATCATCAAGGCGAGGAAGTTGTCTAGTGCGCTTTCTGCTGCTAGCTCCGCTTGTGACCACATCCGTGACTGGGTTCTTGGAACTCCAGAGGTTTATAATAAAACTCTTCCCCGTTATTTGCAGTGCGGTTTATAATAGTTGTTCTAATATGATCTTTCTTTGATTTGATTGGTCAGGGTACGTTTGTTTCCATGGGAGTATACTCCGATGGCTCTTACAACGTTCCATCAGGACTTATCTACTCCTTCCCTGTAACTTGTCGCAATGGAGAGTGGAGTATTGTCCAAGGTAAATACAAGCTCTGACAAACTCAATAATTAAACCCTATTTGTGCCTACTCTAATGTGTATTTTGTTTGGTTAGGCCTTCCGATTGATGAAGTATCAAGGAAGAAGATGGATTTGACTGCGGAGGAGCTCAAGGAAGAGAAGGACTTGGCGTACTCATGCCTCTCTTAAACCCTTCTGAAGCAATTTTTCACCTATAAGGTGTGAGATCATTTAAAGTTTTCAGGGCTTTGTCGGAATAAGAAGTTTGTTTAAGGTATTTCAAAACACTGTTTAATAACCTCTTTGTGGGGTTGTCTCGTTAATGAGCATTGTCCCTGGTCTGTTTCTAAACCAGGATATCGTTTATACTTTAGTCTATGTTCCTGATTTGGTTTACCCATAAAAAGGAAAATATGCAATTCCATGGACCATGGTTATCTTCATCAATTAGCCCAAAATTGACGAGTTCTTCGGTAATGGGTTTGTGCAACTGTGCGGAATGGTGTTATTGTGTTGCAAAAAGAAATGCTACTCTTGCAGATTCATACCAAAATCAAATGACTAGATTGAACTGAAATTTTAATAGGGATTACTTATAATTTTTCTTCATCCAAAAAATGTATAACCAAACATCAAATTGAACTGTAAATAACTAAATATACATCCAACAGATTGAACCTTTTTACATCTTCAAAAAGAAATAGATATTTTATTAGTAAGACCAACACAATTTATCTACTCGAATTAGATTGTTTCTATTTTTCGACGATCCGATAAATCCGAAATCGAATCATAAACCATAGGCAAAATGATCCACTAACTAGGGTATATGAGGATTCAAAGTATGAGAGAATTTTTATCTTCCCTTTTTCCTTTTGTAAAGTAAAAGCAGTGGATTTTGATAATCCCTAGATTCTATCTACTTGGTAATGAGAATCAAGTTCTCACCTTTAAGCAATATACAAAATAAATAAGCCACATATAGACTTAGATATTTAATGGATTCTACAAAAGTGGGCATGACCAGAAGAATCGAGTTCATGAACCACCGTCCTCGGCCCCAACGTTAAAAAACCTTTTTTCTCTAGCATAAGAAGATAAGAGTATCTTCACTGCACTTTAGGCCCACTCAACAATCAAACAAAATTCGATCTCTTATAAAAATATCTTATTACAGAAAGTTCGTAGATGATCCCAATAAAATCGTAGATTAGCAAATCAAAGATGAGATGTCGGTAAAAAAAAAAAAACACTAATATAAGAACATACGCCACTAGTTGTGGATAAAGTTGTCTACTTTTGTCTCGTTGTAATTATTATATTGCACAATTATTTACATTCATACTCTCATGGGTATGTTTTTCGTCTCCGTTAGATCTCAAATCTTTAACTTTGCATACCCAAAATAGGAAGAAAGAAGAGTCAAGTCATTAAAATATCCTTCACAGTCTTTGATTCTAAGCTCGTTGAAGATCTTTGTCGCCAAGAGATATCCTCTCTGATTTGAGTTCTGGTAAAATGTTTCCAGCTTTTGATTTTTGTTTCCTTTAATTGAAATTCTCTTGCTTGCTCTGTTTTAAGTATTAGGGTTAAATCGAATCCGTTCCTGTATGTTTAGGTAGATTATTTTGGATTTAGGACTTAAAAGATTTTGGATTTCTGATTAATTATTCTCTGTTGTTGATATAGAACTATCTTCTGAAGGAGCTTGAGGTCTGAAATCATGGAAAAACTTGGTTAGAGTGTGGAATTTAGCTGATTTGGTCTTGATTCATCTCTGATCATAGCAACTATGACGACGGACAAAAAGACTATAGTTTGGTTTAGAAGAGACCTAAGGATTGAGGATAATCCTGCATTAGCAGCTGCTGCTCACGAAGGATCTGTTTTTCCTGTCTTCATTTGGTGTCCTGAAGAAGAAGGACAGTTTTATCCAGGAAGAGCTTCAAGATGGTGGATGAAACAATCACTTGCTCACTTATCTCAATCCTTGAAGGCTCTTGGATCTGACCTCACTTTTATCAAAACCCATAACACAGTTTCAGCGATCTTGGATTGTATCCGCGTTACCGGTGCTACAAAAGTCGTCTTTAACCACCTCTATGGTAAACTACATCTCTCATCTCCCTCATTTAAAGGATAGAAATTCTTTTTAAGTTACTGTTGAAAGCTAAGTGCAACTGAGGTTGATGCAGTCGCGTTTTCTTTATGTAGATCCTGTTTCGTTAGTTCGGGACCATACCGTAAAGGAGAAGCTGGTGGAACGTGGTATCTCTGTGCAAAGCTACAATGGAGATCTATTGTATGAACCGTGGGAGATATACTGCGAAAAGGGCAAACCTTTTACGAGTTTCAGTTCTTACTGGAAGAAATGCTTAGATATGCCGATTGAATCTGTTATGCTTCCTCCTCCTTGGCGGTTGATGCCAATAACTGCAGGTAAAACCTGAAAAGATCATAGAAAAGTTTGAACATTTTCGATTTTTTTCGGACATGACAGGTAAACAAAAGTTTTTGTCTTTTCTTTGTTAGCCGCTGAAGCGGTTTGGGCATGTTCGATTGAAGAACTAGGGCTAGAAAATGAGGCCGAAAAACCGAGCAATGCGTTGTTAACTAGAGCTTGGTCTCCAGGATGGAGCAATGCTGATAAGATACTAAATGAGTTCATCGAGAAGCAGCTGATAGATTATGCAAAGAACAGCAAAAAGGTTGTTGGGAATTCAACCTCACTGCTATCTCCATATCTCCATTTCGGAGAAATAAGCGTCAGACACGTTTTCCAGTGTGCCCGGATGAAACAAATCATATGGGCTAGAGATAAGAACAGTGAAGGAGAAGAAAGTGCAGATCTTTTTCTTAGAGGAATCGGTCTAAGAGAGTATTCTCGGTATATATGTTTCAACTTCCCGTTTACTCACGAGCAATCGTTGTTGAGTCATCTTCGGTTTTTCCCTTGGGATGCTGATGTTGACAAGTTCAAGGCCTGGAGACAAGGCAGGACTGGTTATCCGTTGGTGGATGCCGGAATGAGAGAGCTTTGGGCTACCGGATGGATGCATAACAGAATAAGAGTGATTGTTTCGAGCTTTGCTGTGAAGTTTCTTCTTCTTCCATGGAAATGGGGAATGAAGTATTTCTGGGATACACTTTTGGATGCTGATTTGGAATGCGACATCCTTGGCTGGCAGTATATCTCTGGGAGCATACCCGATGGCCATGAGCTTGATCGCTTGGACAATCCCGCGGTAAACTACAAAACTTATCTTATAGTTTAGAGTTTAAGCTTAATAACAGTTTTTGCTATGCATTCGTTTTTTGGTTTGGTTTAGCTTTAGTTACTGTTGATTATGAGAAATCTCCGAAAAATCTCTGTTTTGATTTCAGTTACAAGGCGCCAAATATGACCCAGAAGGTGAGTACATAAGGCAATGGCTTCCCGAGCTTGCGAGATTGCCAACTGAATGGATCCATCATCCATGGGACGCTCCGTTAACCGTGCTCAAAGCTTCCGGTGTGGAACTCGGAACAAACTACGCAAAACCCATTGTAGACATCGAAACAGCTCGTGAGCTACTCGCTAGAGCCATATCAAGAACCCGTGAAGCACAGATCATGATCGGAGCAGCACCTGATGAGATTGTAGCAGATAGCTTCGAGGCCTTAGAAGCTAATACCATTAAAGAACCTGGTCTTTGCCCATCTGTGTCTTCTAATGACCAACAAGTACCTTCGGCTGTTCGTTACAACGGTTCAAAGAGAGTGAAACCTGAGGAAGAAGAAGAGAGAGACATGAAGAAATCTAGAGGATTCGATGAAAGGGAATTGTTTTCGACTGCTGAATCTTCTTCTTCTTCGAGTGTGTACTTCGTTTCGCATTCTTGCTCGTTGGCATCAGAAGGGAAGAATTTGGAAGGTATTCAAGATTCATCTGATCAGCTTACTACAAGTTTGGGAAAAAATGGTTGCCAATGATCGAAATAAGCTTTATGTGCTGTTATAAAGCCTAACATGTAGATGTGTGAATTTGTCTTGAAGTTTTAACTCTCTTTTTCCTTTTGCTTATACTCAAAAGGATATATGGTTGCATAAACATATAATGCTGATATTACGGTAATACGGTTTATTTCAATTGGCTATGAATAAATTATACATACATCTTTGTTAAGTCTTTGAATTCGTTTAGTTTGAGTTATTTAGCTTGAGAAAAAAAATGGCCCACTTTTATTTCTTTATTATAATTATAAAGAAAAGAAAGGTAATCTTGATCTGAATTGACGCGAGGTTTTGTATGAAATAAATGCAGTTTGAAATAAAAGTAACAAAGCAATATCCATTAAATGAAGCTAACAAAACAAAGGTCCAAAAAACCAATTGAAAAAAAAGAAAAAAAAACTCTTTTAAAAGCTTCTACGGTGTGGAAGCCTCTTTGGCCCATTGGTTGACCAAGGGTTGATTATTGCTTCTACACCAAGAGGTCTGGGGTTCGAGTCCCAGATATTGCGATTTATTAACAAATTTGCAGATTAATGGAGGCAAGTGTGCAAGAGATCTCTAGCGATGTACAATTATAGCCGTTCGTCAGGATTCTACGCAGAGAAGGAAGTGTCGTCAGGTCATAGATCATTGAAGGTATTCATCAAGATCACGAAGAAGGAAGTGTAGTATGTTGTCGATCTAGTAAGGGTCGGAAGGAATTGTCAATTGTACAATGTCTATGTAACAGTTTTCATAATTTGCAATTAATAATAAATCTAGACGACAAAAAAAAAAAAAGCTTCTACGGTCGGAATTAGGCGTCCATATGTTGGAAGATCGAGTCGTCCAAGAGGAGTTGCTAGGCCTGGATGATGGTCCACGTAGCTGGAATCATAGTGGAAAAGAGTAACAAGATAACAATTATCTTTCAAAAAATGGTTGACTTTGTCCTAACATCCTCGAAATCCTTCAAATCTCGAATTAATAAAATATTAAAATATTTAAGTAGTAGGTTTTTAATGAATTTTTTAGTAAATTTTTTGGCCTATAAAAAAAACATAAACGAAAACAAAATTTCTCTTTTTTTGTATGAATGAAAATTATATATAATACATTTGTACAAAATTCTTTCTAATTGATTTTATTGTAATTTTCTCTAGTGTTTACTTGCTAAGCTACGTGACTTTAATTACAAAATTTAAGACTTTGCTTTGATGAATAGAATTGAAACTTTTATTTTACTATTTTTTCTTTTCTTACAAACTCTTTATGAATTTAAAAGCTGTTTTATCAAGTTTTATTATGACTTTTTAATATTATTATATTATTTGTAATTTTACAAAAAAATAGTGTAAAAGACACATATTTTTTAATTTGCATAGGACATTAGAAAATACCAGACCGGTTTTGATCGCGAATTTCCGAAATCGTGTTTTCACAGATAAATCATTCTTCGTCTTGGGTGAAAAAAATCTTTATTTACCATTTGTTTAGGTAGAATCAAAAGACGTCATTAGTAGAGGTGTCAAGCGGGCCCGCGGGCTTTGTCCAAGTAGCCCACGACTGGGCGGGCTTGGACATCATTTTTCATGTCCATAAAATAGCGGGTCTCGCGGACAAGTCCAGGCAGATTGCGGGTTTTTGCGGGTTTTGTCCGCGGATTTGCGGGCCGACCTGCAAATATTTAATAAAAATAAATAATTAATATAAATAAATAAATACTTTTACATAATTCTGAAAATATATATGTGAAATATATGAACATATAACAAAATTTAATGTATAAATTTATAAGATTTACAAAAAATTAATACTAAAAGTTTTTTTTAATTTAAAAATTGTTAATTTCAAATCTGAATAATTAATTTTATTTTTTTAATTATTTTAAAATATTAAAACTAAGTCTGCGGGGCGGGCCTTGACATATATTTTTGTCCGCGGTCCTAGCGGGCCGGCCCGTCGCGGGCACACAAACTTAAATGCCAATCGCGGGCCGGCTTAGATGGACGCGGACTGGCCCGTCTGACACCTCTAGTCATTAGCGTTAGGCTAGATCCGATTTTGATAAAGTCTTGTTTACTATTAATTTTGGTTCCAAACCATTCCTTGTTAGCATCATTTTTTCGAGTCACATAGATAGTGTCTCTATCTCCTTCTTGCAAGAAACTGATCGAAAGTAAAGAAAAAAGATTGCAAGTCTACCAAGAGATGATGAGAAGAAAGAAATGATTATTATATAGGGTTGAGAAGAAAGAGGTGATTATATTATATAGGATTCAAATGTTTGCTTTTTATTATACAATTTAATTTCGAAAAAATTCCATATAAGTCAGAACAGCATGTACGTCCGGAAATTTGTGGGTCATATACAATTTTTCTAAAAAGTTGTTTAATATATAAACTATATATATCTCATGCAAATCACAAATTTTACATCACAAATTTTTTATGACACGTATATTTTAACAAAAAGTTAACCGATATTTTAACAAAATTTCCATTAATTTAACTATTTTTTTTTTGTATAGAATCCACTAAATGTTTTTCTCATGTAGTATTTATTTTATCTTCCAAGTATTTAACAAAACTGAGTTGTGTGGGCCATACAAATGTTTAATATCTTATTATTCATGATGCAACACAAACAACATGAATTAACCTCGGACATGGCCTATGGGCTTTATTATACTGAACTTTGGGCTACAAGATGGGCATTATTTAATTTAACATATCGAACCTGAAGGTCCTCAACCATATATTGAACTTCTTTTTTTCTATTTCCTTCGTAACGTCGTCGACCCCAAACTAATTCTGTTAAGTATTTTTTAAAAAAAAATTTGTGTTGAATATTTGAAATTATTTCGGCTTTATTCTTAAATTAATTTTATAATTGTTTAGGAATATTAAAAAAATAAAATATTGATTAGGCGAATTAGTTTGGAAAGAGAAAGCCTTATTTAAAGGCCCATTATCAAAAAATCAAAGGACGGTCTCTGTGTCGTATTGTCAATCATTCTCCGTTGTATCAAATCCACCGGTAAATTTCAGTCAGACGGAACTCCGGCGCCAGATATGGCATCGTCAAAGGGAGGAAACACCACCGCCCACATCAATACTCTTCACCATCGTCTTTATCACGCTCTCAATCTTGGCTTCAGGTCCTCTCTTTTTTTCTCTTTCTCTTTACTCTCAATCTCTCGTTGTTTGATTTGCTGTTTTCCCTTTTTGAATTTGTTTCCTGAGAAATCTTTCATTGTTGCTTGTTAGGGTATGTGATGAGAAAGAGAAGAAGTGGAAGTGTACTGATATCGAGATACAGAGACATGTCGTGAAGTCGATTTCAGCTTTTCTTGATTGTTTTTCTCGAGCAACAGCTAACAATCGTCTTATCAAGGTCTATTTCTATCTCTGCTCGTTGAAAGTTCTTAACTTTTGTTGAAATTGTCTTGCTTGACTCCAAGTTTTTTTTTTTTTTTTTTTGTGCTTGCTTAGGATTCAATTTCTGATATAGCCGGGGCCTTGGTGTTTATTCTAGGGTGTAAAAACAGAGCAGTGGTTGGTTTGGCAGCCAATGTAGTTATTAGGTTGATCCGTATTGTTCCTCCTTCTATCTTGCAATCATATTCTTTGGATCTCGTGGAGTCTTTATCACCTCTGTTAAGTTGTCAACAATTCGATGTTTCGCTTCCTTGTGCCGTTGCTTTGAACGCTATTCTTGTAAACGTAAGAGAAACTAAGGAGAAAGAAGTGTGGAAGATTTTAGAAGAAGCAAAAACTGTGGTTTCCGTTGTTGGTAATCTGCAGAATTTTTTGGAGGGGAATATGTCAGTGGAATGGTTTCAAGAGATGGCTTTGCTTCTGAGTACAATTATGTTGAAGTGGCCTCGGTCAAGGTATTCTGTTTGGAACAACCCTGCCTTGATGGGTATATTGGAGAGTGTTAGTCAGAAGCCTGATATGGGTTTGAGAGTTGTAACTTTGAAGCTGTATTCTTCTCTAGGTATATATGCTTGTAAAACTGGATATTTATGTTCTCTACTGAGCTACCAACTAAATTGGCCTTAACTTGTCCCTTGTGTGTTTCTCTGTTTCAGCTCTTTGTGGCCATGGTGCCAATGAGCTTCTAGACAATGGGAAGCCTATGTTAGATATGATGATTAGCTGCATGGGGGAATCAAGCTCTCAAACTGCCCGAATTGAAGGGTTAAAGCTAGCACAAAGGCTTGCGGTAATAGCACCTCGCCCTGTTGACCTTTATTTTAACTATCTTTCTGGATTTCTAATCAGTGGCCATTGCTCAGACAGGTAACCGAGAGTGCTTGAAGATGATAAACATGTGTTCTGAGTCCCTAGTAAAGGCTACCATTCAGACCATGGGTAAGTGGTTCTTGAGCTCAGGAAAGCTTGAACATGACCAGATGTCTTTACTTGTGGAGGCTTGTAAACTGGGTCTAATCACTCGTTGGGAAGGAAAACATCATATTTATTTCTGGAAGTATCGGATCTCTGAAACGCTTCTTAGTCTTGTTGTGGAGAATTTTCATAGTCAATCCTTGGATGGTTATGTGTCTCTGGATGAAGAAATTTTAGTTGCTGAGAAGGTACTGAATGCCAATTATTTACCTAGTCTGAGGTCATACGTTTGGGATATAATTGGATTCTTGGCAGCTCACTGTGAGGAAGAGTTTGATTCCATTTTGCGTGGAGATGAACTCTGCCTCAACTTTCTTGTCACATGTGCATGGTAAGACACTGGTTGTTTTGTTTCCCCCAACCGCTTCGTTTTGGATATAATCTTATCTATTCTGATTTTTTTTCTTTCGACTTTTTATTTAAGCTTGACCTTTTCGAGGTCGGTTCAGAAAGGCTATCAAATATGTCAAAATGATATTATCAGCGCCTCCCATAGCGAGTCAGCATCAAGAGCAGTGCTAATGATGATATATTCTCCCTCCAAATACATATCATCGAGGGCCAGAGTTACCCTGTCATTCATCCTAGAAGAAGGTGGTGAGCAAAATTTGAATTCCCTTGTGAATTTCCTGCGTTATATTCCATCTTCTGGAGGTTACATACTACCAAATATACTCCAAACTACCGTCTGTTTGGTGGGCTTGGCATGCTATTCATCGATCCCTCAATATGCGAGTTTCATTTTAAGAAACCAGGGTTTAGAGATACTGTTATCTTTCTGTAGCTGGTATCAAAGGAATTGGAAAAATATTGGAGCATCAAGTTTTGCTCCTTCTCCCCAGAGCACCTCTGAAAAGAGGATATGTTGTTGGGTATGTACGGAAGACTGGGACAACAAAGATGCTTTTCTTCTATACTCTCTGTTGGCTTTGGCCGAGTTGGTAAATCATTCATTCTCTGAACAGAATCACGCTATAGAACTTTCAGTGAAGAGCGAAAATTTGAAAGATCGGTTATGCACCACACTTAAGGAGATCCGAGATGAAACTTATGGCTCTGGTCCAAGGTGGTATGCTGCACACATCCTAAGCTATCTTGGATACTATGGCTTCCAACATAAGTTGGGGAAAAGGCTCATGGGAGCTTATGAAGATGAGGAATTTAGTGATATGCGACTCGTTTTTGCTAGTGGGAATAGTGCGAGTGTAAACAAAGTTATTATTGCTGTCAGTTGTCCAATGTTGCTGCCTCCCAAGGAAGGAGCTCACAGTGGCTCGACTATATTAACTGAGAAATCTCAGAGAACCGTTCAAGAAATCCGCATGTCTGCCAATGTGGATACTTTGGCGCTTGTTAAATTATTGGAATTTGCTTACTCCGGGTATGTGGAAGTAGAAAGCACGACTCTGAAAAAGCTGAAAACTTTGGCGAGACATTGTAAGGCAAAGGTTCTGCTGCAGATGCTCAGCAGAAGAAGACCCAAGTGGGGATCTCCAATACCCGGAATTGATTTACCCCTTGCCCTCACTCCGAAACTCATCCACTTCTCGTAAGTTTATGAGTCTCATCATTCTTTTTGACGCTAACAACCAGATAAACCCAGGTATAAATCATAGTATTCTTGTAATTTCAGGGATGTGATATTAGTACCTAAAGAAACAAACGTGGCTGGCTTCAACTGCCGTATGTGTTCCTTAACATCTCCTCATGCCCACTCTCACCGAGTTATACTGTCGTCAGGCTGTGAATACCTACGTGCCTTGTTCCGATCGGGGATGCAGGAGAGGTATGTAACAAACTAACAATTGCTCTTAGTTCACAGAATTTTTGTTTGGCATATATAGTGGAACGTATGTTAGTGGCTAGTTTTGGCATATATACCAAAACTAGCTGTGAGTCAGTTTATACTTTGGGTATGTGTGTCCACCCCTTCTTGTAGACAAAACCTGAGGTGTTATTTGGTATTTTTTGCTGTCTGATTTACTGTAATTTGGGCAGAGATAATTAGTGTTTATTGAGGAATAAAAGACTCAACATCTAAGAATTTGAATCTTAAAAATTTGCAGCCATTTGGATAGACTAAACGTTCCTGTGAGCTGGCTGGGGTTAACAAAACTTGTGAGTTGGTTCTACTCTGATGAGTTGCCAGACCCTCCATCGGGTTGCAAGTGGAACAACATGGACACTGAGGCAAAACTGGATGAGCTTCAAGCTTACGTGGAGATATACTCGCTTTCTGAATGGTGGATTATGGAAGATCTTCAAAACGATTGCGCTCATGTGATTCTCTGTTGCTTGGAATCCGCTAGAGAGTTATCTATCAAAACAATTGAATTAGCTGCAAGTTTCTCGATGTGGAAACTGGTGGAAGCTGCTGCTAATCATGCAGCTCCTATATATCATCAGCTTCGTGACTCGGGTGAGCTCGATGAGCTAGACGACGAGCTGGTAAACTTGATCCGAACCGCCGCTGTTCAGTTCTCTCAACAGGGCGGTTATATCAACAGAAGCAAAAGCTAAAGAGGGCTTTGACGGTTTTTGAGAAATCTAGAACTGAGGAGTCTATGAGGCTCTTTGGTTCTGTCTAATGTCCTTGCATCATCGACCAAGCATGTAAAGGATCCGGGATGGTATAGTTAGTCAATTTATTGACACTAATCCCTTTTGAAGATCATACGTGTTATAATGGTTTTCGATAGAGTGCAATATCTGTTGTGCCATTGTGGGATTTTGTCTCAGAGTCGACGTTTCTATAGTAGATATACAAAAAGACATTAAATTTTTGTAAGCCAAACATGGTAATGTACAAAGTAATTTCTATAAGCTATACAAGGGTACTGTTCGAAGTTAATGAAAATGACATTGTCCAATGCTTAAAAGGTCAATTCATAGACAAGTATTTTACGTTAATCGTGAGAGCCACTTATTACCAATATAATACATCCGTTAAAAACAAATTCATTCTGCTTTGAAGTTATTAGAAAAACTAAGTGTGAAATAAGGAGAAGAAAGCAATGAAGGAAATGGTGAAGTTCCTGAAGGCAGCACTTGACGTCGCGAAAACACTCTTTTCCATTTTCATTGATATCGTCATCGACAGCATGAGCTTCTTCATCGACGCTTACGATCTCTTCTGCTTCTCTCTGATTTCTAAGCTCTTTGGTCGTTTCTACTTCCGCAACCAGTTTTTAGTCCCCTTCCATAGATCAGATTCGATTAAGAAACAAAAAGTACATAAATTTGTTGATTCCATTTTTGAGTGCTTTAGAAAAGCTACGGTGCAAATTAAAAGATTTTATAAATGGTGTATTTATATTATCTATCGCTTATTCAACTATTTGGTTGTTTTAATCTTCAAATTAGATGTTTGTGTGATTCTTGTATGTATGCTTATTTATAAATAAATAGGATAGGTGAGTTTCCCTTTATTTTATCCTTGTAAGAACAAAAAAAAAAAAAAACACTTTGTATCTTTTCATTTCACCTGTTTAATTAATTGCTTTCTTTGTTGCACATCGAACCACAAAACGGACATTTTAAGCATCACGAAACGGTCATACTATCGGCTCCACGTAACAAAGACCAAACTCTGAATCTTGTCTTTTTATATATAGTATGTAACGCTTCTCGTTTTTCGCATGACCTCTCCACGTTTCTCTTTTGTTGAATCATCTCTTTCTTCTTCTTCTTCTCATTGTGTTCGCTACATAAACAGCTTTATTGTGAGGAAATAAAAGGAGATAAACAAAATACATAAATGGTGGCGAAAAACTCGATCGAATGCAACTCTTACAGTACTGAGCGCAAGTCTTTCGAAGAGACCAAGGTTCCTCCTATCTTTGGCCTTCCTCCAGTTGCCTTAGACGACAAGAAACCTACCTCGGATTTTGCAATACCTGTCATCGACTTTGCAGGCGTCCATGTGTCACGTGAAGCCGTTGTGGAGAAGATCAAAGACGCTGCAGAGAAGTGGGGAATCTTCCAGGTGATCAACCATGGTGTTCCTTCAAGTGTTCTTGAAGAGATTCAAAATGGAGTTGTTAGGTTTCATGAGGAAGATCCTGAGGTTAAGAAATCTTACTTCTCGCTTGACTTCACAAAAACTTTTATCTACCACAATAATTTCGAACTGTACAGTTCGTCTGCTGGTAACTGGAGAGACTCTTTCGCTTGTTACATGGCTCCTGATCCTCCAAACCCTGAGGATCTCCCAGTGGCTTGCAGGTAATTTTGTTTTACACTGAGAAGTAGTCTTAGGAAATATTGAAGATTCATTATTGATTCTAACATCACTGGCTCAGGGATGCTATGATCGGATACTCAAAGCATGTGATGAACTTAGGTGGTTTGCTCTTTGAACTTCTCTCAGAAGCTCTTGGTTTGAGCTCTGAGGCCCTAAAGAGTATGGGTTGCATGAAGGGTTTGCATATGATCTGCCATTATTACCCTCCATGTCCACAACCTGACCTAACTTTAGGCACAAGTAAGCATTCCGACAACACCTTTATCACCATTCTTCTTCAGGACAACATTGGTGGTCTTCAAATTCTTCATCAAGACTGTTGGGTCGATGTCTCGCCTCTTCCCGGGGCTCTTGTCATCAACATAGGAGATTTCTTGCAGGTAAGCTCATTGATGATCTATACTTTTATACCTAAAAGTACAAGATACCCTGAACATAAAACAGAGGTTTTAGTGAGAGATTCATTGGATTACTTTCTCACCTAAGGTTTTCTTATTTGGTTTGTGCAGCTGATGACGAACGACAAGTTCATAAGCGTTGAACATAGGGTGCTTGCAAATAAAGTTGGACCGAGGATTTCAATCGCGTGCTTTTTCAGCTCGAGTATGAATCCAAATTCCACAGTTTACGGACCAATCAAAGAGCTTCTCTCTGAAGAAAACCCTCCAAAATACAGAGACTTCACTGTACCAGAGTACTCAAAGGGATACATTGAGAAAGGTTTAGATGGAACATCGCATCTGTCACATTACAGGATATGAGATTAAAAAAAAAAAAAACAGCTAGGTAAAAATACCCTGTTTGATGTATTCAGATATATTGTCTATGGTCCGTCCTTTTCTTATCGATGTAAAGCTAGCACTCTGTTCTTGAGTCTGCAATAACAAAACCATTGTACCAATGATAAGAAACAAATGGTGTGTCTGTGTGTGTGTGTGTGTATGTGTTGAAACATCTGTGCTTTATATTGGATCTATAGATTCAAACTTTGTTTACTTACTCTTCTCCGTGGCTTCAACAATCTCTATCAAGTAATTTTATCCAATCGTAACTAGTCAGAGCATCATATTAGTACCTGTCTAAGGCTTTAATATATTCCCCTCAATCCTGGGGATACCTTGGAACTCGAACAGAGCCAGAAGATTCAGAGTTAGGGTTTCATGATGATTCAAGAAGGCACTCGTGCAAACAATAACATTCCTCGACGAGAGTCAGCGTCGTCAACACGGTTCGTGCGTCAAGGAATCGCGGCACGGCTCTCCGATCCGACCTTTCGGTGGCGGCGAAAAGGAGTTTCCGGTGATTCGAAACAAGGTTTGACTTGGCTAGCCGCCGGTGGGTCCAGAAGCGACGACGCCATTGAAGCAATCAAAGAAGAGATTGGTGGAAACCTAACATAAAAAGGTCTCTGTGTTTACTTACTTATAAGCCGAGCCCACATTTTTTTTAAAGTTGAAGTTAATGCAACTGAACCAAAATTTATTCATGTTATTCATCTTAATTTAGTAGAACATTAATTGAAAATATCAATATACTATAATTTTAACTAAAATAAGTTTAATTTGTTGGTTAATTAGTTATTTTTTATATCGGGACAGAAACAAAAATTAATGGGTTAACAAATATAAATATTATAGCATGTGCAGTACTAGTCTTTCACTATAATCTTTCAGATATAAAAATAGTATTTAAATAATAAATATTATTATTTAATTACATGAGTTTCTAAAAAAAAGTTAAGAGAGTCTCTCAAATGAGAGATTATGAAAGATTCTCTCAATTTTTTTAAGAGACATATATAGTTAAATAATAATATTTATTATTTTAGTAATATTTTTGTACACAGGGAGATTTTGTTGAGAGACTCACCAGTACAGATGCTCTTACAAAGATCCTTTTTCTTTCTTATAGAGATCATATACGCTTTGTTACAACTTTAATTAAGGTGAAAACATGGCGTGCGAGTGATTTTTTTTCTCCACGCATTTATTTTCTTTGAAAACTCAAAGAAATTGTCCCGTATTTTTATTTATTTTGATTCCCAATTCTTTGAGTTATTGGACCTATATGTAATATGTTCGTTTGTAACCATATCAGAACAACATCGAACAGAGTGGCTTGGCACAAAGGAGTTTGGTTTGCTCATGCAACACCGAAATACTCCTTTTACGCCTAGTTAGCACTACAAAATCGACTATCGACCGGAGACCGTATGATGGGCTGGAACAATGGCTCCACAACATCATGCGCGTTCTGCTCTACTCCCATCGAAACCCGCAACCACCTCTTCTTTTCATGTCACTATGCTTCGGAGATTTGGACAGCCACTGCAAAAAAACGTATTCAAAACTCGGTTCTCAACGGATTGGAATACACTTGTGGAGTACATATCGGAGTCGCACCCGGATCGTATCCACAGTTTCCTAATCAAGTACATGTTCCAACTCTCGATTCACATGATCTGGCGAGAGAGGAACGCTCGACGGCAAGGAGAACACCCTAACACACCTATCAACCTCATTCGTTGGATCGATAAGCAAGTTCGCAACCAACTCTCAGTAATTCAGAGACAAGGAGACCAGAGATATGAAAAAGGATTATAAACATGGTTTGCCTCCCGCATCTAGAGCACACACCAACATACCATTCAAAGCTTAAAGCCCTGTTTTCCCTGTTTTTCTTCAAACCTCTGTTTTCTATTTGATATAAAAAGTCAAAAACAGCTGATGTAAAAAGTATATTTTTCTTTTTGAATATAATTTGACATTTTATTCAAAATATATATATATATATATATATATATATATATATATATATATATATATATATATATATATATATATATGTTCGTTTGTAATTCTCCCCGGTTTGGCGTTTTCAACGATATAAACTATGGTTGTCTAGAAAGTAAAAAATCGAGATTTTAATTTGGACATCAATATTCCGAATTGCATATAAACCAAAAAAAATCAAAATATCCAACCCAATTAAATAACTCTCTCCAAGTACTAGAAAATAAAAATTGTACACTCCTTCAGTCCCTCTACATATATTACCATGTGTTTGGTTTACATTTATCCCGGCTACTTCAAAAAATAAATTATTTAAATATCTTACAAAACTTACTAAACTCAATTGCTTTTCGCACAAACAAAAAAAACTAAACTCAATTGCTTATAAAAATTATGTCTCAAATTGTACATATATATGCGTCTACAAAATGCCTTTTCAGTAAAATTCATGAATGGAAGAGGAATAATTAACAAACAATTGTAAGATGAATTACATATTTCAAACGTAAAACACAACGTATTTGTAATTTGTAAATACTGGTAGTTATATTAGAACAATGTATATAATAGGGATATCATATAAATATTAGTTTTCTTTCATTATTTGATTTGTTTTAACAAATGTAAGCTCATTTAGATGATCACACGAAGGTAACAAATATATCAACAATCAACATGCACGTCACAAAACATAAAAGGATGTTTCACATAATCATTATTTTATATCTTCTCAAAACTAATTACACAAGGACCCGTTTGAACTTTGAAGTTCAAGAAACTAAAATATATGACCCGCTTAAACAATCTTATTCGTTACAGAAATCGATTGACAATTACAATTCATGCCAATAGTTGAAACATCTTTGTACGCTTGGAATTTTATTTTATTTGTTATAAATGAAAATGTTCTTTCACATAACTTTCAATCTACAACGATTGCATTCCCTTTATTGCCTCTTACCGGTGTTGATATTATGAGTCTTGTTATAGTTCTCTCCATACTCAAGAAGTTCATCCAAAACGCTATCGTCCAAGTACTCAAATTCAAAAACTTGCCTCGACGAGGAAGAAGAACTAGCCGCAGTGGAAGAGGATCCGGTTCCCATGCTATACTCATGAGGGAAGTTGAGAATGGCGGCTTTTCCTCTCATTGAATAGGCGGCTCGGTCATAGGCTCGAGCCGCGTCTTCTGCAGTGTCGAATGTCCCTAGCCACACACGCTCTCCGTGCTTCCTAGAATCTCTTATTTCTGCTGCGTATTTGCCCCAAGGCCGTCTCCTTACTCCACGGTACTTCATTTGCTCGGCTCCTCCTCCTCCTCCACCCCCACCGCTACGACCTCCTTGGTCCATATATTTATGTGTGTGTATATTCTGTTGTGTGTGAGAAGAGAGACAGAGACAAATTAAGTAACTAAGAATAAGAAGAAGAAATGGGTGTTTGAGGGAACGGACACAAGATTTAGCGTCTGTTTTTTTTGTCTTTGTTTGTGTTTTTAATTTTGCATGGATTAAATGAGATTTGATTTGTGGAATTTATAGGCAAGGAAACAAGTGGGTCCATCAACCTAATATTCGAAATTCGAACTCTCCACTTATCAAAATTATGTAGATGTTCTTTATACCTTTTTCTCCTTCAACATTGATGTTTCTGATATAATAGATTTTCCTTACGCTATTGGTGTCGTGAATTCAATACATTTGGCATCTACTCCTACCATTTATTTATTTGTTAGCTATTTTATTTTACAAGTCTGAAAGTAACTGTCTGCGCATATGTGGTTTGTAAGGGAAATTGAAACTCCTAGATACCGAGTTTGATCTCCTTCCAAAAAACAAAAACACATTTATATAGGAAATCTGTTACTTTGGTCTAATTGATTTATCTAGTAGTCAAAAATACATGTGGTCTGACTACTTCCTGATATTAGTCGGAAAACATTCCAAACTCGGATCAGACAGTGTGGTGGCTCAATTCTGGATCTCAATATCTCATGGTCCGTTCGATCCGAATCCGCTTGGAATTCATGGTATTTGCATGAATCGTTGAACCACGAGAGTAGTTCACTCTATAATATCTTAGTGTATTTCTATCGAAAATGATCGAATTCATAGAGTTTATCAAAAAATAAAATAATAACTACTAATACTGTATGGAATTTCCGAAATGTACAACATCAATAATATGGTAAGTATCATGTGCAACAAAAATATATACAATTTTTTGTTATAATCTTGAAATTATTATTTTGTTCGTTTACATGTTTACATATGAAAATATTGCATGATTTAATTTTTTACGTTATATCTTTTATGCTAAGAGTATTTTTTTATAAAATTAAAATATGCTAGTTTGTAGCTAAAGAGAATAACTACTAGACCTTTTTTTAACTGAAGTTTAACTTTTACAAAAAGTAAGAAATTTATTATAAAAAAAATGATAATCCCTTAAACTAATATATAAAACTATATTGTATGGTATTTTTGGCAACAGTAATGGAATTTTTGTTACCAAAAATATGATGTGTGCTGAATAAAAGAGTTGATTGGAGGACCCAGAGGAATATGTTTGACTTGGGACTTCGTTAATGCCCACGTGGGTTGACTCTCAAAACCGACTCAGAAGCTTTCGTTGGACCATTATTAAATACTCTTCTTTTTTTATCAAATGTTTTTGTTTAATGCAGAATCTACGCGTAGGGGTCTAAGTTCTTGACATGACTTTACATTTTGGAGAATTTTTACCTTCTAGAGATATTTTCACATCAATTAGTTTTAATTTTTATTGACAAAATTAATTTGGAGTACATTGGATCAATTAATTTTTCTTAACATCCAAGTTTACGAACATACCACTAACCAAGCAAAAACCCGTTTACTAGTAGTACATTGGATCGGTCCTGGTATTGTTTACTTGTATGCAAATATTCGACATATCTTATTATTCACTTGGCAATTTAAATGCAAAGTAAGAAGACTACAAAATCATCGAGAACGTTGTCAAAATTAAAATAAACAGAAATACTAAAAATATTACTTTGAAATACACTATATAGTTGTTAACTGCAAAACAAGAATCCAAAGCCTATAATACCTTACATATACTAGAATCTGAATCTTCTAACTAAAATATACGGACTTCGTTGAGCCAACAAATATAATTTTCTTTAGTTAGCTACTAGGTCCACAAATTTAATCGCTAAAGTTCCATAAATTTTACAATAGGTGTCACTGTCATTAAGAAACTTCTATGAGAGGACTACGTATAAGTGAACATTCCATAGTATCTTTCATCCGTAAATCTCAATTATTTTACTGACACTACTCTAGAACTCTGTCGAAATTGAATTTTATAAACCTATTAATTAGCCTATTTGTCACGTGGGTTTTTCTAATGAGTCGTACATCCATGTGGATAGTGAATTTGTGATTAAAAATAAAAATATATATAATTAACGTTAAGTCAGTTTGGAAACAGGATAACGAACATGTCCAATGCACCTAGCTGATCATAAATTCATCATCATTGTAAAGAAACAATCATGATTTAATTATTTAATAATTTTTTCTTTTTATTAAATATTTTTAATAATGTATAAACCAATAGTAATCTAAAACAGTTAATTATTTGTAATCATTACGCTTTCAAATCTACGATTTGTTAATATCAATTAATAAAAAATAAAATAAAAAACTAAATAATCAATTTTTATGGAACAAACCTAAAACAGTAGAACATCAAACTTTCACAGAGGAAGTATATACTTCTTCAAGTTTTCTTTTTATTACCTTTTTAGAAATATATATTTAAAAACACTAATTGGCCCTTTTTGGCTGCTCCTAATCTTGGATTCGATCTTATACATGTCCGTACATATTCCAAATCTTTTCTACTAGTCTACAAAACAGGCTTTTGGAGTTCCCTTTCCTTCTTTTGTTCTTCTTTCAGACTATCTTTGTTCATGTCCCTTTCAATCACATTAAAATAATGACTGCGATTTTATTAAGTCGTTTAAATCTGACTTGGCTTTGACTTTGAATCGGTCCACGACAAATATAATATTTTTTGGTAATCACGACAAATATTGTATTAGTTGCATATAGTGAAAAAAATGGTTAAAATGTCACATCAAGGTTTATTTTGGATAAACCAGGTTTTAAATAACCGAAAACTGATTTTGGGTTTGAAAGTTAGGCCCAATTAGAAACGTTTTGTTGAAAATACTCGGTACAGTAACAAAATTAAAAATTATATCATTGAACAACCTATTTGAAAGTTCACATTTTTTTCTTTAAAGATTGTTTTATATTTTGAAAATCATTAAAATATTTTAAACTAGAGCCTGCTAAAAACTAATTATTATAGAATAAAATTCAACAATCTTCAATCTACATTTCCGACGTCTTTCTTGAATTGAAAGGTGAGATGAATCTATGTTAATTCAACATTAGAAGAATAAAATTCAAGAAATTGGAATTAACGTCTAATCTATTGTAGATTAATGATTTATGGGGAAAAGAAGATTGTGTGGTTTCGATTGATATAGAATCAGAATCTATATTGTTGTCACCATTACGACTAGTGTAAGGCCTCTCGAGGTTGGGGACAACACATAGCTAGACCCAAAGTCTTTTTATGTCTTCGTGCATGAACCTACTAATTGAATACTAACATTTATAATAAGGAGAATCTATGATCTATCATATAATCGGCAACGTCCATGAAGGAACCTAATAAAAGTTTAATTTATGAACAAGAACCCTAACATAGATGAAGCTTCTAAAAGTTAAAAATATCATTTGAAAATCTTGTAAAATATCTTGAAATCAATAATATATATTGACCAATTCTTTTGGAAAATCTTCCATCAATTTAAACGAGAGTTCTAGTGGATCGAAATTTTACTGGGAGAAAATAAAAATTAACTGATTAATCAAATTTTCATAATTAGCACTATAAATAATAATATATATTTTAATCTATAATTTAAATACATTTGTTCTTTCATTCTTTTAATTAAAGAACAAAAAGAATTTAAATGGTTGAACTCAAAGATATTCATACAATTCCTACCAAAAAAAAAAAAAAGATATTCATACAATATTATGAATATTCATGCTATAAATAATTTTTTTCCAAATGAATATCAAAATAATAATTGACATAATTTTTATTTTAAGATATTTGTAAAATTTGACACACGTTATTTTCTTTGTAATAAATTGACATAATCTTTGGACATTGAAAATATAATGGCCCAGCCCAAGTTTACTCGTGACCCACATGTGGTCCACGCAGCTACCCGAAATGGGTCTAGAAGAAATTAAGGAAGAATGGCGAAACAGATTTTCCTTTTTTTTTTTTTTTTGGTTTCTGTCAACGAACGAAGAAACAAATGACATCACTTTTTTACAATTCTCTTTTCTTGGTAGAGCCGTTTTTATTTATTCACAGTTCTCGTGTTTATGGAAAAAGAACAGATTATACTGTATTACATCATATTTATGCTTTTTTCTGTTTGACAACTTTATCCAGTTTTTACATAATATTTCCATATTGACATAATTAATTAACTAGATAATTTAAGTTAATAAGATGCAGTGTGTTGTTAAATTGGGTCTCATTAGTTATTACTCATTCCTGATCCGTCATTAAATGAATTAGCATCGGAATAGGATGTTTTGACTCACACACATAAATGGTAAAGAAAAGTCAACCTTTAGTTTGAGATCGTCGATACTCAAGGTTGGTGGGCTAAAGCTGTTCTTTTGAAATGCATTTTGTTATTAAATCTCTTTTATTTAGCCAAACAAGAAAATCATCGGATCTACTGATCTAGATACTTGACCAGCTTAAGTTCTGGAATTTCTATTAATTAATTTCCCTTTAAATATGTTTGTGCATATATACAGCGTAGGGCTAGACACGATATATCCTGATCAGTGATCAATGTAACTAATAGAAAATCTTGAACATCAAAACAAAAACTGTATTAAAGAAAAAGCATCGAAAAAAAAAACATCAAAACAAGACAGAGAAAATTATAATGGTCGAGTTCATCTCGGAGCTACGTGTATCGATGGTCTGACGCACACACGTGACCGACCAAGCATCACGTGCTGCTGATCCATCTTCTCACCGTTGCTGTGTTGACCTGACTGGTCGACGTGGCGCATGATGATGATGAATCCTCAAGACCTCATTCGTAAACGAGTAATCTCTAGTCAAAGTCAATTGTTAGTGTTACAGTCAAACAAATTCAATTTGAAATGTTGAACCCTTTCTTTAGGATTCTCAAAGGTTAATAAAAAAATATAATAATAATAATAATAAAAAAAAAGGATTTCTCAAAGGTTTGGATTGTATAAATCATTGGATTCTCGTAAAATCCCCAAATTTTGAACCAAACGATTTCACAGCTGTTGTCAGTCATGTGAAAACTACTGAGTTTTTCACAAGTTTCATGAATAAGCTGTTTCTATTGTTGATTTAAGAAAGTTTAGATTTAAGTAAATACAGTATCATTAAGTTCTGTATGAAATATTCTTCTGCTGCTCTGCTCTGGTAGCATTTGTATATTTGTAAGTTTAATTGTAACCATGGATCTGAATCTAATTAATTTTGTCGATTTGTTATTTGTCCCACTATATTTTTTTCTCTACAGTTGTGATTTTCATCGGGAGACTTAGTTTCTTCAGAATAATAATTGTTCGGATAAAAAAAACAAATTAATTTCCACTAAGGTTTGTCTCCGTCGTGGGCACGTTTTCATTTTTATCATGTTAGGACAAAACTGAGAACGCCATAAGTCGATTGTGTATTTATGGTAATCCCTCCGTTTAATAAAGAGTGTCGTTTTAAGGTTTTAAGGTTTTAATTTTGTTTCACAAAGAGTGTCGTCTTGTGTTTTCAATGCAGTTTTAAAGACTAATTCTTTTTTTATATTCACTATTTTAGTTTATTGATTAGATAGAGGGTATTATTTAATGTATTAATAAGGGGTAAAAACGAAATTTATTTATTTTTTTTAATTTATGTGAAAAATATTAGAATAACACTCTTTGTAAAACAGAGAAAGTATATAATATATATTAAAGTATTTATAGTATATAATATATCTTGCAATTGCAAACACATCTACGTCCATGAAAAATCGATTATACATACTTAGATGATAGATAAATACACAAATTGATACCAACAAAATAAATACACAAAGTCACAAATACGTACTCAAAATGACACAAACAAGCTAAGTACTAAAAATATTTGAAATATTTAACAAAAATAATTTTTATTTGAAATAGATAACTGTACGGGTATATATGTATTTTATTAATATTGTTTTGCTAAATATAATAATTGATTGACAAGAGAAAAGATTCAATTATAACACGAATCTGTATTGCTCACCGAACCTATTATGTTCTGTTCTGTCGTGAGCCAAACTCGTCAAACATACATACACGATAGAGTATGGAAACATTGTCCTTATTTTTCATTTTTTATTCTGTTTGGTGTTTGCCGGTGTTGTTGTTGTTGTTTTTATTTTTCTTCTCATTTCTTATAGATCTAAAATGAAAAGTTTGGAATTATGTCTTGCGGTAGATTTGACCTTTTTTTCTTGACGGGGTTAGACAGAGAAAGGATAGGTCTTACTAACCTTGCGTCTTTTTGTATCGTTTCGAACCATAACTTAGATCTTCAATATCTATTTGTAACCATATAATATTTTGAGCAAATTACTTGCAGATATTCTCAATGAGATGACTTATATATATTATTACGCAGCTTTAACAAAAAAAAAAAAAAAAAATTAGACAGAAGATGAACTTAATTAGAAACCGACAAGTGTGGTGAGCTGGTGTTCAAATCACAGATACTGTATTAGCGAATCCAAGTTTATCATCATTTACACATGAATTAAATATAAACGTAATCTACATGGACAAACAAAACTTTAACACTATCAGAAGATCCAACTCAAACTAATCAGTTAAATTACTCCACTTGAATATAAGTGTATGTTTTTCCTTATTGTTTTCCACACCAAAAGAGGTACAAGAAACCGTTTAAATAAGGGTAAATAAATAGAAAACTCTTACAACAAACGAGTCATATATATAGATCGAGAAAAATATTACTCCTTAGTCCTAAAAGATTCAGCAAGATGATAACTTAAATATTGACAGAAAAGAAAGATGATAACCTAAATAAATAAATGAATCATATAAGAGCCTCTGAAATCTCACCAACTCTTTCTCTCTCTCTTCCATTTCATTACTTCATCTCTGTTTTTCTTCTCTACCACTATCTCTTCTACTATTCTGGTCTTTCTCTTACACACGCAAATAGGTATATATACACACACACAATCACTTCAGATTCTTGATTACGGAAAGAGAAAGATTCGATAGAAAAAACTACATGATTTCTTGATTTGTTTTTATTTTTCTACTGAATCTTGCCCTCCAAATCCTAAAGGGCCATTTCATTTAGATTTTTCTTGTCAAATGGATCTAACAGACCGTCGTAACCCTTTTACTAATCTGGTTTTTCCGCCGCCTCCTCCGCCGCCATCGACGACCTTCACAAGCCCTATTTTCCCACGAACAAGCTCATCCGGCACGAATTTCCCCATTATCGCCATCGCAGTGATCGGAATCTTAGCTACTGCGTTCTTGCTTGTAAGTTACTACATCTTCGTGATAAAATGCTGCCTAAATTGGCACCAAATCGACATCTTCCGCCGCCGCAGACGAAGCAGTGACCAAAACCCTCTAATGATTTACTCTCCTCATGAAGTAAACAGAGGACTCGACGAATCCGCCATTAGAGCTATCCCAGTCTTTAAATTCAAGAAGAGAGACGTTGCTGCAGGAGAAGATGATCAGAATAAGAACTCTCAAGAATGCTCTGTTTGCTTAAACGAGTTTCAAGAAGACGAGAAGCTAAGGATTATTCCCAACTGCTGCCACGTGTTTCACATTGATTGCATTGATATTTGGCTTCAGGGGAACGCTAATTGTCCATTGTGCAGAACCAGCGTTTCTTGCGACGCAAGTTTCTCTCTTGACCTAATCTCTTCACCGATCTCTTCCCCGGAGAATAGCCCTCATTCACGGAATAGGAATCTTGAACCCGGCCTGGTTCTTGGAAGCGATGATGACTTCGTCGTGATCGAGCTTGGGGCCAGTAATGGTAATAACAGGGGAAGCGTGAGAAACAGAGACTTCCTTACGGAACAAGAAAGGGTTGCCTCGAACCAGGTCTCGACCGGAAACAGCTCGAAATCGATGAGCCCTTTGCCTAGAAAGTTTGATAATCGCGGAATGCATAAGAAAGAGAGCAAATTTCACAAAATGACGAGTATGGGAGACGAATGTATCGATACTCGAGGCAAAGATGGTCATTTTGGTGAAATTCACCCCATAAGAAGATCGATCTCGATGGATTCATCAGTGGATCGTCAGCTGTACTTGGCGGTCCAAGAAGAAATCAGCCGGAGAAACAGGCAGATTCCGGTAGCTGGAGACAGTGAAGATAGTACTAGCAGTAGTGGTGGTGGTAATAACAGAGTGATGAAGAGATGTTTCTTCTCTTTTGGAAGTAGTAGAACTTCTAAAAATTCCTCAATATTACCTGTTTATTTGGAACCCTAATTGTATTCCTCTTTTTCATTTGTTGATTTTTGTATTTGTTATTTTCTGAGGTGAATTTTTAAAATTTATTTTGGAGGGTGAAGTAGGAGAGAAAGATATAGGTTCACTGTTTATAAGTCAAAGCAGTTGATGTTGATGAGTTACATGAATGGTGTTTTTCATTAAATTTTTAATTTTAACACTTTCAATATAATCTGAACTAACCTGTGAGGCCCAAAAGGCTTAAAAGCATAAAGGCCCAAATAAATCCTTGTCGCTTCTAAGGTCCGTGTCAAATCGGACAAATTAGGAACAGAGCCCGAGAATTAACCGGCGTAGGAATTAGCAAATCCTTACATCGGTCTCTGCAATCATCGGGCTGATCAAGTTTGAACCTTTATACCCAATTTAAAGCATTCACTAAAATGATACATAGATACACCACAATCTTCTTTGTTCTTTTTGTTTTTTTTGGTACAAAAGGATTTGCAGAGTCAAGAACTAAAGTGGACAAGGACTGACTAGATGCATGAAACACACCAATATCTTACAATAAACCTGAGCTGATTTACTCATTTCAAGTATTTTTTTTTTCATATCTTGTAATGCGACAGATACGATGTTCCATCGAGGCCTTTCTTGAAGTACCCCTGTGTGTATTCTTTTAAGTCGATGACTCTGTATTTTGGAGGGTTTTCTTCAGAGAGAATCTCCTTGATTGGTCCGTAAACAGTTGAATTCGGAAGCATACTTGTGCTGAAAAAGCTCGCTACTGATATCCTCGGTGTAGCTGCCCTGTTCGCTAAAACCCTATGCTCCACACTTATGAACTTGTCATTCGTTATTAGCTGCATATCAAAAGGTAATCTCAGATTCTTAACAACATTGTATGTTTTACTTTAAAAAGTTATAAAAGAAAAGTTATAAAAGAATGGATCAATGAATAAATTGCCTTGCCTGCAAGAAATCTCCCATGTTGATGACTAGAGCCCCTGGAATAGGAGAGACATCGACCCAACAGTCCTGATGATGAATTTGAAGACCACCGATTTGGTCCTGAAGAAGAATTGTGAGGAAAGAATTGTCTGAATGATTATTTGTGCCGATAGTTAGATCAGGTTGTGGACATGGGGGATAATAATGGCAGAGCAAAAGCAAACCCTTCATGCAATCCATGCTCTTAAGCTTATCAGATCTCAAACCAAGAGCTTCTGAGAGAAGCTCAAAGAGCAAATCACCTAATCTCATCATATGCTTTGAGTATTCGAACATAGCATCCCTGAGCCAATACTTCATAATTAAGATCACTCAACGCCCAACGGTTCATAAGATTTCTCAATGAAAAATCGAAGTTATGTACCTGCAAGCCACTGGGAGTTCCTCAGGGTTTGGAGGATCAGGAGCCATGTAACAAGCGAACGAGTCTCTCCAGTTAACACATGAAGAAGAACTGTAGAGATCGAAGTTACTATTGTAGACAAATCTTTTAGCGGCATCACGGGTGAAGTAAGTTTTCTTAACCTCAGGATCTTCTTCATGAAACCTACGAACTACTTCTTGACTCTCTTCAAGAACGTTTAAAGGAACACCATGATTAATCACCTGGAAGAATCCCCAATTCGATGCAGCGTCTTTGATCTTCTCGACGATATCATCACGCGAGACGTGGAGGCCTTCAAAGTCGATGGTAGGGATCGCAAAATCCGAGGCAGAGACAGAAGTTTTCTTGTCGGATAAGAAGACACCTTGAGGGAGACGGAAGATTCGAGGAATCTCAGTGATGTGAGCATCAACAAGACCTTTCACACCTGTTTTTGTCTCGTCGAAAGCTTTGCGCTCACTGTAAGAGTCGATATCTTTGGTCGCCATTTATGTTTCTACAACCTATTTTAAGATTTCATTCACAAAAGGCTGGTTCATATACAAGAAGAAGAAGAAGAAGAAGAACGTTATCAAGAAACATATGGATTCTGTTTATCTAATTAAAAAAAAAACAAGTTTGGGCTTGGTGTGTGGGACTGTCAATGACCGTTGATGACGTATGTCCGGTTTTGCTGACCGTGACTGGAACTTATGTGGTTAGCATGTTTTTTTTTGCTTTGGTCATAACTGATGTAATTACAACAAACATTCACATCGAGATAAATTGTAAGCGACTAAACCAAATTATAGTAATGCGGACGATACTATTTTGGGGTCAAGAAGCACTACAAACACAAAACTAAAGAAAGAAATCATGATTAATATATTCTTTCGGTTAAGAGTTTTAATTTAGATACTTCGGTTAAATTTGGTTTAGGTTTTTTTCTTTGGTTTTCCACCTTTAAGCTTTTTGTCTCAGAAAAAAAAAAAAAAAAAAGACAAAGCAGAGGAACCGAACTTTAAGCAAGCTTCCACCGAGAAAGGATCCCTCCGACGACAAACCAGAGCACCTGCGACACCTTGAGACCAGAACGAGAAAATGGGTTTCTTCTCTTTTCTTGGAAGAGTTCTCTTCGCTTCGTTATTCATCCTCTCCGCTTGGCAAATGTGAGTCTTTTCTCTTTCAATTCCCTCCTCATCTCTTCTTCTCTCGTTTCTCCGGTTATTTGTGATTAGGGTTCGACATCTTTCTTCGACGAAATTCTATCTTGCTAGATCCGATTTTATTGACAACTGTTTGATTTGGTCTAAGCCACATCTAGGGTAAATCTAGGGCTTCTCTTATAATCCCTTGCTTGATTTTTACTACTTTATGTAACGATCCAGATCTCTTCTCTTATTTAAGCATACACTGTGTGATTCTCCTCCTCATTGTTGATCTTATTTCTCCCTCACTGCTTTTGAAGTTTTCCTCTCTGATTTAAAAGTTGTAAGGAAAAGAGTTGGATTGACTGTGTAGTATCTCTGATTTTGAGCCTTATTATTATAATAAGCCCTTTTGTTCATATGATCTCTATCTACTTAGATGACCAAGGGTCTGTTTTTTAATCACTATTTGGGTCTGATGTATGGGGAAGTGAGTGAGATACGGTGGAATGTTGTGTAGGTTCTGCTAGTTCAATTCCATCCTGAAATAAAAACCTTTTAGCTATCTGAATTGTAGACACATCTGTAGGCTTGAAAGTTCACTAGACATATGTGTAGAGGCCTTTTTAGTATCCCCTTGTCGATTATCTTACGACATCCGAACTATGCATCTCTGGACTTCTTATTAGGTTCAATGACTTTGGAACTGACGGTGGTCCAGCAGCCATAGAGTTAGCTCCAAAGCTTGATCTGACCAAAGCACATCTCTCTTCCATATTTGGAGTAGCATTGCCCAACTTAGAGGTATGCCCATTGCACTTACTTTATTGCGTTGATTCCTTGTCTTCATGTCTCTTATGGTGTCTGTATTCATGTTGCGTCTGACTTGGAAAACTAATTTTAACAGGTGAAACAAGTCGTGTGGACTATTGTTGCTCTGAAAGGACTCGGAGGCTTACTCTTTGTTATCGGCAACATCTTCGGTGCCCATCTTCTGGTTAGGATTTTTTAACTTATGTTTAAAGTATCCAAAGCTTAGTTGTTGTATTGACTTTTGATCTCAATTCTTTGTTTCTTAGGCTGTCTACTTGGTGGTTGTCAGTCCCATTTTATATGATTTCTACAACTACGGACCCGAGGACCGCCAATTCTCTCTTCTATTGACTGAATTCTTACAGGTTTGTCTTAACACCTTTCTTCATTTACTCGTTTTGGCTTGCTTTTGCCGTGAGACGGGTTCTTGTTCTTCGAGCTGAACCTACTCTGAAAAAAGAATGTTCCTTTATGGCCTCTTCTGAAAACCCAAATCTTCTACAATGAGTCTCATTCTTTTGCATCAATGTTTTATCACGCAGAGTGTTGCACTTCTCGGGGCTTTGCTATTTTTTATCGGAATGAAGAATTCGACAACGACCTCCAAGAGGATTCTGAAGAAGAGGACTCCCAAGCCTAAAGCTGCTTAGAGTTCTTCTAATTTCTTCCACACACAAAGTCAGGCTTTAGAAGAGCTTCTGATGTCACCAAGCACTACCTTTATTTTTCTTCCTCACGACTTTTGGTTCCTTATCTATTGTAGGATTCTAGAATTAGCCACATTTTGTATTTTATCAATTAGTTTTTATTTAATTTTGGGATTTAAGAGTTTTCTTTTGTTGAATCATACAATTCTTTTCAGTGATTTTTTAAATTGGGTCGAGAAGATATGTTTTTTTTGGGTTCATCGGTTAGAACCGTTGGTATGATTGGATATGTTTCATTTTTTCTTGTTGTAAAATAGATATAATAGTTATTACTTTTTTGGACGAAAAGAAATAATTATTTTATTTAAAACCTATTTTTTAATATCAAGGTTTATGCTGTCCAATAAGCTTATCGGATACCTGCAATTATTATTTATCATGCTAGTAGAAAAGAAATATATATATATATAATATATAATATATATATATATAATATATAATATATATATATATATATATATATTGTATATGTAAGAATTTTTTGTCAAAAAAAATTCATATACATGGTTAAAAATTGTCTTGCAAACAGGTTAGTCCGTTCCAACCGTTAAAACTTTAATTAAACAGAGGTAGTTTACAAGAATGTCTATTTTAATGTATATACATACTCCTTATAATATTACGGTTGAAATCCAATGGACAAGCTTAATATTCGTAAAATAATACGATATCACATCAATAAATTTGTCGTATCTGATTTCAGTTCTGAATAAAGGTTATTTTCTAGAGAACCTAAACCGCTAATTATTTTTGTGATAATTATAATAAGAGATTGATTAATTATTCAAAGACACATTGCTTTTTGTTTTAAACTAGAATATGATTCTTACCATTATATGTGGCACACAAAATCTCTCAAGAAAACAAATAGGTAATCAAGGTATTAATTAGTCTAAAGTTGGTATAGGGAAAAAAGTTATATTATCTCCTTGGTCTAAAGTTCATATCGTCTTTAGCTTTTTAAATCATATAATTATTAAATATTAACAAAACTTACGAACAATGCCAAACATACTACTAACTGAAAAAATGATTTGTTTGGGAAAAAACTGGCACCAACAGAATTATGACTAATAGTTATATGTTTTTAGACCAAATAGATAAAAGACCAGGAATTATTAAAAAAAAATTGTGCTTAAAACAAAATTTGGATTTTTTTTGTAATTTTCTATTTTTGGTATAAACAAAATTAATAAAAAATTCTTTCTATGATTATTATCTGAACTGTAGTTACCAGGGTAACTGGTTGAATATTGTTTGTTTCGATTGTAATCAAGGTTAAATATAAGCAGAAAAAATATGCATCATGGATTTACAAAATGTCTCGTCAAAGACTAACTAGAGAAACAATGGATCGAAACCTATGATTTTTGGGTTTGCAAAACTGACGAGCTTTTACATATCTTGATAATCTTTTAAGCACTAAAAGAAAACAGTTTCATAAAACAAAAATTAAAAAGAGGAAAAAAGTACTTACTAGTCCTCACAAAAGAGAGAATATAGTCAAACTTATAATTTAGTAGTTTAGTCTATACTAGTCAAAAGGAAAAACACTTGAACAAGAAAAGAAAAAAGCAAATAATTAAAAGATTCGACCGTTTAACCAAAACACAAGCCAAGCACACACACTCTTGAGTCTTGGACAATCAACACTCCCTTCTCTATATATACATGCATGCATACAGACGCATACTCACTCATAAATATTAAAAAAAATATACAACAATAAACTCCGGCTATGTCGTCCACGGCGAGAAATGTTTCCGGCAGCGGGAACCGAAAGTCGAGTAGGCTGCAGCGGCGGGCTCCACCGCCTCTTAAGATAAACCCTTCCGAAGCGAATTGGAAAGTGGCTATTCCTTTTCTATCACCTACGGAGTCGCCGCCACAGAAGCCACCGGCGGTAATGAAGAGGGAGGAGCAGCGGTGGGGAAAAGAGGCGGAGAAGCCGCCGGTTTTCAAGAAGTGGCAGCACCCTGCGGCTCCGTTTTACTATCAGCCAGCGCCGTCATCGAATCAGCCGTTTGGATGGCCAAATTAACGGTCTCTTTAATACTAGGTCTAGCACACAAATACATAGATATTTGCATGCTTTTAATATGCCGATCATATGGATAAAAGCATATTTTATTTATATTTAACATGCTATTATGTATCATCTTTGTGCAATATGTATGTTGGGTTTGATGTTGTTATTTCCTTCATGTAACCATGAATTATTAACTAGTTACCTAATATATATAGTGTATTATTTCGTATACTGTGTAATTTTGAAGACATTTAAGAATAAGCTAGATCGCCGTATAATTTATGTGCACTTGTAATTAGTTCTTTAGCAATACAAAATATAAATTTTAGTAAAAATTTCGGCAAGTAATTTTGATTTCTTTTATAAATGTTTTTCTCAAAAAAATTGTAGATGCGATCGTATCAATATGTCTTTGTATAGATGACCAAAAAAATACAAAATCGATTGCTAAATCTAAATATAGCATTGGTGTGGTGACAAAAGAAAACGTAAAAATACTTTTTGTACTATAAAGAAAACAGTTCTTTGATTGCTCCTACGCTGTGATTATATAGCGATATTTTTATGAAAAACCCCATGTTTCTCCTCCAAACTTGTTTGATGACGGAGTTAGATGGCTTAAGAATCTTTGTCGCGATAAGAATACCGCATTGATTCTTCGTCTTGCCTTTCAAGCCTCAATTTATTTCATATAGAAAAAACGCAACTTAAGATTACACAACTCCTTTTCCAAACCTGCATCGGCTGTTATTTTTGAGATAAAAAGCTTGCTCCGATGTCACCTTGATCCTCTCTCTAGAGCTCAGCAGATCATACAGCTCCCTCACTTTTAGTCACATAGTTTGGTGTTTTTCAGTAGAAGAATTGTAATATGTTCTTTTTGCTGTAGGTTTCAAATCTCTTGAAGGCTCTGTTGTAATCCTTGGTTTCAATGTAAGGTATGTGTTGTTCAAAAAAAATAAAAAATAAAAGAAAAAGAAAAAAGCTAATGTTTGTTTTGAATTCTTTTTCTTACTTAATTTTGTAAAACTGTCAGATATTTTACAAGATAAGTTGGTACCGTAAGTATAGTGACATCATCCGGTTTGCTAAATGGCTCGGAGTTGTTGGGCTGTTTAGTGTTTTTACATTCGATAAAACTTAGTACGTTAACTGCCAAGCTCGAATATTAAATAAGACAGAGAGTGACTGTTTTAAGCTTTCTGAGTTCTGTCACAGAAAGGTAATTTTTTTTTTTTGAAATGAGAAAGGTGAATGTTCGATTACGTTATTAGTGGAAAACAAAAGGAGATTTGCTGCGACGTACTCTTGATAACAGTTCATATTCAAGAGTACTCAATAGAAACTCGTATATATATATTCTAAGGAAGGCGTAACTAAAAAAAGTTGATCCCAAAAAAACGCGAGAAGGATCAAGGATACACGTTTTATATACATGAAATTACTAAATTTTAAAAGAAGTATTCGACTTTTTTATGTCACCCGAAACAAGAGGTATATGAAATTAATTGGTCAAATCATATGACTAAAAAGTGTAAATCAAATCACCAACAACTTTAATCAATTTGATGATTTTCCGTATCTAAACACTCAGTCCCGCTCTTGCTGTATATATGAAACCAACGTATTCAAACACTAGCTAGTCTTGTACTGGATCGCCTTTATAAACAAAAGATTATATATGTGGTCGCTCATGCAAAAAGTAAAAATGATTCTATGTACATCTGTTTTGATTTGCATATGTATTGGCTTAAGTGGCAAAGGTGCATGCACTATTTCTATTTCTTTGCCACTATTTCTATTTCTTTGATAAAAGTTTTCTGATGCATGCATTCTTACCAAGGATTTTTTTTTAAAAGGACCAGACATTTGTTTTGAATTAGTGACGAGAATGTGGTCAGAAAAGGAAAGGAATCAGCACGTGTTCATCACTCGACACGTGGCCGATAATAGCATTGGATTCAGAAAAAGAAAGAAAACCTGTTTCATCAGGGAAAAGAAATGTAAACGAAAAAACCTGTTCATCAGAAAATAAAATGCACCAGCCGGGAATCGAACCCGGGTCTGTACCGTGGCAGGGTACTATTCTACCACTAGACCACTGGTGCCTCCGTTGTTGGAGTTATTTATATAATATTTATATTGGGATTTACGTATTTACGTTGACCATAAAATGTTCCTAGTGAGTCCATAAGATCAAATTCATATTAATCAACCAATACATAAAGTCATCCTAAATCTGATGTTCGTTACTGTTGAGGTTATGTAGTTATAACTTATATGTCATTTGTACTAATTTTTAATAGGGCAATCAAAATATACGTACGGATTTGCATGTGTATTCATATCATCATATGGATACAAATATTTTCCTAAATTTCCGGTTTTATAAAAAAGTTAGTGGTTGATCATATTGATTTCTTGAAAGTGAAATATTACCAATTAAATGATAAAAGTGCCAAGAAAAATTAGTACCACGATAATCAGGGCCGGTCCAAAGTTTCAAAATTTTCTTTGATACCCTACGCATAACTAAAAATTTAGGCCTTTTTGTTAATGTAAAAAAAAAAATTCTCCCAAAAAAAATATTTTATAATGTGAGACCCTAAGCGATGGCTTCACTTGCTTGCCCTCCGGACCGGCTCTGACGATAATATAGTGATATATATTTTGGATACAAAGAGATGCTCTGCACTTAAGACTCCATTTTCTGATAAGAGTTAAGTTGGGGTAGGCCCAGGAAAAAATTGATTCGGTATGTTATAATTGAATAGAAAAACAAAGATGGAGTGTTTAACTAAATCATGTCTAAGTAGCAAGGTAGGTCAATATAACGTGTTAGAAACGAAAAAAACGAAAACTGAACTAATTAATTATAGGAGTATTATAATTTCAGCCGCAAATTGTACCGTTTAATTTAATACTATTTTTTACTTTTTAGAAATATATTTAGTGAGAAGTTAGACTTCATACTTTCATAGTCTAGTAGTTATCATTGTTTACTGCGATTATTTTTTTCCAAACTTTCAATATAAACTTAGACTCCCTATTTAGTCATGTAATCAATCATTGACAATGAAAATTATTATATGATTAATAAAATTATGTTTATGAAAATAACATCAAACACTCTGATCACACAGTATATTGATACTGTAATCAAATTCACTTTCTAAAAAATCCATGTGATCCATAATAAAATTAAATATTTCTTTAATATAATTATCTAATTTTGGACATAACAAAATACTACATATCTTTAATCCATTAACAAAATACTACATTTTTTTGTATAGGTTGTGATTTGTCATCCAAAACCAGAATAAATTTTGGATAGGTATCAAATCTTGATAATACAGTGATTAATAAACCTGAAAAAGAAAGATTAGAAAAAGAAGAAGAAGAATCCTCAAGAACTGAATTTGGTAAGAGTCCACGTAGGTCAATAAGAAGAAGATGTCGTGCTCGTGTTGTGTTCCAAACGAAAAGCGTCTATGTTCTCTTCATGTACCGTTTCTGGGCCCCACCCTCTTTCCTTCTTCAGTCTCCCCCCCCCAATTCCTCTCTCTCTCTCTCACCAAAACGTAAATTTACTCTCTCTCTCTCTCGCAGCAGACACAGAGAAAGAGAAAGAGAGACTCTGCTCACACATATTAACTTCCCTAACCTCTCTCTCTCTCTCTCTCTCTACATTCCGGTGAGTTTCGTGAGAGAGATTCAAAGACTTCGACAATCGTTGAGACTTCTTCTTCTACAGCTTTACGTTTTCTGGGGCTGATCACTACTTTGCAGGTAAAGGATTTCTCAAATGTGAGATGGAAAATTGATGTTAAATGTCCCTATTTTTCTCATCTTGATTTTGGATTTTCTCGATTACATATGTGTGCAACTTCTGGGGATTTATAATCTCAAAGACATAAACTTTACTCTCATTGAACAAGTTTTGAATTTTGAATCTTTCTGATTTTGATTTTCCCTATGTTCATAGGTAATGGAACAATTCTGGGTAATTAAACGCATACTGAATTGAAAAATCTCGACTTTTAGTTGTGGCTACGAATCAAAAACTCACCCTTTTTTTACTCAGGAAACAGTAATCGATGTTAAAGACATTGTTAGTCCAATGGCTAGTGTTCTTCTTCTTCGTAATCGGCTCCGTCGCCACCACCGCAGAAGACGACGGTAGCTTATCGATATGCAACTGCGACGACGAAGACAGTCTCTTTAGCTACGAGACAATCCTCGACTCGCAAAAAGTCGGCGACTTTCTTATCGCAATCGCTTATTTCTCGATCCCAATCGAGCTCCTCTACTTCGTGAGCCGCACCAATGTGCCTTCACCGTACAATTGGGTCGTCTGCGAGTTTATAGCCTTCATTGTCCTCTGTGGCATGACCCATTTGCTCGCTGGTTTCACATACGGGCCTCACTGGGCTTGGGTCATGACAGCTGTCACTGTCTTCAAGATGCTGACTGGGATCGTCTCTTTCCTCACGGCGCTCTCGTTAGTCACTCTCTTACCATTGCTTCTTAAGGCTAAGGTTCGTGAGTTTATGTTGAGTAAGAAGACCAGAGAGCTTGATCGTGAGGTTGGGATCATTATGAAGCAGACTGAGACGAGTTTGCATGTTCGTATGCTCACTACCAAGATTAGGACGTCTCTTGATCGACACACCATTCTATACACTACGCTTGTGGAGTTGTCCAAGACTCTTGGGCTCAAGAACTGTGCGGTTTGGATCCCGAATGAGATCAAGACGGAGATGAATCTTACGCACGAGTTAAGACCGAGGATCGATGATGAGAATGAGAATGAGAACGTGAGTGGTTATGCTGGGTTTTCGATACCTATTACTGAGTCTGATGTTGTGAGGATTAAGAGAAGCGAAGAGGTGAATATGTTGAGTGCTGGTTCTGTGCTTGCCTCAGTGACTAGCCGAGGTAAGCCAGGTCCTACGGTTGGGATAAGAGTACCGATGCTTCGGGTTTGTAACTTTAAAGGCGGGACACCTGAGGCGATTCACATGTGTTATGCAATCTTGGTGTGTGTGCTTCCACTGAGACAGCCGCAGGGTTGGACTTATCAAGAGCTTGAGATTGTTAAGGTCGTGGCTGATCAAGTGGCGGTTGCGATCTCGCACGCTGTGATTCTTGAAGAATCCCAGCTTATGAGAGAGAAACTCGCGGAACAGAACCGAGCGCTTCAGGTTGCAAGAGAGAACGCCCTGAGAGCTAATCAAGCGAAGGCTGCGTTCGAGCAGATGATGAGCGATGCAATGAGGCGTCCTGTGCGGTCCATTCTAGGGTTGCTTCCTTTGATACTTCAGGACGGGAAATTACCCGAGAACCAGACTGTTATCGTTGATGCGATGAGGAGAACCAGCGAGTTACTTGTACAGCTTGTAAACAACGCCGGAGATATTAACAATGGGACAATCCGTGCTGCAGAAACACACTATTTCAGTTTGCATTCGGTTGTGAAGGAGTCGGCTTGCGTGGCGAGGTGTTTATGCATGGCAAATGGTTTTGGTTTCTCAACTGAAATTTATAGAGCATTGCCTGATTACGTCGTAGGCGATGATAGGAAGGTATATCAAGTGATCTTGCATATGCTAGGGGTTTTAACGAACCGAAAGATCAAAGGGAATGTGACTTTCTGGGTTTTTCCGGTAAACGGAAACTCAGAAGTATCAGAGAGGAAAGATATTCAAGAAGCGGTTTGGCGACAATGCTATTCTAAAGAATACATTGAAGTTAGATTGGGGTTCGAGGTAGCTGCAGAAGGTGAAGAGAGTAGTAGTAGTAGTAACCTGGAGGAGGAGGAGGAGATTCCAAGTCTCAACGTCTGCGAAAACATTGTAAAGGTTGGACATTTTTGTTTTGTATGTAAATGCGCTAATGAATTGGTTTAACTCATTATCTTGTTTCAGTATATGCAAGGAAATATTAGGGTTGTTGAGGACTGTCTAGGTTTGGTGAAAAGCGTCTCGGTTGTTTTCCGGTTTCAACTCCGGCGATCGATAATGTCACGAGGCGGTGGTGGATATTCTGGAGAAACGTTTAGAACCTCAACACCTCCTTCTACAAGTGATCATTGGCGTGAGGAAGTGGGGAGGGTAATGTAGTGCAAAAGAGAGATAAGGGGTGGAATCTGAGAATTTGTAAAAACAGTAGGGGCTTTGATGAGATTAATAGAGAGAGAACTAAAACGTTGTCGTTTGGTTGTAAAAAACCTGAAAGTTAACTAGGTTTAACCGATCATGTAGGCAAAAGGTATGATTCAGACTTGTTACTTGCTTGGGGATAACAGAATTCAAAGTTAAAAAAATGTGTCGGAGTATGTTCCTTTTTTATTTATTTGTTGTCTCATCGATGTCGTTGAATGTTTAAGCAAAAAAAAAAAAAAAAAAAGTAGCTAGATTGATCAACATTGAATTAATATCCAGATACGATAATGAAAATCGGAAAAATTATGAACTCATAAAAAATACTGCTATTTTTTTTTACGATCGGACGAGTGGTGAAATAGACAACACGAATCAATTATATTGACAAGTCTAATTAATAAGTTTAATTTTCTTATAACGAGTAACATTGAGGTGTTGTTTCGTGCGACGTCTCTCTCTCTCTCTCTATTTATCTCTCTTTCTTGTCCTCCGTCGTCTTTTTTGGTTTGTTGTCTCTCTGTAGAATCTCTTAAGAGCTGCCATTAACCCATTCAACGAATTAGCTTCTCTTTGCTCTTTCTTCCACCATCTCAGGTTCGCTTCGATCTACAACGAATAAGCTTCTATCTCTCTCTCCCTTGTTCTTCGGATTTTGCGAGGAGGCTTAGGTTCCGATTACAGTCTTTAATTTGGATACCAGACCGATTTTGATTTTTTTCCCGATCGTTGATTTTCATCTGGGCTTTGTTTTGTTTCCCATGTCTTGATGAGGTTTCTCTGGAGATTGTAGCTGATATAAATGATTTATTGTTTCGCCGCCCTCTAATTTTTCGGCTGATTTTCCTTTTTTATTTCACCAATCTAATTTTGAAGATTGGAATTTAGGGTTTATTGCCCATCGAGTAATCTGATGTGGGTTTTAAAGGGTTTCGATTTTAGCCATGAGAATTCATAATCTAGAAATGAATTGGGGATTGAACCCTTTTCTTCAGTTTGAGAGAGAGGCAGATCATGACTTGGCATATTGTTTTCTGGGTAGACATAATTGTGGGGATTACAGAATTCATGATCTAATTTTTTTTGCTTCAATCGTTAATTTTTGATAGTTGAAAGAGAGAGAGCTTTGACGAAAATATTCATACTGGGGAATGGCAGAGACTGTTGTTGGACGATCAGTAGAGGAGAGTTCTAATGGACAACACAGTCAAGCAGGAGAAGCACTCTCTGAGTGGCGGTCTTCTGGTCAAGTAGAGAACGGGACTCCATCCACATCGCCCTCCTACTGGGATATCGATGAGGATGATGATTATGGTAGGTGTTTTTACTCTTTGGTTTCCCACTGGGTAAAACTTGGATGTGGCTAACTTCAAACTGAGTTTCTTCATACTTTGTACGTACAAGTGCAAGTTCTTGCAAAGATGTGACTCGATGATTCAGTCCGTGCAGTTGGTTCTCATTTTTAAATCGTTCCATTCTCTAAGTTTTCATCATATCTAAAAACTGGCTACAGACGCCCTGCAGTTCCCTTCTTCTATGTACGAGATTTGTGTTCATGGTCTGGGGTAGATACTTCATCTTAATGTTGCAAGCCAGAGATGCTTTAGCCAGAGAATCTCTTGTTCTTTTTTTCTCTCCTATGAATTAATATTATTTCATCTTTGATTCAAAAGAATGCATGCATAATTGTTGGGGTGGAAATATACTAGTAATGTGCTAGAGATTTTTATCTGTTTGTGTTGAGGAGTTCAGTTTTGTATAGCATCCTACTATGTAAATTCTCCTTCTTTGTTTGATTTTGTACTTTATTATACTCTTGATGTGTGTTTCAGCTGTTTAATGTGAAATTTATTATCTTTTCCCAGGCCTTAAACCCTCTGAGTTATTTGGAAAATATACTTGGAAGATTCCAAAATTTTCAGAAATCAATAAAAGGGAGCATCGTAGCGATAATTTTGAAGCTGGCGGCTACAAATGGTACATGGCATCTGTTTATCTTTCTCATCCTTATATCTTGTCTCACAATAAAAACTTGGGATGTGATTGTGTTTTTTTTTTTTTTTGATAAAATTGGGATGTGATTGTTGAGGCTGTGTTTTGTTCTATTTGTCTTCAATGTGTAGGTATATTTTAATTTATCCACAAGGATGTGATGTTTGTAATCATCTCTCCTTGTTTCTCTGTGTTGCAAACTATGATAAACTTCTTCCAGGTTAGTATTTTTGTTCATTGGTCTTCATGCTCCCTTTTCTCTCTCTGGATACTTGGTCATGTAGGTTCTTTTGCTATCTTGGAGGCAGGCTGGAGTCATTTCGCTCAGTTTACTATATCTGTGTTGAATAAAGATTTAAAGAAAACGAAGTTTTCAGGTGAATTTTTGAGTCTTAATTTACTTGCCCCGTTTAAATATGCAGACAACTGAACTCACTTCTTACAGATACACTGCACCGGTTTTGGAAGAAAGAGCATGATTGGGGATGGAAAAAGTTTATGGAGTTACCTAAGTTAAAGGACGGGTTCATAGATGATTCTGGCTGTCTTACAATTGAGGCTCAAGTTCAGGTGATCAGGTAATGCAGGATTGACACTATATAAAGCTATGAGTTAAATATTTACCACACCGTCCATTTTTACATGCTGCCATTCGCTTATAGCTCCACATGTTCATATGTTCTCCAATTAAATACATGTGATAAGATTATAGTCTTTCATTTCTTCGGTATCACTGAGTGATTATGCATTGTGAATAATATCCCTATAATTGGTCCTTGCAGAGAGAGGGTGGACAGACCTTTTCGCTGCCTTGATTGTAGTTATAGGAGAGAACTTATTAGGGTGTATTTGCCAAATGTGGATCAAAATTGCCGACGTTTTGTTGAAGAGAGAAGAAGCAAGCTTGGGAGGTTGATAGAGGACAAGGCAAGATGGACAAGGTATTTCACATTTCATCTTGTACCTTTTAACTCCTCCAGATTTCAGAGATGGGATCATAGTGCATTGCTATTTTTGATGATAAGTGAGCAGGAAGTAGATGTGATTACCTCTTCTTTTGAGAAAACCATGCTATGTTAGAATAAATTGTTTTCCAATTTCCACCATCCGTTTGGACTCCAAAATAAATTCCTGTAGTTTAAACTTTTATTTGGTGCCTGTGGCTCTCCACTATCTCTGATTTACAAGTCTTGATAGCCAAGGTTGAGATGCTGAGACGGAAAATCCCTAAAAGAGGATGTGGGAATTTTTCTTTAATTCAACACACTTGTTGAAGGCCAGGATTTACACCAATCTAGTATAGTACTGTTGCCTTACTATTATATTTCCTGTGATATCGTTCTCTCTGACAGTTGAGCCTAAAATATATTTTCTTGGTTGCAGCTTCGGTGTTTTCTGGTTAGGGATGGACCAAAACTCTAGGCGTCGGATGTCTAGAGAGAAAATGGACGTAATCCTAAAAGGAGTTGTAAAACACTTTTTCGTAGAAAAAGAAGTTACATCCACTTTGGTGATGGATTCCTTGTATAGTGGGTTGAAGGCTCTTGAAGGCCAAACTAAGAACACGAAAGCTAGGCCAAGACTGTTAGATGCCAAGGAATTGCCAGCTCCGATTGTAAGCGTGGACAAAGATATGTTCGTATTAGTTGATGATGTGCTGTTACTCCTAGAGAGAGCTGCTCTTGAGCCATTGCCTCCAAAAGAGGAGAAAGGTCCCCAGAACCGTACAAAGGTCGGCTTCATTGGTTATATAAATAATATTGGCTCAAATTCCATTATCTGTCATCGTATCTTCAGTCATTTTTATATTCAATTTTGTCGTTCGTCTCATCCATTATTCCGTTTCAGAGGACTTGTGGCATTATTCACTAGAAAGTTACTTGTATTGAAAATTTTGTTTTTTGTTTTTCGATGCAAATCTAGGATGGCAATGATGGAGAAGAGGTCAACAAGGAAGCCTACGAGCGTGATGAGAAACGTTTAACTGAGTTGGGTAGACGAACTGTGGAGATATTTGTTCTTGCCCATATCTTCAGGTAACAAAGCATAATATGTTCCTATACGGTATGCCATTGTGTTCTTCTTTGATGTGCTTATGTATCATACTTCAAAATCTTTGAGAACTGCAGCAGTAAAATCGAGGTTGCATATCAAGAAGCTATCGCGCTAAAAAGGCAGGAAGAACTTATTCGTGAGGAAGAGGAAGCGTGGTTGGCAGAAACCGAACAGAGGGCCAAAAAAGGAGCAGCCGAGAGAGAGAAGAAATCTAAGAAGAAACAGGTGTGATACTTTCTACTCCTTCTGCTTGTCCTGTACAACTTGTTGGATGTTGATGGGAGTTTCTTTGGTTGTTGAACATTTATAGGCGAAACAGAAACGGAATAAAAATAAAGGGAAGGACAAAAGAAAGGAAGAAAAGGTGAGCTTTGCAACACATGAAAAGGATCTTGAGGAAAACCAAAACGATGAGGAAGAAAAGGATTCTGTCACGGAGAAAGCACACTCCTCAGCTGAAAAGCCTGATACTCTTGGAGATGTGTCCGACATATCTGATTCTGTGGATGGTTCGGCTGACATTGTTCAGCCTGATTTAGAAGATAGGGATAGTAGTTCTGTTCATTGGGATACTGACGCATTGGAAATTCATGCTCCATCATCAGGAGGGAGCAGTAGAGGAAGAGGCACACCCAATGGAATTGCAGAAAGAAAGAGTCAGTCCACTATGGATGATAGTTCTTCAACTTGTTCTAATGATTCTATCCGGTCGGGGGTAACCAATGGGTCCTACCAAGGGAATGCCTTGAATTTCCGAAACCAGAAGTCGCCGAACAGGTAAGTTTGTTTTTGGCTACCCTTGTTTCTAGTCAGTTCTGAATCCTTAATGATTGACCTTGTGATTTGCAGAGGAAAGAATCAACAAGTAAAAGCAATATCTGATGCCCACAGTTTAGGGAGTGAAACAGATGATCAACCTTCAACACTTGGGAAAGACCCAAAGAGTCAGAATTATTCTTCCGAGGCAAGCAACGTTGGTGAATCTGATTGGGTTGTTGTCTCCCACGTCCAGGAGGCAGAGGGTTCTCGAAATCGTAGTCCTGTTGGGAAGGTTGGTCGTTTATGCTTTTAATGTGTGAAATTAGAAGATCGCTGATTGAATTATTGGCTTCATGAAAAGAGGTCCAGAATTTTACAATCAGCTGTCTGTTTTTCAAATTCATTTTGCAGGAACTCGACGTGGCTCAATCCATTGTGAACTCGATCGACATGGATCGACCTAAAGAGAAAAGCGCTGCTGTACTTTCTTCTCCCAGAAGTGTTGCCAAGAATCCATCACCATTAACTCAGAAGAAACCGGAGAAAAAGAGCATTTCAACCGCAGACGCTATTCCAAGCAGGAAAGTACTGGCAACTGGACCACCTTCATCAAGTCAAGTAGTGGTTTCTTCAGATGCTCAGTCGCAAACTGCTGGTCTCAGAGCTGATATGCAAAAAATATCTGCTCCAAAACAACCAGCAGCAACAACTATATCAAGGCCTTCCAGTGCTCCAATAATCCCTGCGATGCAACCCGCCCCAATTGCCGTCTCCTCCTCGGTTCAAGCAACAACATCCCTTCCTCGTTCGGTTAGCTCAGCTGGTCGTCTAGGTCGTGATCCATCCCTACACAACCAACAAACATACACTCCTCATTCCTATAAACATGCCATAGTTGGTAACTCTCTTGGTTCATCATCTAGTTTCAACCACCACCAAAACTCTCACGGAGTTGTCCCAACCACACTGCCATCATCATCTTACTCGCAAACACCGACATCATCTTATCAGTCAAGCTTCCCTTACAGTCAAGATGGGCTCTTGTGGACAGGAAGAAGTTCCAATTCTGTAAACATGGGCATGAACAACAACCCTTACTCACCGGCCGTTACTAGCAACAGATCGCTCAACCACATGGACATTCAGATCGCGCAGCAACAAGCACAAAGCTTGATGACGGATGAGTTCCCTCACCTCGACATCATCAATGATCTGCTGGAAGACGAACAGTGCAGCAACATGGTGTTCAACGGAAGCATATTCAATCAACAACCCCAAGTGTTCAACGGGCAGTACTCATCATACCAGGGTGATGTAGGTGAGTTATTGTCTGGTGGGAGGTCCAGGAGTTTTGGAGAAGAAGGATTCCATTACATGGCACGTGGACCATATGGTACAGATGGATTGATGCCGACACAGTGGCAAATGGCGAACATGGACTTGTCTTTGCTAGCAATGAGGAACAATAGGATGGAAGATGCAACATCATCAGCAGCTAATTACCATCACACATACTTTGGTTTGGACTCTTCGAATCCAAGTTTTGCGTCTGGTATGAATGGCTACAAAGAGTTCAGGCCAGCGAATGGTCATTGAGAGAAAAAAGGTGATTTGATAAGGGGATTTGTAATGTTTTTATTAAAAAAAAAAGAAAAAAAAAAAAAAGCATGAAATTACAATTTGTGTAAAGAGAGAGTTGTCTTCTTGTCTTCCTCTACGTTTCAAATGGTTTTTTTTTTAAAAAAATATATAAGATAGTTTTCGCATAGACAAACTTTTCCTTGAAAGTCCCTTAAAAGTTTTTATAAATAAAAATATATAATTACTCCTCTTTATCTTTTAATCAAAAGAAACTGGAGTCTGAAGCAAAAACATGATATAGTTAAATGATCTTGTCTAATTGTATAAAATGTGTGTTTTTTCTTGTCTAATTTTCACTTCTCTATTGAATGAGTAAACAAAAAAAAAAAAATGTGAGCATATGAAAAATTGGGATTAAAAAAAAGAAAACTATAAAACGCATTATTATTATACTCAATACGAAAAAAGAAAAAGAAAAGAAAAGAATGGATCTAGAATCGGTGAAAAGGTATCTTGAAGGAGATGAAGACGAAAAGGCAAAGGAATCAAAAGTGGCGAAATTGCCACACAGATTCCTCGAGCGATTCGTAACCAATGGTCTAAAAGTGGATCTCATCGAACCTGGTCGTATCGTCTGCTCCATGAAAATCCCTCCTCATCTCCTGGTAACAACAAATCCCTAGAGCCTGATTTCGATTCTTTTGCCCTAATAATTTGGTTGTTGTTGGTGAGGAAAGAACGCAGGGAATTTCTTACACGGAGGAGCAACGGCGACTCTGGTGGATTTGATAGGATCAGCAGTGATTTACACAGCCGGAGTTTCACATTCCGGAGTTTCTGTGGAGATCAATGTTTCATACCTTGATGCTGCTTTTCTCGATGTACTTCTTCTCAATCTTTCTTTTTTTCTTTTCCTGAGAAACCAAAATTGATGATAGTTTGGAATAATTGGAAACAGGAAGAGATAGAGATCGAATCAAAGGCATTGCGTGTTGGAAAAGCTGTAGCAGTAGTGAGTGTTGAGCTCAGGAAGAAGAAGACTGCTAAGATCATTGCTCAAGGTCGTCATACTAAGTACTTTGCTCCTCGTTCCAACATTTGATCCAAACCTTCTTCATTCCAGTACAAATAAAAAACAACAATTGCCTTTAGGTCTTTTGTTTACTCGATCATGATTTGGCTGATTAGCAATTTTGTCCAAGCATTTTCTTATCATTGCTGATAAAAATCCATTACTATTTGTTTTGTTCTTTTTCTAATAATACAAACAAGTTTACATGTCTTTTTTTTTTTGGCTTCTCTCTTACTGTGATTATGATGATCATTTGAAGATATCCATTTGTTTAGTAATGATCAAGTTTGTTGTAACTTAGTATTGTTAGCAGGGTGTATCTATTGTTTTTTAGTTTCGTAATATGATTACTTTTTGAGTGTGGTTATAGAAGTTTGTCCCATTTCACTTATTTAAAGTTGTTCATTTCTGCTTTTTAACTATAGTCATATGTTAAATTTTTATTAGGAGAAAACATGTTAAACTTATGAAACTTCAAAATTTACGGACCAAAATACAGGATGCTAATCCGATTAATTTTCGACGCATTTAAATTTAACACTTAGTTATGTTTTTTTTTTTGTTAAAAATCAAAATAATTTAGTTAAAACATTATTTTTGAAAACCGTTTAAAACATAACTAAGTGTTAAATTTCATTTGTGAAAACATGTTAAACTTATTACACTTCAAGACTTACGGACAAAATGACGGGATGCTAAGTTCGGATAGTTTTCAACGCATTTAAATTTAACACTTGGTTATGTTTAAAAAAAACATTTTGTAAATTTCAAAAACAAATTCAGTTAAAAATCAAAACAATTTAGTTAAAACATTATTTTTTAACACCGTTTAAAATATAACTAAGTGTTAAATTTTGATTACATGAAAACATGTTGAACTTATGACACCTCAAGACTTACGGACCAAAGGACAAAATGAAAAGTCCGGTTAGTTTTCGACGCATTTAAATTTAATACTTGGTTATATTTTTAAACCAAAAAAATTAGGTAAAATCAAAACAGTTTATTAAAACATTATTTTTGAAAACCGTTTAAAACATAACTAAGTGCTAAATTTAAATACGTCGAAAACATGTTGAACTAATTTTTTTGAGTTTTAGTTTTATAAATTAGTTTAATTGCACTTCCCCGAGTTTTATAAATTAGTTTCCGACGTGTTTAAAATGTAAAACATAAACTAATTTTTAAATTTTTTTAGTGAGATTTATTTATTGGATGAAACATGCCTGCGATGAAGCAGAATCTTTTCGCATCGCGAGAGCCAGAGAGTCGTTCATTGATTCTCAACCGCCCCTCATAGACCCAGGTTCGCGATCCACTGATTCAGATCTTTTGACTTGCCAAGTTGATGGTTCTTGGACAGACGGAGACTCCTTATGTGGAATTGGATGGATTCTTATCTCAGACTCTCAGCTTATTAATCTTGGGCTCAAGTGTTTTCGACAGTGTTTATCTCCTCTTCACACAGAGTTTGAAGCACTTCTCTGGGCATTGAGATCCCTCACATCATTATCTATTTTTAATGTTGCCTTTGAGACAGATTGCAAGGAGCTGACCCAGCTATTGGACAAAAGTTAGAAGATTTCAACGCTTTAAAACTTGGTTTCCCTCATTTTTCCTTAGATTTTATTCCACGTTTAAACAATGTCCGTGCCGACTGTCTTGCTAAGAAGGCAAGGGCACGTGATTCTATCTTTGTTATGTAAGCTCCTCAACTCCGGACTGGTTTTCTCCTGTAGAAAACCGTCCGTTCCTAGCTTAAATGGATGAATTTATTTTGCTGTCAAAAAAAAAAAAAAAAAAATTAGTGAAATTAACATGGTTTTAAAATTTTAGTCAAAATCACAATTATTTTTTTAAAAATGAGTTTAAGTGTTAAATCTATATCACGTGAAAACACGCCGAACTTCGAACACCAAAGCTTACGGACCAACTAAGGACAGGATGCCTAGGCGCAGTTAGTTTTCTATGTGTTTTAAATTTAACACTTAAACTAATTTCTAATTTTTTTTAGTGAAATTAACATGGTTTTAGTTTGAAAAACGTTATTTTCATAAAGTTGAAGTGTTAAATTTGTTTTAAATTTTAGTCAAAATCACTTTTACTTTTTAAAAATGAGTTTTAAGTGTTAAATCTATATCACGTAAAAACATGTCAAACTTCGAACACCAAAGCTTACGGACCAACTAAGGACATGATGTCTAGGCGCGATTACTATTTGATGACGTGTTTAAAATTTAACACTTAAACTAATTTTTAAAATTTAGTGAAATTGACATGGTTTTAGTTTTAAAATGTTATTTCTTAAAATTTAAGTGTTGAATTTGTTTTATTTTTAGTCAAAATCACTATTATTTTTTAAAAATGAGTTTAAGTGTTAAATCTATATAACGTGAAAACATGCCGAACTTCAAACACCAAAACTTACGGACCAACTAAAGACAGAATGCCTAGACGCGGTGAGTTTCCAACTTGTTTAAAATTTAACACTTAAACTAGTTTATAAAAATTTTAGTGAAATTAACATGTTTTTAGTTTAAAAAATGTTATTTTTTTTAAGTATTAAATTTGTTTTAAATTTTAATCAAAATCACTATTGTTTTAAAAAATTGAGTTTAAGTGTTAAATCCTAGGCGCGGTTAGTTTCCGATGTGTTTAAAATTTAACACTTAACTAATTTTTTAAAAAAATTTAGTGAAATTAACATAGTTTTAGTTTTAAAAAACGTTATTTTCTTAAAGTTTAAATGTTAAATTTGTTTTAAATTTTACTCAAAATCACTATTATTTTTAAAAAATGAGTTTAAGTGTTAAATCTATGTCACGTGAAAACATGCCGAACTTCGAACACCAACGCTTACGGACCAACTAAGGACAGGATGCCTAGGCGCGGTTAGTTTTCGACGTGTTTAAAATTTAACACTTGAACTGATTTTTAAAAAAATTTAGTGAAATTGACATGGTTTTAGTTTTAAAATGTTATTTCTTAATGTTTAAGTGTTGAATTTGTTTTAAATTTTAATCAAAATCACTATTATTTTAAAAAATGAGTTTAAGTGTTAAATCTATATAACGTGAAAATATGCCAAACTTCGAACACCAAAGCTTACGGACCAGCTAAGGTCAGGATGCCTAGGCGCGGTTAGTTTCCGACGTGTTTAAAATTTAACACTTAAACTAATTTTTAGAAAAATTTAGTGAAATTAACATGGTTTTAGTTTAAAAAACGTTATTATCTTAAAGTTTAAGTGTTAAATTGTTTTAAATTTTAGTCAAAATCACTATTATTTTTAAAAAATGAGTTTAAGTGTTAAATCTATATCACGTGAAAACATGCCGAACTTCGAACACCAAAGCTTACGGACCAACTAAGGACAGGATGCCTAGGCGCAGTTAGTTTTCGATGTGTTTTAAATTTAACACTTAAACTAATTTCTAAATTTTTTTAGTGAAATTAACATGGTTTTAGTTTGAAAAACGTTATTTTCATAAAGTTTAAGTGTTAAATTGTTTTAAATTTTAGTCAAAATCACTATTATTTTTAAAAATGAGTTTAAGTGTTAAATCTATATCACGTGAAAACATGCCGAACTTCGAACACCAAAGCTTACGGACCAACTAAGGACAGGATGCCTAGGCGCGGTTAGTTTCCGACGTGTTTAAAATTTAACACTTGAACTGATTTTTAAAAAAATTTAGTGAAATTGACATGGTTTTAGTTTTAAAATGTTATTTCTTAATGTTTAAGTGTTGAATTTGTTTTAAATTTTAATCAAAATCACTATTATTTTAAAAAATGAGTTTAAGTGTTAAATCTATATAACGTGAAAATATGCCAAACTTCGAACACCAAAGCTTACGGACCAGCTAAGGTCAGGATGCCTAGGCGCGGTTAGTTTCCGACGTGTTTAAAGTTTAACATTTAAACTAATTTTTAGAAAAATTTAGTGAAATTAACATGGTTTTAGTTTAAAAAATGTTATTTTCTTAAAGTTTAAGTGTTAAATTGTTTTAAATTTTAGTCAAAATCACTATTATTTTTAAAAAATGAGTTTAAGTGTTAAATCTATATCACGTGAAAACATGCCGAACTTCGAACACCAAAGCTTACGGACCAACTAAGGACAGGATGCCTAGGCGCAGTTAGTTTTCGATGTGTTTTAAATTTAACACTTAAACTAATTTCTAAACTTTTTTAGTGAAATTAACATGGTTTTAGTTTGAAAAACGTTATTTTCATAAAGTTTTAAGTGTTAAATTGTTTTAAATTTTAGTCAAAATCACTATTATTTTTAAAAATGAGTTTAAGTGTTAAATCTATATCACGTGAAAACATGCCGAACTTCGAACACCAAAGCTTACGGACCAACTAAGGACAGGATGCCTAGGCGCGGTTAGTTTCCGACGTGTTTAAAATTTAACACTTAAACTAATTTTAAAAAAAAATTAGTGAAATTAACATGATTTTAGTTTTAAAACATTATTTTAAGAAGTGTTAAATTTATTTTAAGTTTTAATGAAATTAAAAGAGTTTTAGTGAAATTTAAATGTTAAACGGTTTATTATATTTTGGTTTAAAAAATCAAAAGTTTAAAACCTTTTTTGTAATTAACAAGAATATAAACAAGATAGGGATGAAAATTGACCTGGCCGAATGGGATGCATTTACAAGCTTTGTATTGGGCTGAAATTCTTTCTTTGTTGGGCTTTGTAGTGTCCAATGAGTTTCAATGATTGCTAATTGTGTGGGGCAATCCGTGTCTCTCACGTCAACGAGACCATAGATGAAAAGCTCCGAAGTTGCAACAACATCTACGTAACAAAGAAGAAAGAATTGATTAGGAATCTCGAACAAAAATCAAAAACTTTGAGGAATATATGATTAGGATTAGAGGGAATTAATATAAGACCAAAATTCAAATTTGATTAGAAGAAAACCACTTTGAAACCTGAGAAGTCTCTGTTTTGCGATCGACTAGAAGAATTAGGTATTTATAGATGATTTTATTTGGTCAAAAAATCCAACGAGATATAGAAAAAAAATACAGAAACAGATAAGGAAGCAAAATACCTTTTGATCGAACAGAGTGTTGAAGTCGGTGCAAGTTGGTTTGATCTCTTTACGAAAACCTGTACTTTTGCTTCTGATCGTCAATTCGTCATCCCCAAAAAGCGAAAATCGATTATTTGTTTTGTTTCATGAATCAAACAAAGTAAACTTAATGAAAGAGTAGAATAAAATTCACGACTGATCTGGGTAGAAGAAAGAGAAGAGAGAACAAAGAACGTTTTTCTGATATGAGAAAAGAGAGGAAAGTGCTATCGAATGAATCTCTGACTCTCGAATTATATTTATAAACAATATTGTGAACTTCGAATGGAAACCTAAAAAAAGGGAAAGCTTTGTTACGGGAGAAAGAAAAAAGGAAAACTTTGCCGTGAGAGAATCAAAATTACGTAAATACCCCTCGGAAAAAAGGAAAACTCGGCTGAGAGAGACGAAATTTCCTAAATACCCCTGAAAAAAGGAAATATTGTTTTTCGAACGTTGAAAAAATTCGTTGACGTAATAACGGCTAGTGGGGTGAGCAATTGTTGGGCTTTGCAAGTGCCCAAAGGGCTTCGACACTCGACAGTACTTGAGACGGTTAGTGGAGACAGGTTATTGGGTCGTCGTACTAAATTTAATCATTCTTTTAAAAATCTTTATACTATTAAAAGAAAAAAGTACAAATGAAAATGGGTCAGACTAAAATCAGAAAATTGATCCGAAATTCTGAAATCGGATGTTTGAAATTTTTTTGGAATATAAATTCGAATTAATAATGAAAAATCAAAATAAAATCAAATATTTATGGAAATCAAATAAAATCTGATTGTACTTATGGTAACTAATAATAAAAGCATATTCCAAACAATATTATACATTAATTACGTATAATAAATTTGTTCATATATTTTTTGGACTAATTCTATAACAATCAACGTTTTTGTCATTAATTTCGCTTATTTTAGCCAATTATCATTAATTGAAAGATATTTTACTTGATTCTAAAGATTTCTAGAAAATTTATCATAAATAACCCATCTGTTTTATAAATTAAATTGATATTTTTATTTTGGTTGTGTAAATTAAATAGATATTTTTATTTTGGTCGTGTAAATTAATAGATATGAAATCCATGTAACTAATTTTAATTTAATTAGATTAAATCGAAATTATGATATTTTCATACCTACAGCTTACCAAAGAAGTTTAATTTTCAATTTATAAAGATTTCTTGAATATGATTTTAGAATTATTCAACAAGATGATAAGTATTTATTAAATTTTGTGAATCATGAAATACCTTATAAAACCTTATAAGTACCTTGTAAAACCTTTTAAAATATATTGTAAAACCTTACAAAACACTTGTAAATACTCCGTAAAACCTTTAAAATACCTTGTAAATTTTTCCCGCCAAAAAAATTGCGGAATCACTTTTCCCGCAAAAAAAAAATTTTGGCGGGAAAAATTTTTACGGGAAAATTTTACAAGGTATTTTAAAGGTTTTTACAAGTGTTTTGGCGGGAAAATTGCGGGATCACTTTTCCCGCCAAAAAATATTTTGTATTTTGTGGACCTAATTTTGTTTCAAATAAAGGTAAAATGGTCACTAAAAATTAAAAGAGGGTAAACTTAAAAATGGACTCTCAAAAGGGGCATTTTTGAAAAGGGGTATTGAAAAAGGGGCATTTTTAACAATTTCTCATATTTTTAAGTATACTACACGATTCGTTCTACTAAAAAACACACACAATATTAAACGCAACATATGTAAACTAATATTCTCCCGCGGTGGACCGCGGGTCCGATCCTAGTTATCTTTTATTTTAGTGGTATGTTTGATGGATTTAACAAGGAGCCGATGAAATATATTTTTTATCTGAATAATGATGTAATGAGTGAATATAATAATCTAGTTATCTTAAAATTAAGCATAAATTTTGCTAATATACTAAATCGATTCTTGAAAATCATCGACAAAAGGAACAAATATAGCATCCTGTAGTGAATTTTTTGCTATGAAAGTAGATAAACCAAAACCAAAAAAAAAAACAATAGTTATATTTATTAGCTTTTATCAAATCAGAGCTACACGAGTTACACGACAAATGACCTTTGGTTCAAAGTAAAGTCATATAAATGAAAAAGTAACGATAAAATTGAATAGAATAATAAAAAGGGAAATTGTTAAAAATATCTCTTTTGGTGTGCCCATTTTCAAAAATGCCCCTTTTAGATGTCCATTTTCAAAAATGCCCCTTTTTAAATCTGAAATTTTTATAAAGTTTTATTAGGTGTATAAGGTACTTATGGATTGTAACTACTACTTGAAGACTCGATCCAAGTATTTATAAGGTTTTATAAGGTGTTTTTAAAGGTTTTATAAGTTATTTTTAAGGATTTTTAAGGTTTTTCAAAGGTTTTACAAGATATTTTAAAGGTTTTAAAAGGTATTTAAAATGCATTTATAAGGTATTTATAAAGTATTTATAAGATTTTAGATACATAGAAATGTAATTTGTATATGTTTTAATAATATTACATACATATTTGGGTAAATCTTATATTTTTAAGAGCATTTTTTATAAAGTTTTTAAAAAGGGGTATTTTTGAAAAGTGGCATTGAAAAAGTGGTATTTTTGCAAAAGCCCCTAATAAAAATGACGCAGGTTATGGTGGGATAGATAATTAAGTTTTGTATTAGTTGAGATATGTTTGTTGATTGACACTTTTGATATTATTTTGTTAGTTTATGTTACTAATCTATAGACGGCGATGATATGCATAGATAAACAATGAAATCAAGAGACATTTCCTCTACGTTTAAAATCTTGATCCGTAATTATTGGCAAATTTAATGTTAATATAAACACATGTTGCTTATACAATTATACATCTTTCAAGTTATATACTAAGGCCTTGAATGGTTGTAGATTTTAAATTTGTTTTTAGTTTTAGTTTTTACAAAAATCTACTTTATAGCCAATCAAAATTATGAAGAAAATAGATTTTCTAAAAAATAGGGAATCTAGATTTTGATAGTTTTTGTCAATTTTGAAAGAAAATCTAAAATCTATGTTTTGTGGGGTTTTCACTTTTAACGTGATTTGACTTTTTTTTTCCATTTTTCAATTTTTATTTTTTTTTCTAATACAAAATCTAAAACCCATAAACCAAAATCCAAAATCCATAAACCAAAAACTATAATCCAAAAACCATTTAAAAACATGCAAACATTCATGGCCTAAATCAAATTTCAAAATATTCTAGTTCAAAATATAATTATACTTAGCAACTATTCCTTCCGTTTTAAAATATAAGGCGTTGTAGCTAAAAACACGTCGATTAAGAAAATCTATTTTTTAAAAGTTCAGCCAATCATAAAAAAAAACAGCATAATAAAAATAATCATAAAATATTAAAGTTATATATAATTTGTATAGAAACTTGAAAACGATTTATATTTTAAAACAAACAAATTTCTCCAAAACGCCTTATATTTTGAAATAAAAGGAGTAGTATACTAGTATCAATTTTGCCCAAAAACCATACCATCCGCAATAAGTCAGTCATCATTAATAACTACGTGACGGATGATATCAATTTCATCTAATAGTAATATATACTGTTAGCTAGTACTATATTATAACATTAAATAAAACCCACTAGATGCATTTGTAAGAGTAATTCTTCAAGAAAAAAGTCAAACACATTAGATGAGAAGAGAAAAATCAAAAGTAGAAATCAATGTTGTGTTGAGTTAGTGGTTTCCCTCACAGTCTCAATCTTCTTCCCAAAAAGACGTTTCAAACCAAAGAATGGTGAAACCCTGAGGAGGTAATGCTCTTCCTCTCTGCATCTCTCTTCTTTATACCACACTAAACAAAGAACAAACGTATTTGAAATAATAAATAATATTCTTCTTTTTATTTCTCTCTCTTATTGATTTGTTTGCTATAGAAGGAACAAGAGATGTCTCTAATGGTGGTTGTAAATCAGTTGATCTCACCCATCTCCTCCTAGCTTCTCTTGGTGGTCTTGCCGCCGCCGCAGCAGCTGCTTTCGCCGGAGAATCATTCCTTCGACGCCGGAAACTTGATCAAGGTGCTTCCATGGGGTATAAAGATGTGAAAATCTCCCCTTTGATTGAGAGGAAAGATTCAGGTCGACGATCAAACCTCGAGAGATTCTCCCACTATGTTGGTAAGTATACTTACATCTTCCGATCTCCGATCCATTTCAAGAATGAACTTGGCTATATTTAATTAACAAACAAAAAGATTGGTATAATTTCAAGTAAACAAAATAATCAAGATCGACCAAAGGATTATAATAATAGAAAATAGATTTAGTATATCACGCTGACCCGAAAAAAATAATTATTGTATACTATTTCGTGGACTCTTCGCCCCCCACCCCATTACGGAAAAGCATATCCAAAAAATAAAAAGGAAAAAATTTATTGTATGTAAGCATTAATGTTTGATGATAAGAGATTTTATAAAATGGACTATATACATGTACCACTCTTATCCATAAATGCTAGAAAGACCTTTTTCCACAAACAAAAAAGTGAGCCCTTTGTAAAACTTCATTATTTTATCTAAGCATTTTTTTTGGGGAACAATTTTGTGTAAGTATATATGTTAAAATGCAGCAAGGCAGCTAGGATTCGAGGATCCAAATGAATACCCACAACTCTGCAAATTAGCAAATGGATATTTGTTGAAAACAAAGGGATACGATGAGAATGTGTATGAGTATTTGGCGAATGAAGCTGAGGCTGATTCTCTCTATGTTCATCTCCTTGAAGAATTTGAGAGATGCATTCTCACTTATTTTGCTTTCAATTGGACCCAATCTTCCAGCCTCATCTCTCAGGTACTACTTTTAGTTCATAATGAAATTCAATATATTTTGCATACTTTCTTCTATGGTTGTATTTTTATTTGGTAGTCTGCTAGGTGGAGTTGCCAATTTACTATAACCATATCCGATCTCCAATAATAAATATTATCCTATATATGCACAAAAATGACAGGCTTTAAGCGATGAATCGGATCAGAAAGTACCAAAACTCAAAGATTTCGTGATGGCAGCGACAAGGTGAATGATTGTTCCATATAATTTTATATGATCACATTTATCAATTATATATATATTTTTTTGGTAACATTATCAATTATATATTTAATATCCACGAATTTATTTATGCATATATTTAAATATATAAATTGCGTAATCCGTAATCGTCATTGCTTTTTAGTTTTACGTACAGTTTCATTGCTGTTGTAATGATTAATCCAACTAATTATAACTTGTTAATATATTATAATCAATATTCAATAACAATTAGTAACAAACATTGTAGAACTAATTAAGTTGACAATTTCAAGGAAGTCGTAAACTCGAATGATTTTTGTTTTAATAATAAAATATATGGCTTTGTTAATAATGTAGGAAACAGCGGTTTGAGAGAGTGACAAAAGACTTGAAGGTGACAAGGGTAATTTCGACATTAGTAAAAGAGATGAGAACCATCGGCAGCGGAAGCGGTGAGCCGCATTGTACGGAAGTAATGTCTCCGGTGGCTCACAGCAAACGAAGTCCCGTCCTCCTCCTTATGGGCGGAGGAATGGGTGCCGGAAAAAGCACCGTCCTCAAAGATATCTTCCAAGAGTAAAAAAAAAAACTTATTTTTGCTTGCATTTTCTGTTATATATGGTTTCCAAACCAATTTAAATAACCAAAAATAATATTTTGTAGGTCATTTTGGTCGGAGGCAGAGGCAGACGCGGTGGTGATAGAGGCGGATGCGTTTAAGGAGACGGATGTTATTTATAGAGCTCTTAGCTCTAGAGGTCATCACGATGATATGCTTCAAACTGCTGAATTGGTATGTGATTCTTAGTTATAGACGTCCTCGATTGTGTATATATATTCTAAATTATCTGCCTTATTTCCTTATATATTTAGGTCCATCAATCATCAACCGATGCTGCATCGTCCCTACTAGTAACAGCATTGAATGATGGACGTGATGTGATAATGGATGGGACATTATCATGGGAGCCATTCGTTGAACAAATGATCGAAATGGCAAGAAACGTCCACAAACAAAAATATCGAATGGGCGTAGGCTACAAGGTGTCCGAAGATGGGACAATAACCGAAAAATATTGGGAAGAAGAAGAAGAAACGAAAGAAAACGGGAAACAAAAAATCTTCAAACCTTACAGAATCGAGCTGGTCGGTGTGGTTTGTGACGCTTATCTCGCTGTAGCAAGAGGCATAAGGTAAAAAATTCATCACATTTTCGAAAATTTTAATTAGTCGTTGTTAGATGATGTTATCATGCTAATTGTAATCAAAATTTTGTTTTAAAAAAAAAACCATTACAGGAGAGCTCTAATTGTGAAGAGAGCAGTGAGAGTGAAACCACAATTGAATTCACACAAGAGATTCGCTAATGCATTCCCAAAGTATTGTGAGCTTGTTGATAACGCTAGGCTTTATTGCACCAATGCTGTTGGTGGTCCTCCAAGGGTACATAAGTCAATATCTAATATATAACGCTGCGGATAGAAACTGACACGTGTTTTTTTTTAATTGGTTGGTGGAGCAGCTCATAGCGTGGAAAGACGGAAATAGTAAGCTTCTGGTGGATCCAGAGGATTTTGAATGTCTAAAACGGGTCAGCAGTCTTAACCCGGATGCAGAATCCATTTACGAGCTTTACCCGGATCCGAGCCAATTATCCAAGCCCGGTTCTGTTTGGAATGATGTCGTTTTAGTCCCATCGAGGCCCAAGGTCCAGAAGGAACTTAGCGATGCCGTCAGGAGAATTGAAAAGGCCCAACCAAAAAATTGATGATATTGTGAACTTGACCCTTGAAATTCTTATCTTCCTGAATTTGTTATTTGTTTTCCGTCAGGTCCTTTGTCGTATTTTTCTACTAGCCTAAATAAGTTAATAAAATGATATAAAATGTTTTTTTTTTTTTTTGAGTTTTCATTGTGAGTGATATATAGCTAGTCGAATTGTGAGACACATAGTCACACAAATCAACCCAAAACTATTTTGATAAATAATATTACAATATGATTCTATCGTCTAGAACTCCAATCTAACAAATTCAAGTCATATTTTCTAAAAAACACATATTTATTATCAAAAGTTAATAACTCAATTTTGTTGAAAATATTTTTTTTCTTTTTTCTCAGTCTAATGTTTTACTCGTATCTCTTAATTTTTTTAAACATTATAATGTTATGATTCTGAGTGAAAAGCATTAATCAAAAGGTCCTTAATCAAGTACTTTGTTTGTATTACATAGGGTTTAATATTTTATTCAAAAGATTGCAGGGTGAATTTGGAAACAAAGAACATATACAGACCCTAATAGCAAAATAAGAACTCTAATTTTAGGGTTCCCAAGTAGCCGCTATATATAATTTTAGTCGAACGAAATTCTTCTATTTTTCTCTTGCAAAGACCTCAGCAGCCAACAGTTATCAAGCTTAAGCCGTTTTAGGGTTTTATCCTTTTCCTGAGATCCAATCATGGTGAGTTCTTCAGTCTCAATAACCTCTGAATCTTGTTCTCTGATTTACATTTTCCGATTGCTAAACTAGAAATGGTGAATCTGTAGGCGGATGTTGAACCAGAGGTTGCTGCAGCTGGAGTGCCAAAGAAGAGGACGTTTAAGAAGTTTGCCTTCAGAGGAGTAGATCTCGATGCTCTTCTTGACATGTCTACTGATGATCTTGTCAAGCTCTTCTCTTCTCGTATTCGCAGAAGGTATGTTAAACCCTAGACGAGTCTCATTTTAGATTCTGCGATTGATGTTTGACTTCATTTTGACTGGTTTGAAAATGTTCATAGGTTCTCTAGAGGTTTGACGAGGAAGCCAATGGCTCTGATTAAGAAGCTGAGGAAAGCGGTAATCATTTCATTTCCCTATTTGTTATCATACTCTAGTCTAATAGTCTGATTAAGAAGTTCACGTGGTTGAATACTTGGTTTTGTTGTCCTGAATCTGGTTTTGTAGCCATTTTAGTGGAAGTCTCTTATGTTTGTGTTATCTAAGTTTGTTTAAGATTTGGTTTTGATGAACTAAATGTGGATTGTTTTAAGTGATTGGTAGATTCGTTGTCTTGTTTCATACATTGATTTATTTTAGATTCTGGAAGATTCATAACCTTGTTGTTGTATTAGCCTCTGTCTGGATTGCCTTGCGTATGTTTATGCTGAGTTTGAGTGTGAATAGTTTCTTTATCAATTACTGAATCATTTATGCACAATAGCCTGATCTCTCAACTTATGAGTGTTACATTCTGTGTTTCTGACGAAGTGTCTGATATCAAACTTGCGATTTGGTTGATTATCAGAAAAGGGAGGCACCACAAGGTGAGAAGCCAGAGCCTGTGAGAACCCACTTGAGGAACATGGTCATTGTCCCTGAGATGATTGGAAGCATCATTGGAGTTTACAATGGTAAGACTTTCAACCAAGTCGAGATCAAGCCTGAGATGATTGGTCACTACCTGGCTGAGTTCTCTATCTCATACAAGCCGGTCAAGCACGGTAGGCCTGGTGTTGGTGCTACCCACTCTTCCAGATTCATTCCCCTCAAGTGAAAAGCTTCTATTTGGGAATGGGTTATCTTGTTCGTTATATGTGGATCTAAGTATGTGGATCTCTTGTGTTTTTGAAGCTTTATAATGACATTACTTTTGGATGTTTTCTCAACTCTAGCTCTTGCGTTTTCATTATCATGTTACAAGAGGATCTTAAATCAAAGCACTTTGGAGTTTTGTTATGGTTTAATTTCTTTTGATTTGATAAATTGAAATGAAGTCGCACCCAGAACTTGCATGTAGTCATCTTATATAGAAATTTTGAGAATGTTGTTTTCCTTGTTATAGGACAGGTTGCTCTGAAGACAACCCTTTTGTTTAAGTAAGAAAAACATAGTTCATACTTCTAAAATCACACAACAAATAATAGAAATCGTATACACTGCAAACCTGACTAACTAAAAAATGGATTCAACTGTTGCGAATAAAAGATAAAACTATAGGTTATAGCTAAATGGGCTTTAAGTATATGGATTTGGGCCTTTCTCAGTTATAACTCTCTCTAAGCCAGTGTTGACTTGTATTCCTTCTTTCTTTAACAAAGGGTCTTCTTGTTCCTGAGAATTTCTAGGGTTTCTGAAATCCAGGAGAGATCCAATCGCAATGGCAAATCAAGTAATCACCGGAATCAAGGAAACAGCTCAATCGATTACAGGCGCGGCTCGTCCATGGGGCGATTTCCTCGATCTTTCCGCCTTCAGCGTTCCTTCCTCCGTCGCCGATGCAACAACTCGCGTAACTCAGAACCTGACTCACTTCCGCATCAACTACAGTATCATTCTCTCAATACTCCTAGGTCTAACTCTAATCACACGTCCCATCGCCATCCTGGCGTTTATCGCCGTTGGCTTAGCTTGGTTCTTCCTCTATTTCGCTCGCGAGGAGCCGCTCACGATCTTCGGATTCACTATTGACGACGGCATCGTGGCTGTGCTTCTCATCGGTCTTTCGATTGGGTCGCTAGTTACCACCGGAGTCTGGCTTAGAGCTCTCACCACCGTTGGATTTGGTGTTCTGGTTTTGATCTTACACGCTGCGTTAAGAGGAACGGATGATCTTGTGAGTGACGATCTGGAATCACCTTATGGACCGATGCTCTCTACCGACGGCGCTCGTGGTGATTACAGTGGAATCTGATCAACACATTTGCTTCTGATTTGATAATGGAATTTGGGGATTTAGGGTTTTGTTGTGTTGTAAATTGTCATTGTTTCTTTGTGTCTCATTAAGCATCATTGTTCATGACAAAATATGTTTGAAAGAAAAAATCGGTTTAAGAAGAGGATTGATGCTACCGGTTCGTTGGTGGTATTCCTTAACACCAATGAAAGCTAAAATCAGTGTCTGTGACTAAACCATGAACACCAACCAGAGAGTAGTAGGTAAAATGTACATTAAGTTGAGAGAAATGTTTTGCTTTGCAGTGTCTTCACATTTTTATCATACAAGTTGCTTCTGCTTTGAGTTTCACATTCTATCTAATTTGTTCTCCATCAATCCCCTGTCAATGTTATGTTCAGTCTAATTTACTCTCTGATTTTGCATGTCTTTGCAAGTCCTATATAGGTTTTACTCTCTGATTTTGCATGTATTCTCTCCCAAAACTGTTCTCTTCTGGTTGTTTTATGAACCTTGATATAACCAACAATTTTTCTAGCAAAACTCAATATCTCCACCAATCTGGTTTTATGAACCTTGGAACATGGTCATTGTCCCTGAGAGCAAACTCAATCAGAGCTCAAGCTTTAAACCCAGCTTCCAACACAACGCCATTGTTTTGACAAAACACTTGTAGCCACTACCTCTTTTACCGGACAAAAATCTTCACTAGTAAATTGTCAGGCAACTAACTGATATATCGCATTCCTTCATGTTTGGTGTTGAAAATTTCCATCTGATCACATGAATAATAAGAAAATTTCGTAAGAGAAAAGCCACCTCCAACCATTGAACCGTTTATAAAAATAATCAGAACATCAAACAGAGCTCCACAGACTCGGACACCCAAAAAAAGAAAAAAAGAAAAAAACAGAATCGCTTAAAATCTCAAAAAAAAGTCGAAATTTGATTCAAATTTACGGAGTTGGGCCGAGTGACATATATTGTAATACTTGGACCGACCCATGAAAAAAGAAAAAAGGAAACTAAATAAGTTGGCGTTACTTAAAAGAAGGGATGCAGATTCCACATCGTTTTGTGGAGGGAGAGGGTCCATGGAACTTCTCCTATAAATTATTGCATATGCTTCTTCATGATTATAACAACTATGCTTACTAAAGCCACGCCCATTCTGTGTATTAAGCATGGGCGGAAGCGTGTGTAATTAGGGAGGGTCAGTTGACCCCTATGAATTTTGACAATTCTACTACATTTTATTAAGAGTAATTATAATGACCCTAATGCATTATAGTTTTTGACCCCTATATCAAACTAATTTAACTATATGGGATAAAAAAAATTGTCATTAAAACAACAAAACAGCCAAATAAGTTTGGTTCATTAGAATTTTAAACCAAATTCTAATGTAATAAAATTAAAAATCCTTGACTTATTTAAAATAAAGTTCAACTAATAATCTAATATTATAATTATTTATAAAAAACCCCACAATTTTTTTTGTTTTTGTTAATCTTTGTGGACCATAACAAAAAAATTGTAAATATTAATTTGGTTAATTTTCAGATTTTTTTTTCTTAAGTGAAGATTATTTACAGACAAAACTAATAATAAATTTTATACAATATATTATTTTTATTAAAAAAAATTGACCGCTATAACAAAATTTTCTAGCTCCGCCTCTGGTATTAAGCCCTAAGAAATCGACCGATGTGTTCCGATGGGTCGAGTCAGTAACCCGTTTATAGTTTAAACTATTAAATATTGTTTATAGTTTTATATGTTGCTCCATCTATTCTTAAATAATGTGTATTATGCGATAATTTTAGTTTGGTGAAGAATCCTCTAGAGCATCAACTTGTCAAATTAATTATTGACCCCATCAAACATCGAACATGCTTCTGCCTGATCCAAGAAATGAAGACAAATATTAAGATACTGAAATTTAAAACATTTCAACGTAACTAATTGTACAATGTTTGCGTTTACACATACATTTGTAGACATATGCTCTATATATATGCATGCATGTACGTTGAAACGATACTTTCATAAAACTTCGATTTGTTCGTTTGGGATTCAACATCTTCTCCATGTGCTTCCCCATTTATCAGTTTTCATTTTTTTTATTCTTAAACTTATCTTTAACGTTAAATCAAATTAATTAACAACTGCTAAGAGAGGCCCTATATTTTATTAATCCAAAAGGCATAGATCATACATGTGACATCTCTTTACAGTAAAAAACTTGTGTAATTCATTTCTGAAAGTGATAAATGATACATCGTAATTCCATATTTTCTACTTTCTAGTGGTTTTTCTTTTTTTCCATATTTGTGTATAATTATGATAATCTTGTTAATAAATTTTGTTGGTATAAAAGTTAGTATTCCTAATTAATTTAATGGGAAATGAAATGATAAACAAAGGTAATGAAATGAATAGACCCATGAATATGCACATGGCATTGCTCCCTCTCTTCCCTATGGGTCCTTTTTTTTCTCTATTTTATTTCCTTCAACCAAAGCCAATTATCACTTTAAGTACCAACAAATTAATCAATATACCAACAAAGTGAATCTTTTCCTTTTTTTTGTAATTATATTCGATCTGATATACATATGTATATTGTCATTCTAATTATACCGACTTCGAAATTATGCTTGGGGAAAGTTTATTTTATCGTCAAATACTTGATCGCTATGATCTTTAATTAGTTTCAAGACATGAACGAACCAAAAGAATACTGTTTTGCCTTCAGAAAATAACTGACCACTAAGAGATTGTAATTATGTGAGGATAAATTTTCCATGGTGGAATGAAATTCACATATTCCTTATATGAATATACACATTTTTAGCAACAAAAAAAAAAAAAAAAAAAAGATAAATAAACATAAGATGTTCAAATTATTACACATTTTCCGTTACAAATGTCTCAAATATTTAACTTAAGTTCATTACACATAATAGCATACAAACTATATCTACATACCAAATCCAGATCAAAACACAGACAATCAAAAGAAACTGAACAATGTATTTCATCGTAAGAAAAAAAAAACAATTAACACCAATCAATGTGTTAATCAAATATATAATCATTACCACTTATCCTTTTTGACTTCAAGCTCTGCTCTTGCACTTCTCCATCGCCCTCGGTGCTGCGATATTTTTAAAATTAATAAGCAAAGAAAATTTATCACGGTATTGATCAAAAAAACAAAAAAAATATTACCACGGTATTTATTCTGTTAAAAGAGTACATAATTTATTCATTTATTTTTTTATCTTTCTTTTTTGCATTTGACAAAAGAAAATCAAATATTATGTACATCAATGTTTTAAAAAGATCTAAGAGATAAGTTCTCTTCCGAAATTTGTTCTTTACGGTATAAGTATAATTGTGCGTAGAATAATAAAAGATTTAAGCGTTTGATTAGACATCATCTTAAACGATCTAGACACAGCATATTAAATTATTTGGGTGACCAAATTATGCGGTTGAGGTTTGCATTATTTATACTTAACTTTAATTTTAAGCTCTTTGTAAACTATTTAATCAATGTGAATATAATATGCATTGGTAGAAAATACTTACCGAGCCCAATGGCATCAGATCCCTTCATGAGACGTAAACGCTTGCATGTATCAACGAACATTCTAATAAATAACAAGTTAAAACTATGTGGTTACTAATTATAGTAGTATAAATCAAATGAATAAATAGAGCTATATAATTATGAAATGGTAATTAATTAATAACGAAGAAGAAGAAGACGTACGGCCAAGGAACGTCGCCGACGAGCATCCAATCACCGTCTTTGTCTTCATAAGAGGGAACATAGTCCCAACTATTCACTAAATCCATCAATTTCCTCTCATTCATGAAGTCTATCATTCCTTCTTCTCCTCCATGTTTTCCTAAAAATATCTTAGTGGTAAGAACTTGATATCCTAAATAAAACTCTGTGGATGGTGCAACATATGAAATATTCTCAAGCTAATTAAAGATATTTTTTTTCAGTACATACGTAGGTTTCACAGTTTATAAACTATTATAAACGGGCTAATATCATGTGAAATTTCTGTATACGATCAATAGCGGTAATTATTTGGGATTGATCTATCATCATGAAAATTAGAATTAACTAAACCTCTTTTATTTTGTTTCTTTATATAGTAACAACTAATTAATAATTAAAGATGCATGGATGGAATTATCTACATATATTTATATATAAAACATGAAAACGTACCCATGGTAAAAGAGCTGAACATGTTGGACAAAGCATTAGAGAGCTCGTCGTAGCTTTTATACATCCTCAAATCTACTTTCCTCAAGTACGGTGCTCCGTCCATCGATACCTTCACAAACGCCGCCGCCTCCGGGCCACCACTTGATTTTTGGCATGAAACCATCACGTTCTTCCGGTATGATCTCACCGGTGGCCATCCCACAACCTGTGCCCTATATTTTATTGAAAAATGGAAAAACGGTTACGTTATACAAGATATAAAATATAGTTAGCTTTGACGTGATGTTCACATAAATTTTATTTGCATGAGACTATATCTGGGTTAATTAATATAAACATAATAAAAAATATCTAGATTTTGGACGATTTAAGAAGAGAAAAACACCATAGACATATCTTTAGTGGAATTTTTTATTTTTTAATTTTTTTTTTGTGAAGTCACCTTTTTCAAGTTTGTTAGAGTTTCCAGCTGAAAACTTGACAGATATCGCTTGGAGGAACAAACTGACCATCAAGCTTATCTTTCTTATAAAGATGTCAAAATTAAGGGAAAATTGGATAATAAATCATAAAGGACAAAATAGTAAAATTACTTGGAAGGAGGCTTGGCTGGATCTTTGGGACAAGAACTCTTCTCCTTGGAATCAAAAGTCACGACGTCATGAGTCGTAGACCCTTCCTTGTTTTCAGGCTCATTGTTAAGATTCAGCTTCAGATCAACCGTCTCTGAGAACCCTCTTTTGTTTCCGGTTACCGGAGCCACCGTATCTCCACCGGGAAGACCAAGACACAGCTCAGTCTCCTTCAGATTCAGCTCGACACTGCCTATCATTATTAACCTCTCTTCTCTTCTTCTTCTTTGGGAAGGTGATGAGGAAGATGGAAAAATGGTTTTATAAAAACACTCAAATAATACAAAGTGATATGAGTCTGTATTATATCTCTGTCTAGGAGGTAGCTGCATGTGTATGTCGTATTTAAGAGATCTTTGGTTAAATGGGTTTTTGACACGTGGATGAATCTAAGCCCTTTGATTAGGTCATCCTGCTCGAGTTTTAGTTTTTTTAGACTAATCACTGCTTTGAACAGAAAAAAAAAAAAAAAGACTAATCACTGCTGTTACTTTATTACTGTTATTGAATCTTTCTTATGATTTATTTCGTAGGTTTTATATATGCATTTGACTATTGAACGTCTTAATTTTATTTTAGAGTTACAATATATATATATATATATATATATATATATATACTTTTTAAATCCGTCTTTATTCATTTTCTTCCCTTAAGGGGTAACATTTTAAGATTACAAGTGAAGGAAATATTTGAAAATTACAAGTGAACTATGAAACATATTTGAAGCAACCAAGTGGTGATGAACCGATTAATAGAAATGGTATCTAACTAAATATATGTACCATATGGTCTTAAAAACTATATGTATTACTTAAAAAAACTACCCATTCTACTCTTCCAGTATCACATATATTATATATAGTAAAAATCTGTAATTGTAATGTAGTTGCAAAATAGATACTATTCTTTTGGGTGGCGAGGTCGCAGACATATCTCATATGAGAGTGTATCAATAGAGATGTACATTATTATTAATATAATTATATTGTGCTTTTTGACTTCTAAATATAATTATATATTAACTATGTATATATTCATTTTGATTATTTTTTTCCCGTAAGATTCTTCGCCGGAACCTTCCAATTATTCATATCACATCCACATGATTCAATTATTCGTCCCACAATAAAAGCGCAGCCCTCTTGTATATAATTATTATTCTCATGCCAATACAAAATAAAGCATACGGTACATCTTCTATATTTATTGATTAAAAACTCACCTATAAACACATACAACGAAATGTGTATCTAGACACAGGGCCGGCCCAGACCTAAAGCCCAGCAAGCAGATGTTTTAGGCAGCAAATCTTATATGTATTTTAAAGGGCATCAAAATTATTAAAGTGTCTTGTAGTCTAGTGGTATTTAGGACGTCTAAAGGTAGTTGGGCGTGGGTTTGATCCTTGGCAACCGAAGATTTTAACATTTTTTTATTTTTAGTTATTGTAAATAGGCATCAAATTTTGTTGGGCTTTAGGCATCATGAATCTTTGGGAAAGAAAGAAAAACGTACCATTACTCCAATGTTTATAATTGAGAAAGAAAAAACAAACTAGTAATGTCATATTATAACTAGTTTGTAGTAAACAATAATATGGTGATTAATTAAATTCGTGTCCAGATATTTACCGATTAAGTTAAAAAATTACGTAAAGAATTTCCAAAATGCATGATCGACGTAATATGTCAGTTTTTGATTATTGGAAAATATTATGTCTTCTTTATAAATTGTTTGTGTTCGTTATTCATGTAGTAGGAAATTATATTGTTCAACAATGAGTTCATTTCAAAAATGATTTCAATAATTTAAATTATTTCTCTGTTTTTTTTTTTTTTTTGCATAGTTATGAGAGAACCTAAATTTTATCACATTTTCTATTTAATATGTTATCACATTTTTAAATAAAATAGCATAAATTCTGTCGCACTTCCAAAACAAATTTTGCTTTTATTTCATATATCATTTTTTTTTTTCATCTATCATGCTTCCAAAATATAATGATATGTTTTGGAATTTTGTTTTCACGTTTTTTTTTTCGAATTTCCAAACTTTCGATTCAAAATTCGACTTTAGTGGATCTACTAACATTCTTTATATTGTTTTTAGTTCAAAGTAAGCTGTTAGGCGTAAACTGTGAATGCACATTTTAATAACACAAAACGTACCAACTATAATTAACCAACATGTAATAAATTTGAAAATAAACAGGGAAAAAGGCATATTCCTACCCTAAGGAAATCGAGAGGGGACATGAGTGGCATCAAAATCCAAAAGAGGAGAGGGTACAATTAACATCACCATAAATTCCAAAACCAAAATTTAAATTAATGAGAAGAAGAAAAACATGGAGATGATAAAGGGACAAGTTACATCAAATAAAATTCAGAGGCAAAAACATCTTAAACCCTACTTTTGTTCCTTGCCTTGTCTACATCCTCCTCTTTAACCCTTTTCTCTCCTTTTGTTTCTATCCCAAAAAACTCTCATGAGTTTTCAAATCAACAAACCCCAAATTTTTCAATCGAATTTTGGGTCACTTTGTCTTATATATCACATCATTTTGTCGTGTTTATCAATGCGTATCTCTGCTTTATCTGATCAACAATATATACCTACTGATCACTATGGAATTCACATGAAATTGTAAACCAGTGAATAATATCAATTCTCGGTCCAACCTACATGAATACATGATTACAAAAAAATGCGCCCGCACACATAAATGGATTGTATGCGAAACTTTAATGAGATTGAACCAATGATGCAACCAAATCCATATATCAATATTCACAAGAATATATATGGAGACCACTTTTTTTGTCACACGATAGAGACCACCTTAATTTGGTAATGTTTTTTTCACTTGATTTATATATAGGTCTAATTGCATATTCATATGCAGGATGTCGAAATTAATGAGTTTTTTTTTCCAAAGATATATATATGTTAATTATTAACTTGCAAGGTAGGAATGTGTGAGGACCAGGTGTACTTTCATGTGGACAATACAAGGCCACAACTCTCAACATTCTGCCACACAAAAATCAATATTTGTGTATTTCTTTCCATCTTACATTTTTTTTTTAGTTTTCTCATTTAAATTAGTTGTTGGAATATACTTCTCACATTTAAGGGATGCAGCCAAATGACATGCATGCTGCATGCATGCAATTGAAATGACAAAACCAAATAATAAGTTTACATTGTGTATGTGAAAGCCACAACACTTGTGAGACTCAAACAAATTACTTTACGTCAACACTTGCTCTACAGTCTACAAACAATTATTTATCAACTAACTATATTGGTCAGAAAAAAAAAAATTGACCAATTACTGATCATTTTAAATGTACATCGTAATTTGGTCGAAATCTTGTTTATAAAAAGTTTGATCATTTCCTTGGTAAAAAATTTGGTTAAAATTCAACATGTTTTCTTATAGTGATTTAACTTTTTCTTATATATGAATGGGTTAAAACAATCAACTGCCTGGAATTTAAGAACGTCTTAGAAAATTATATTTCAGCTCTCCATTTTAGTATTTTATTTATGTTCGAGTCATATTTTTGTTTTAAAGTATATTAGTCATAGTTTTGAATCTTTTGATATGTATATTACTAAGTAAAAGTTACATATATATTATTTTGCTTGGAGCTTCTAAACACATAAAATGTATTGAACCTTGGTCTCCACCAAAAAATGGTTCGTTTTTGATTTTTCTGTACAATTAAAATAATATAAAAGAAATAAATCTTAGTATATATATATGGAAGCAATCATTTCCGCTATCATTTGTTGCATTATTTATTTCTCTGGTGAGTTTGTTTCTTCACCGTTCTGACATGTTCGGCCGACGATATATATATATTTTAAATACTTCTCTGGTGAGTTTGTTGCATTATTATTATTTTATTTTTTTTGTTAATATTTATTTATGTAAATTTTTGTAAAGGTAAATCTAATTGAGTAAATCTAGTTTTTTCAATAAATCTTAATCGAAAGTAAATATGTGAAAAACACTCATTTAGCAATACTATTCTCCGAATATAGTTTCAAAATGTACATATTTAGACAATTTGCTCATGTTCTTACACATCTCTAGCTAATCTTTTGTAATGATCCCTTAAATAAATAGATGCTTTTCTTGAAGTATATTTTATAAAAGTAAAAATGCGAGAATCCGCCCCTATAGGCTCATGATATATTTATTATTCTATATGTTGGCACAACTCTTAACAATATAGCCTCGTGGTGGGGGCTAGCCACAGTACCATTGCTTGGAATGTCTACTTTTACTAAATGTTTCTTTGATCAGTCGATTAATTAAACTAATTCGTTAATTGTAAAAACTCTTCTAAAAACTCTAATTCGTTATCTCCGCGTTTTCTGTGATGGTCCACACTCCACACTCCACATATTATTTATATATTTGTTATATATATAACGAACCAATCTTTATTTTTTCAAAAAGATTAATTAAGATTTGTTCTGATAATATAGTCGTTTGCAATCATCGTGAAACGGTAATCAAATATATTGGGATCTAAAAATATCTGATATTGGTTGATCCCCAAAACTTTAACGGTGAGATCAAAGACGATTTGCAGAATCCATAAATTAGGTAAATAGTGGAGTAAGAGATTTGGGGGATCACTTTATTGATTACATTTGACCGGTAAAGATATTCTCTTTGTCCAAATAATTCCAAATATTTTAACAAGGAAAATATTTTAAACTCATACAATATTTTGCCCAATAATCTTTGAAAATATATTCTTTATCAAAACTATCACAAATGTTCAAGCAAAATTTGTTTTTACATTTTATAATATCTAAAGAGAGTCAAACATTGATAAAAAAAGGTTTGAAAGTAAACTTAAAAAAAAAAAAAACAGATCCCTCAAATTAATGAGGAAACCCGAGGTTGGTTTACGAACCCAATTTTGAGTAAAATAAAATATAAGTATATCTGGATAGGAAAATTGTAAAAGTTGGCTTTTATATAGTTAAAAAGAAAATGGAAAAAAAGTAGTGGTAGTTAGATTGAAGTGGTCCAGATACGCCGTCGAAGCAAAATAAAACTCCAAATTGAAGCGGCCCAGCCCATTCAATTACTTTTTCTTTAAAAGATGGTCCAATTGCAAAAGAAAATGTGTTAACATTTTACTACGAAAGAATTTAAGTAACTTAATCAAGATAATATTCTAAACTTTGGACCAGACCAGTCTAAGTGTGAGTAAAATTATTTATTTTTGAATAATTTAAATCAACAACAGAGTCTAATTACTTGCGCGGTTTAGCGTTCGGTTTAGATTTTGAAATCAACCGGCGATTCTGTGATCAGATGGGATCTGCATCTTCTATGATTGGTGACACGTGTACGGTTGAGACGGTGGCTCGAGATCTTCTACTGCTCTGTAGGGCAAGCAAATAAATATTTGAGTGTCATGTGTTATGATTAATCATGTCGGCAAATACAATTAAGAACGAATTATCATTATCTTCACTTCTTTGGCAGGGTCATTTCATTAGTCATTCTTTTTCATTATCATGTGTTATTATATAGCGAAAAGCCTGCGGATATTCATGCCTAATAAAAGTCTTTAACTCTTTAACGCTGAGAAATATATGGGAATACAAAACATTTAATTTGCTCACAATACTATTTTTATTTTACTTTTCACTGACGGATCGGATTATAAATGAAATTTAGGGGGATAAAACTTTTATATTCCATATATTAGTCATCAAATGCTTCTTTATATGGTGATCAGTTGCGGTTTGTTTGCAATTAGTCATCAAACTAATGGTGTAAAAAAGGGGAAAAAAAAGATATCTATAGTAACTTTTTTTTTTTTTTGGGGCAAAATATATATCTATAGTAACTAAGCATTGGTTTGTCTATGTTTTATTACCATTTTAATCTTTACTCATGTTTTTTTAATGAAAGGCGGATCATAATTCACAAATAATAATTTCTTTTCGATAAGTTTTTTTTTTGTATAAATACAATTAATTCAATTCAAATTTATGAGCTGTTCGTGTCAAATCTTGTAATTTATGACTGAACCAAGAAGAGAATGTTTCTCACCGTACAGAAGAAATCAATACGTGATGAGTAGCGGTCACCGCTAATTATGAATTTCTTGTATTTTTTTTTATAAGTCCTATCTGCTGATCCGGTCAGTTTTAGTAGGAACGCATCTAGATGCTATAGAGTGAACTATTTCCGTGGTTCAACGGTTCAACGATTCAACGGACATCATGAGCTCCGAGCGGACTCGGGTCGAACGGGCCATGAGATCCATGAGATCCAGAATTAGGTTACCACATTGCCTGATCCGAGTTTGGAATGCCTTCCTACTAATATCAGGAGTAGTCAAACCGTCTGTATTTCTGACTACCAGATAAACCAATTGGGCCAAGGCCTAACTGACAGACTTCCCAAATAAATGTGTTTTTGTTTTCAGGAAGGATTGAACTCGGATTTGGGAGTTTCACCTTTCCCAAAGCTTTCCTCTGCTACTAGATTATAGATGTTTGGGATGAATTTTTATTTATTTTGTTAAAGTGTTTTCTATTTGTTGAAGTTACTTATTAGTACATACACAAAAATGTTTAAAAAAAAACAAATATTCTTTTACGATTTTCACACATATAATGTAACATTACACTCTTTTTCATTTTAATTTCATTTTTAGTAACTAACTTCAATTTATAAGTGACTTTCCCTGACTTTCTATAAAAAAAAACTATAGACTATGACAGTTTTCCATGGACTGACCTGAAATATAACATAACTAAGAGTACGTTTCTTATCCACTCTCTCCATAGTACCACTTAGGACTTCGATTTCGAAGGCCATGCGTGTATATCTTCGGCTATGAAAAAACCCAAAAATCGAGCCAAAACTTAGATCCGGTTAAATTCGACTAGGTTAACATCTACACTAGGAGCTCCATATAAGTCGATTAGTCGAATACAACCAATGACACGCTGTAACATGAACAAAGACAGCGAGAATCTGTTAAAGATCTCTCAGGTTCCAAAACAAGACCCCATTATGATGTTACATTTAACTAAGCCTTGAGCTAGTTGATCCTGAAGAAAGATGTCTTGTCGCAATGCTCAGTTATATTTCAGATTCATATATACGTGTGTGTGGGTGTGTGGTGATCATGATCGTTAATAGTTTAGAGAGACAGAGAGACAAAAGTTGTGGGCTTTAACAAAACCCAGTAATGAACAATACGAGATTTTGTCACGTAGGCTCTGTTTTGGCTCTTCAACACCCAAAGTATCTGTTTTTGAAGCTGGTAAACTCAAAAAGGTGAAAACTTTTGATTTCAAGTCAATTAAACTCATCAAATCTTAACTACCCATAATCCAAAGTCCAAACATTGAACAAAAAGTTACATTTTCATATTTTAAAGTCGAATGTCAGCAAAGAGACAATTCAGTTGTTGTTTTTGGTAAGAAAAGATTATGAGCTTAAAGATCCAAAATTTTTGGTTAAATTTTTATTATTATGATAAGTTATCTATGGAAGATGGAGAGAGGTGACATGCCCATATGGCATACCACATGTGGTGGGGATTCAAAGATTTGATCTGGACCGTCTATCACAAGAAAGAATGATAAAAGGATTTTGTTTTTGGCTTTGGACAGATGGGAGAAAAAGAAAGTGTCCCACAAATGTCCCCAAGAAGATGGGACACACTTTTGCCTCAAAGTTGCTGTTACTGCTACCGACAAGCTTAGCTTTTTTTCTTTGTCCTTAATTCAAAAAACAGTTTATTCTCTATCAATCTATCTTTATTCTCTCCTTTAACTTCTATAAAACACTCAGCTTCCACGAAGCCTCTCATCTTCATCTTCATCATCATCAGCTTCTCTATTTCTCTCATCTCTTCCAAGGATAATAAACAAAAGCTTTTTCTTTTTTTTTTTTCTCCCGCAATTCTTGAAGAAATGGATGAGTTTGTTAACCTCAAGGAAACGGAGCTGAGGCTGGGATTACCAGGAACAGACAATGTTTGTGAAGAAAAAGAGAGCATTATTTCTTGCTGTAATAACAACAATAAGAGAGCATTATCAAGTGATAATGAGAAGGAGAATGAATCATCATCAAGGAAAACTGAAACATCCCCTCCTAGAAAGTAAGTTAAACACACACAAAAATTCTCTGAATCTGAATAGGTGATGAAAAAAAAAACTACAGTTTCTTGACAGTGTTTCCTTTTTGCAGGGCTCAGATTGTTGGATGGCCACCAGTTAGATCTTACAGGAAGAATAACATTCAGACAAAGAAGAATGAATCAGAGCATGAGGGTCAAGGAATCTATGTGAAAGTAAGTATGGATGGTGCACCATACTTGAGGAAAATAGATCTGAGTTGTTACAAAGGATACTCAGAGTTGCTTAAAGCTTTAGAAGTGATGTTCAAATTCTCTGTGGGAGAGTACTTTGAGAGAGATGGATATAAAGGTTCAGACTTTGTGCCTACTTATGAAGACAAAGATGGTGATTGGATGCTCATTGGAGATGTTCCATGGGAGTAAGTCTTCTTTCATATATCTGTCGAAAACATCAAAATCATAAACAACAATTTGCTTGCAAGTGTTCTTATGGGTTCTGTTTGTTGTTGCAGGATGTTTATATGTACTTGCAAGAGACTAAGGATCATGAAAGGATCAGAAGCCAAATGTTTAAGCTGTGGTGTATGAGATATAGCTTCAAGAAACCTAACAGAGACACAAAAGAACCTGAAGAAAAACAGAGTTTCTTTTGGTTCAGAGAAAATCTGTCTGTACTCGGGTTGTCGGGTATTCGGGCGAGATCTATGTTCGTGGGATTAAATCCAATTTATAGCCTTTGTTTACCTCATCGGTAAAATGTAGACATGCTTAATGGTCTTAAGCATATGAAACTGGAACCTAATTACATTTTGTTTCAGAAACAGGACAAAAGGTTGTCCTCAATCTTTGGTTGTGTATTACATTAAAAGTGTTATGAAGATTGAAGAGTTGTTTTTATATTTGTAGCAATTCCTGTTTTGCGTTCTCATTGATCAAAGAGATTTTCAAGCAATACCCATTTTCTATTTTGGTTCACAAGTTCTTAGATCATATTATTGATGGTCTACGTTGGATCACTCCCATTAATTGATTCAATTCGATCAAAGCCAACATGAAAAAAAAAAACTTATATGAGAAATACGTTTTGCCCAAAGCTTAGGGTTCATTTCATCGGCCAAAAACAACAGAAACCTATCTCTCTGCTTTCATGGCAACATAAAAAAACATATATATACGCATTAGATCCAATCAGAAGATGTAAGACTAGACAGGCCGTAGTACTTGGTGAAGCTTCAGGAATTGATGAACTGTGTTTCGAGCTTCTTCGCTTTCTCCGACATGGCGGGAGAGACCCCGTTCACGCCTGCAACAGCAAATAGAATAATATATAATCAGCTTCACAAGTGGAATGCAGATTCTTAAGTTACAGAATTTGGAAGATTTATGCAAATGTACCAACAAGATTTTTCACAAAATAAGAAACAGAATTGCAGGAAAGAGTCAAGAGGGACTCACCTGTTGCTTCCTCTTCTTAGGCCTTCTCTTCCTCTTGGGTTTGTGAGCATCAGAATTAGAACTCAAGTTGCTACTTTGACTTGTATGCGAACTTGTGGCAGCATGTGAAGACTGGCTTCTTCTATGTGAAGTGTTGCTGGAGGAAGGTATCTCATTCCTCTTCACAGATGAATACTGACGAGATGTTGATGCAAACCTTGACCGTGGTGGTGGCATTAAAACCCTAGTAGTGTATGGCTTCTACAATAAGAAAATAAATCACTTACCAAAATACTAACATTCAGTAATATATTAACACTTCAGTTTCATATACTTAGATCACCCCAGAATTGAACATGTTACGATTCTGACTTTCTGGGGGTATTAGAGTCCCCAGTATCATGCAAACAACAAGACTGTGAGTAGCTTTCGCATTGTACCTGATTTCTTTCGTCACTAGACATGCTCGATGTTGCTCTGCCAAAAGCACTAGACACCGGCTCTCTGGGAAGAAAAAAAAAAACGTTGACAACAGCCAGAGATGATCTTTACTGGAATACGTTAAGCCAATAGAAAAGAGTCAACAATCTACTTCTAGCACAGGAATGATAGCTTAATGGAATTCAGTGGTGAATACACCACTAGCCTCGTTGACTCTTCTTCATCTCCCATGTTATCCACTAACATAGTCGATAAAATATACTTAGAAGTATTGAGGTTAAAAGAAATTATTCCACATTTACAAGGCTTACTTTGTGCTTTTATCAGTCCACTCATCATCCGCATCTGCTTCGTCACTTGAACTTCCGTTGACAAAGAAGTCATCGTCACTCAGGTCCAAAAGAGCATCATCTTCGCTCCCTGTCTCTGTTTTTCCACAAAAATAAAATAAAATTAATGATCAACATAATCAGCATTCCTTATTTTAAAAGCAGACAGAAGGTCAGAATGCATGTAACGACGAAAAAAGCATGCTGCCCCATTTTTATACAGAAAGTTAAGGGAAAAGGGACCCATATAAACAGAGCCACATATCATCAATACCTTCCAACTCTTTCCCACTGGCAGCAGCAACAATTATATTGGCTTTGATTTGCTTCCGCAATTTACTTCTCCGCTCAGATAATTGTAAATCATCACCCCCACTAAATAGTGATACATACTTCTCATTCTTGGGGAAGAACTGCATTGCACAAAGCAAGATATCAATAGCATATATTTCAACTGACTCATTCTATTAGATAACTAGGAAATTTAGCAGTGAACAGATAACACTCGGAAGAAACTGTGAAAAGAACAACTTGTCTATTCTTGCGACTAACACAGGAAAGTGGATTTGGATTGAATAAGATGCTTACCCTAACATATTCAAGGTCTTCTTTGAGTTTATTGAGTTGCCCACCAATTTCTGCATCTTGCACATGACCACCAGATGTACTTCGTTGTAGCTTCTCGAGACGTCTTATACTCCTTTCGATCTTTCTCCGTTCTAAACAAAAAAATGTGTAATTATTTCTTCCGACAAAGCCAAATCATCCAGGGCCAAACAACTCAAACATTCCAATGCATCAAGATAGAGCACTCACCAAAGAATCTGACCTTTCTGTTCCTTAGGAAGATTTTACGTTCAACAGCAAGACGGATATGGATATCTTGCTGCTTCTTCAGATCATCCAACTTCTTTTCTAGAGCCTCTCTTACTTCAGGAGGAAGGTCCTAGAGAAAATTGTAATTGTACATATTCATTCATCAAAATTCATCTCTTCTCCAAATCAAATCATGATCTCATAAGCAATATAATCGGCCATGATCCTATCCATTAATCTAACATAAGAAACAAATTCCTCAAAAGATTAAAGAAAAAAAACACTGAGACCGACTTCGATTAGCTAAATAGTCAAGTTACAAGACCGGAGAAGGCAACTATAAACCCTAATTTGGCAGGAAGAGAAGAAGAGTAGTTACTTTACGAATCATGCGACCGATGGAACGAATTTGATTCTTGAGAGAGGAATTCTTCGGTTTCTTCTCCACGCGTAATCCTTTCGATCTCCGACTACTTCCTGCCGTCGTCTTCCGCTCTGCAACTCTCCGCTTCGCATATCCGCCGTGCGCCATCGCCCAAGTGATGACCAAACCTTGTAAAATCGCAAAGTCACCATTACTACAAATACAGGTTTTATGTTTTCTAAAAACGCTGCGTTTTATTCAAAACGTAAAAAACGCTGCGTTTCATAAAAACTGTAAAACAGGTTTCCAATATGTCTCCGAGACTCTTTTGCTTAATGGGCTTTCAAGCCCTAACGCCTTAACTGTCTTTTTATTAAACATGATGATAATAACCGGTAGCATAATATCTAGACGAAAAATCAATAATTTATCATATGTTATAGTTATTATTCGAATCTCAATAGTTATTATTTTTATAAATTTATCCAAGTGTAAACCTCTATAAATTAATACTCTATAAATTAATAACCTCTCTAAATTAATAAATTCTTCCGGTCCCGAGTTGAGACCAGTGTAAAATATGACATAAATCGATAAATTAATAAGATAATAATTTTTTTGAAAATATCATATAAACATATGGTCCCATCGATATCATAAATTAATAATTTTATAAACTTATCAATATATATATATATATATATGATATAAATTTATATATGTCATATTTGAATTACTATGATATATATTTAAAATATTGTATGTAAAACTTTTAATAAAATATGACTCTATTATTCGAAAAAAGTTTGTATTGTTTTTTAGACATAATAATTGCTTCTCTACTTGTAATTAGTTTTTAAAAGATATTTCTTATAAAGAAAAAAATTATTTTTAGATAGAAATGTTTTTAAGAAATTACAAAATTAGTAAAATCTCTCTATAAATTAATAATTATTATTAATTTATCGATAAATTAATACTTCTCTAAATTAGTAAAATTTGTTAGTCCCAACATTATTAATTTATAGAGGTTTTACTGTACGAGTAAATTTATTATTTTCTTAGACCAACTTTTATCCTGCATACTTAAATTTTGGGATACGTAAAATATTATTAACCCAACCCATCTTTAAATTTAGGATTGTTTTTTTTTTTTGTGCATACACAGAAAATATTTAAGCATAGAAAAATGGATAGAAACCACATTTTCTTGTTTATATAGAGATTGGTCTCTCTTTTTTTGCTATAAATATGTAGATTGTTATGTGCTCCGTGTTTGCGTTTGCGGAGTGTGACACTAGTTTTGATCAAACAACAAAAAACTGAACATAAATAAATTAACTTGCACACATAAATATACACAATTTTTTTGGAATAACTAGTACATGAATCCAAGTGTTCTAAAAAAATCAGTGTCTTGTTATTACAATTGCACCAACAAAATTGTATGTTCAAAAATTCAGGGCAGTACGAATCATTAATAAATTGTCCCTAACTACCAACTATATAAATGATTGCTGCCTAACTTGTAAATGTTACTCATGGTTGAGTAGTTGAATGTTGAAGATCTTACGTTATAATTAAATGCTAGCTTTGATTGATGCAAACAATTTCTTCAATGTAAGCTACAATATAATAAGCGAAAATAATAGAATAATAAAGCAAATGATGGAAAACAAACAAATGTTATAAGTGATGTTTTAAGTTTTTAATATTGTTCTTAAATAAATGATGTTTTTCAATTTTTAATACAAAATTAATTATTTTTATTGGTTTTGACGATTTATATTCTGTAGATTATTTTTTTATTGGTTGATTAGATAATAAATAATATTTTAGTTTAAAATAAACAAAAATTAAATGATTTTTTAATCTATTTGAATTATCCTATAACATCACTTATAAAAGATCGAAAGGAGTATATAGAGCTATATTCATAAATCACCCATAAATATTCTCTCTCTTTATTTCTTTTTTGGAGGTGCTTTAAAACTAGCTATTTTGCTGGATGCTCATATGATGGCTATTCCGATTTGTAATAAAATACTTCTAAATATTGAGCACAATTAAATCTAATGAATATTTTATCATGGCAAAAAAAAAAACACACATATCAGAGCAAACTAGGGAATGAACGTGAACAACAAAATGAACAAATTAATAAGAGTGGGCATAGAGATGGTTCTTCCACGAATTATTTCTTGCCCAAGTAAGCAACGTTTGGTTAGAAGAAATTCTTCGGCATTTATAGTTCAATTAAAAAGTACTATTCTAATATTTTGGGTGACTTACCACACAATCTTTCCACAAATCTTCGACACGCAATTCACAACAATATATCACACTTTAGTATATTTATGCCAAACCTCACTAAGCAAGCAAACTATAATTTATAATAAGATGTGTGGGCAATTACGACGACAGCAAAAAAAAAAAAAAAAGTGTGGACACAATGACAAATTAAACTCAAATTGAACTATCTTGAAATAAATTTATACTAAAATTGTACCGAATAAATAATCAGTGACAGTAAGTATAACTTAAGCTGAAGATCATAATCAACGAAAATGAAAATTATAATCAAATTGATGATAATAATGATTATAGCAGGCACGATAATGGTGACGGTGTTGATGATGAAAACGATTTGTGGCATAAAAACTGATTGAATTCAATGCATTTTCGGTTGAAAAGGAGCTTCATGGTTTTTATTCCATTAGCTTTATCTTTCACGTCTTTGTTTCCTCGCCTTTATACATTTTCTTTAAACTTTGTTATGTTATTGACACTTAAATCCATTTCTATGCATGCAAAATATGAATAGATCGTATTAATAAACGTAAATCTTACATTTTCAAAAATGTATTTTATACGTAAAAATAACACATATTTCCTCCTACTGCGCAGTAGTTCAACAAACTCTCTTCTTCGCGTAGCTAGAAACATCATTAACATAAAGAAATGATAAATTTAAATATTATTTATGAAAAAAAAAATATTAGTCCGCAAGATCCACGTAAAAGTGGATCCAGAATAACCCTTGTTTCCAGTAGAAGTAATCAGTGGCAAGATATAAAATAATGAGCTTCATTAAATCGCCACTCTCGAGCCATCAAACAATTGATTGGACTTAGTTCCAATTAAATCATATTGGACACGTACGTCAATGCATCTCGACTTATTGTTACCTATGTTCAATGAATCCATCCTCCCTGTAATTTGGAGGATAAAATAACACGTATGGTATTTATTCCTCATTGTTCCTTAACAGTTGGGAGAATTTTAAACATATATAGTATTATTTTCTTGTAAATTAATAAACTATTTGGAGCACTATTGGAAGATGAATACATGACCCTGCCGTTTAAAACCTATCCGTACTACAAGACATTTGGATTACTTTCCGTCGACATTTGATTCAAATGATTTGAATGTGCATGTGTTGAGAAATTTTTTAGAATCATTGAATTATTTATGTTTTATTATCAACGCTAAAATGAATAAAAATCATTAATTGTAGTGATAAATTTGAAACATAATTTAAATCCTTACATTTTCAATATAATAGTACATCAAAACATTTTTTTTTTTTTTTCTTAAAGAAGACATCTTATCAAAAACAAATGGATGGAGTATATATTAAAAAAACATGTTTGATCGATTTTGGTCAAAACGGAATCAATGCATAGTTAGCTCACCGCCACAACAATAACCATAGGGACTACATTTTCTTAAATTGCCTCCTCTTTCTAAAAACTTTGCCTATAAATTCACAATAACACTCCAGCTTTTTAGGCCATAAGTTATCTCTTTCTCTATATTAAGCACTAAATCTCATCTCCCTTTTTTTTTTTTTATTTGTCTCGTTACCTTTGATTATCATTTAAAACCAAAAGACTACTATGAATGAGAATCACATTCAAAGTGATCACATGAACAACACCATTCATGTAACAAACAAAAAACTCCCAAACTTCCTCTTATCGGTACGCCTTAAATACGTTAAACTCGGTTACCATTACCTAATCTCTAATGCCGTCTACATCCTCATCCTCCCTGTCCTCCTCGCCGCAACCTCTTCCTCCTTCAATCTCTCCGATCTCACACTCTTATACAACCACCTTCTCAAATTCCACTTCCTCTCTTCCACTATATTCGCAGCCCTTCTTATCTTTCTAACCACCCTCTACTTCACAACTCGTCCTCGCAAGATATTCCTCCTCGATTTCGCTTGTTACAAACCCGACTCTTCTCTAATATGCACACGAGAAACGTTCATGGACCGGTCTCAACGTGTTGGTATCTTCACAGAAGACAACCTCGCTTTCCAACAAAAGATCCTCGAACGCTCCGGTCTTGGACAAAAGACTTACTTCCCGGAGGCTCTCTTACGTGTCCCGCCGAATCCTTGTATGTCTGAAGCAAGGAAAGAAGCCGAGACGGTTATGTTTGGAGCAATAGACGCAGTGCTTGAGAAAACAGGAGTGAAGCCTAAGGATATTGGGATACTTGTGGTGAATTGTAGCTTGTTTAATCCGACGCCTTCCTTATCGGCTATGATCGTGAATAAATATAAGCTTAGAGGAAACATTTTGAGCTATAATCTTGGTGGAATGGGTTGTAGTGCTGGTCTTATCTCCATTGATCTCGCTAAACAGCTTCTTCAGGTAATTACAGTATTTGTTCAATTAATTAAGCCCGTTCATTACAAATTCACAACTTTTTCTTTTTTGATACTAAGTAAGATTCGCTTTCAATTGAACATTCTGATATAAGAAATAAGAATCTCGTGATAAAGAGAAAATTTAATTTAATTTGGGTGGGGAGGTTGGGACTTTACTAGTTTTCTCCACGTTATGTCGTTATCTATATAAATTTTGGTTACTGGTCTTATATGAAAATGGTAAAAGCTCTAGCTTCTTTTATGAGCACGTGTACTGTGTATGAAGTTGTGCCAGGCTTCTTTTGTAGGTAGGTGGTAGTTGTGAAGATTGAAAAACTATAGATTGTCTTAATAACAAATACGTTTATATTTAGTATACAATCTATTCGTGTGTATATATAATACTTACACACACTAGGGTACACATATGTTACGGTCAATCTAAAGTGTGGTATGTCATGGTTTGCATTTACATGTAGTTGGTAAGAATTAAGATCCTATCCGAGTGTAAATAAAATCATCATAGTTTTTTTTGGTAAATAAAGCTACAATTAGAAGAGAAAAACTTGACAATGAAAGATCAATTTAAAGTTGGGATTAGTCAATCTAAATACTAGTAATTAAGGTAAATATTCTCGTAAGTTCCTATATATTAACAATTTATACCAAATTGATAGGTGACGTGTCATACTTGGCTGCTTGCTTAGTTATATATTTAATCGAAGACAGGTTGTTGAACAATATCACCAAAAACAACAAGTTTTTCAGGAGTATAAGTTTCATTAATAATCAATACACGTAAGGTCTCATGTTTGGTGCCATGCATGTGTTCTGCGGGTTTCTTTATAAAAAGAAAATTTCACCAAACATATATATAAAATGATTTTTTGGTGGAAATTATATCATATGTTTGGTGAAAATTTCTTTATTCCAGTTATAACAATGAAAAATAGCAAAACTGTCATTTTTTTTTAAATACGTAAAACAATATACATACGTACACAGTCACATAGACGATATCCAACGATTTACATACATATTGTGTCTTGATATTTTTATACTTATAAATATTCGTTAAGAGTCCTGATTTTTTAATTGTAATATACATGCAGGTCCAACCAAATTCATATGCACTAGTAGTGAGCACAGAAAACATAACCCTAAACTGGTATTTAGGCAACGACCGATCAATGCTTCTCTCAAACTGTATCTTCAGAATGGGTGGCGCAGCTGTTCTCCTCTCTAACCGCTGCTCCGACCGCCGCCGCTCCAAATACCAACTCATCCACACCGTCCGTACCCACAAAGGAGCTGACGACAACGCCTTTAACTGCGTTTACCAACGCGAAGACAACGACGACAACAAAGAAATCGGTGTCTCACTTTCCAAAAACCTAATGGCTATAGCCGGAGAAGCTCTCAAGACGAACATAACCACTCTCGGACCGCTAGTCCTTCCAATGTCCGAACAACTTCTGTTTTTCGCAACACTCGTGGCGCGAAAAGTCTTTAATGTGAAGAAAATCAAACCTTATATTCCTGATTTCAAGCTAGCATTCGAGCACTTCTGCATCCACGCGGGAGGCAGAGCAGTGCTCGATGAGATTGAGAAGAATTTGGATCTTTCTGAGTGGCATATGGAGCCTTCGCGGATGACTTTGAACCGGTTTGGGAATACTTCGAGTAGCTCGCTGTGGTATGAGCTTGCGTATAGTGAGGCTAAAGGAAGGATTAAGAGAGGAGACAGGACTTGGCAGATTGCTTTTGGATCGGGTTTTAAGTGTAATAGTGCGGTTTGGAGAGCTTTGAGAACTATTGATCCGTCCAAGGAGAAGACTAATCCATGGATTGATGAGATTCATGAGTTTCCGGTGCCCGTTCCCAGGATATCTCCGGTGACATCTTCGTCGGAATCTCGATAGTTGGTGTTTTTCGTTTTTTTTTTTTTTTTTTAATGTATAATATGATCCACATCACATATATATATATATCTCAATTTCTTCTATCCATATACTTATGCATGCTAAAAGATCTATTGTACAAAGATAACTGAATCTCGAAGCGAGTTTTAAAAGTTGTTGTCCCTTCGTTTGTTGAAATGTTATTTACTTATTTATCTTCAGTTTTTATGATTTTTCCTCACCCTTAGTGTCGCCAAATCTTGATTGTGTGATTATAATAATAAGGTTGTCTATAGTCTATAGAATACATGACAAGAAAAGACTTAATTGTAGGAGAAGACAAATTGCAATAGTTTTATCATTTAAAAAAATACGTAACTAAAAGTTGAATCAAGAAAATCTTCAAATATGTAATGGTTCATATGCTCTTTGTTTTAATAAAAGTTGGAAGAAGAATGATACAATGGTGTCTACAGAATCAAATGATACAATCTAAGAACACTTTTGGGGGTTACAAAATGAAGAAACAAACAAGGTTACAAGAAATAAATTACCACCTATCGTTCTGTGGTTTCCATAAGCTTACGAAGCTTTTAGGCCCAAATTGTTGGCCATAAATCTAATCTTAAGAAACTGAGACTCAATCTTTCTATCTTCTCTCTTTTAAGCTTCAAAGCCTTTTAAAGGCTTGAGCTTTGTGAAGAACTGCAAGTACCTGAAGGAGATTTACTCTCTCTTTGTCCGTGAAAGAATCATTTCATGGAGGTCTCCTGCGTTTAGACGGTCTGAAGGAGACTCCTCAGTGCACTGGTGAAACACGTCGATAAGAAATCTCATTGTGTCTAAGTCAGATTCGGTTAGGTCAAACTCTTCACAGAGTTTGTTTGTTGATTCGTCTTCCTCTGTTTCAGAGCTCAGTGTCTCTAGTTTCTTTGGTAGCTTTGGTCTTTTGCCCTTCTGGTCAAGAGTAAGATACAACAAACCTATTAAAATCATAATATTAAGAAAATCTCAATCATGTTAGTGAAAGTGAGACAAACCTGTAGGGATTCGTGAATCTGAAGCTCAGATAAATCAAAATAAGGATTCTGTAGTGTCAACAACTCAAAGATTAAGCAACCAAATGACCAGATATCCACTTCCTGCGAAAACAGAAGCAAACTCATAACAGAGAAGAGGACTAAAGATATAAGTTGATGAACAAGAGAATCAGTGTTTTGGAGAACGTACAAGTCCGTAAAAGTTTTGTTCATGCATTGCTCTGAAGACTTCAGGGGACATCCATCGTGGCGTACCGACACAGATATTAGGAGGAGGTATTCCCACATGGGCAATACAGCACCCGTGCAAGTGAGACCTAAGTGGAACAGCTCTATCAAAATCACAAAGCTTCACAATGGCTTCTCCATTTGCACTTTGATTGTCCAGATCGATCAAAACGTTTTCGCTTTTTATGTCACGGTGAATTATATCCTTCGAGTGCAGCTCCATTAAAGCCCCTGAGATATCTCTTGCAATAGACAAGGCTAGATCCATGGGAACATGGTGCTTACCAGCTTCCGAGAGCTTCTCAATGTGGCCCTGAGTAAAATAAAACCATTTAGAAGATTTTGATTGATGTTACAAAGACTTTTGATATAGGTTGAGAAAAAAAGAATGTTACCTTTAGAGATCCTCCTTTTATGTGTTCCATCAGAATAGAAGATTGCAATACGCGTCGATGTTCATCTCCATTTTCTGAGGTTATCCACTTGGACGATATCTCATGTCCATATAACTCCACAATGCAGTCATGTTTCAAAGCTCCTAAAATCCGCACTTCTCCTAAGCAAGTATACTCAAAAGTCCTAATGTCATCTAAGGAAGCTCCAGAAACCTCTAATGTACGCATCTGAGGAAATAAGAAACTATTAAGTAAATTTAGGCAACCGTAAACAGATAAGAGACTACAAAAGGTAAAAACAAAACCTTCACAACTGCTTCAGTTGAGCCAAGCTTGCATCGGATAAGACTACTATTAGCTCTTTCAACTCCTTTGCCCGTTAACAGAGAAGAAACAGAACATCCTGGTTCCAAATTTTCCTTTGTGCGAATGGATTCGTTTAGCCGATTAAGGGGAATGTACCTGTGGCAATCAGAATATAGAACAAAGAGATTGGTCATTCAACACAATACACTATATCTTCAAGTCAACAGTAACTTTTCAAGAGATTGGTCATATAAGATAAAAGTTTACAATTATAAGGAGAATTAAACACAGTTCGTTATTTGTTTTTTTATTTTGTATACAACTCCACAATCAGTAGCCCAACCTCTAATCAAATCATTAACCCAAAAAGAAAATATCATTACACTATGCAACAAAAGAAGAAAGATTCAAGATTAGAGAATCTAGTAGACAGTGGTAAATACAAGATAAAAGTCGCAAAATGTTATACCTGCAGAAATATTCTTGATCTGTATCTTCCCTGATATCATGAGGACGACAAGCATCAACTACCATACGAACCCATGAGGAACCTTGCTTCACAGGGACAATGTTCCAGGCATGTGGCATGAAATCTAGATAGCCTCTAACAAGTTCACAGGGTACAGGAGGCTCCATGCGATCACAAAGGTACTAGAAATAAAATGTAAGAAACAAGAATTAGCAATTAAGTAAAATGAAACCAGACAGTCAGATATCCAATAGCATTAGATTAAATTGAGTACCTTCATGAGCAAGGCCCTGTGCCTACAGATGCCAAATTGCAGTTTCCCTAGAGGAACCACTATAGAGTTCCGCTTGGACTTAATAGACCGCAGAGATTTTTCACACACATCAGACAAAATGACATCTTCAGCCGTTGTTGAGACCTGTTTGTTGAGAGCAGCCAAGTCGTCTTGGTTCCCAGTCAAACAGGTGCAAATAAAGGGTTTCTGGTAGTTTGTACCAGACACTGCCTTTCGGGTTCTTTCAATAATAGCAGTCCTGTCACTCCCCCCAAAGTGATCCGATACAAAAAGGGCAAGAAATGATGCAACTTGCAAGTTGTCGATGGAAACTTGATCTACATCTGGAGTTAAACAGTTCAATTTCTTCAACCTAGCTACCAAGGTTCGAGCAGAGAGAGTGATTGCATCCAACACTTCATCCTTTGCCCTTTACACAAAACCAAAACAAGGGCAAAGTGAGCTTTAGCTCATGGATAAATGATCGTTCTAGTTGATCTAAGTAAAAGTGATAGTAATTACCTGTCCAAGAGTATGACTTCACGTGAATCAAGAGGCAAAATTTCCTCATATTTACTAAGAGACATAAAGGGCCTATCACGTCCAGCATCAAAAAAGCCATCAGGTAGAGAATCTTCTGTGCTGCAAAATGAGTTTCTGCTGTATTTGTGCGACAAATTAGCAAAATCGGTAGACGGTCTATGGCATTTAGAGCCTTTTGGATTATCCAGATACTTCTCACTACATCGCTTCGACTTGTTATTTGGCTTCTTTCTCTCTGAAGAAGAATTATAGTCTGCCGTACCAGGTGCATCTCCTGAAGAGGGAGAAGAAGCCTTGATCTCACAACTTTCATTGTTATCCCTTTCACTCGTTAATTGGGTTTCCACGAATCGGGAATTGTCAGAAGCAAACTTAGCTTTAAGACTGCTCTCTTCCTCTTCCTCTTCAGAAGTAATGACAGAAGCCTCTTCTAACAGTTTATCATTGTCACCCGAGTAGGTGCTATCAACTGAACCTCTGTCAGTGTTCTCAGGAACTTTCATGCCCTGTTTCCCAGTTTCTTCGACTTCCATCTTCAGACTTAATCCTCCTGGAGGGACTTCCCCTTTCCATTTCCTGCTGTTGTTCAAGCGTTCTTGCCTTGCCCTTTGCTGGAAGTAATGTTGTCTCCGCTTCCACCTCTTACTTGATTTTCGGGCCGAAAAGCATCTACTGATGGAAGAGATTCCAGTTGACATATTTAATGGGTTACGGTGGGAGCCTGCATCCACGTGGAAACAGAGAATACATAAGAAAAATAAAAGTTATAAAGAAAGAAGTATCAAACTATCAATGTTATATGCATACACAGTACCGATGTAAAGGAAAGAAACATCAAACTCTAACCTTTATGAGGAACGGTTATGGTGTTGTTCTCATATGGGGTTTCAAATACATCCATTTCAACCATAGAGCTGCTACAAGTATCAACGCCCATCTCTTCATAGTTCCCTTCCAAATTACAATGTATCCATGTCGGAATCCAGCAATAACTCGGGAGCTTATTGTACTTGAAACAATCAGAAAATCCAAGAAGCTCTGTCAGATTTAAGAATCCATCAACTCCTATAGAATGCCATGTTATTTCCCCGAGCATAAAATATATATCCAAATATTACAGCAATGTTATGAAAAATAATAGAAACAAGTACCCGTAAATTTAAAATTTGAAGTCGAGGCATCAAGCTTAGATCGAGAGGATGCAGATTTGTCAATCGGTTGTTTGATACGTCCAGGCTTTCTAAGTTTTGTAATAAAGCTAAAGCCGGTGATAGCTCCATCAGTCTGTTGTGAGCAACCTTCAAGAACGTTAATGAACTCAGATAACCTATCTCGTTAGGCAAACTCTTGATCTTGTTAAAAGAGAGATCCAGATACTCCAGACTCTTAAGACATCCAATCTCCGCGGGAAGATATCTACAAACATGTGGGAGACAGAATTAAATGCAGTCCAATGTAATTTGAAGCAATGAATACCCTCAACTCAATTCCAAAGTCCAATCAATTTCACAAGTTTTCTTCATAACAATCTAGATATCCAACTAAACATCAAAAGTAAGGAAGCTAAACAACCACCTATAGCATGCTAACAACACCGCATTGAGCAGCCACCAAACGTATCACAATCAATAATTTTCTAACTTACGTTTCCTGGAAATTCTACACGGATGCACAACCGAAACTGTCAAAAGCCACCACCTGCTTGAGTGATAAATGCTACGTAGTATTAAGAAGCATTAAGAATGCTGCAACCGAAGCAAAAGAACATAAAGGAGCAAGCTTTATACCTAATTGAGAAGTGACAAACAGAGAGCCTCGTCAGACACTTGAGCCCAGAAATCTCGCTCAAAAGGGTCAAAGCCGAAGATCGTTTAGGAACTTTAGTAAGCTCAAGCTCCTTCAAACCCTTAAGCTTATCCCACGACAAGCCATCGCCAAAACCGGGTGACGATATCTTGACCTGAAGATACTCCAAATTCACCAAATTCCCTAATTCCGGCGGAAACAAATCGATCTCGTTACTGAAAAACTTGAGCTTCCTTAATCTCCCAAGCCCTCCAATCGATTTGGGAAGCAAATTGAATACATTCCTGAAGAAGTAGAGACCTTTAACCGAATCATCGACATTATCTAGAAGAGAAAACTCCAGATTCTGACCAGAAACATCAACCACCGACTCATCTTCCAAACTTATAACGCTACTAATGGTAGAATCACTCTCGGCACCTCCATCAATGTCTGCGTCTTCGATAAAATTAGCAGGCTTTTTGATCTTCGATTCCATTTCAACGCACCCAATAGCTTCCGTTGAAGTACCCCAACGAATCAGAGAGATCTCGGAGAAAATTCAAAGCTTTGAAAGTGAAAAAATTAGGTTAAAGTCGCGGAAATCTCAGAGGAAAGAGAAGATCTGTAAGGTGAGCGCAAGAAGACGAAGTTTAATTGAACATAATTAGGAAGCCCGAGAAGAGGAATCGAGCCCAGAAGCTATGGAGAGATGGAGAGAGGGAGGCGCTACAAATCATGGAAAGAGAGAGAGAGAGAAAGAAACCCTAGATTCTCGACAAGAGACGTAACAGTGATATATGACAAACGTATCTGAAATTTGTAAATAAAACTACATTTGTTTTCTTTATCGTATTGAATACGGACAGGTATGTATCTAAAGTCCATTCACGCGCTTAAGGCAAGAGTTAAAAAAGGAAATTCTTGAGAATAGTAACTTTCTGTAATTGTGTTTTCATTTTCTAAATTCAGATTAAATGAAAGTCTTTTTAGGTATTATTTGTGGGTTAAGGATGTTAAGATTGTACTATATTTTTACTTGTATATATGTAATTTGTACTTTTTTTTGAAGTTATAAAACCTAACTAAATCAACCTGTTTCATGGATTGTCTTTTAAGTTTTAACTTTCCCCAAGGTTAACTTTTCCGAGGTTATGTAAAATATTTGGTTTAAGACTCCAGAGGCTCAAGAGAGAGTACCTCTATTAATGGATTGAATATCTATAGACTGAAAAGTTACATTGTTAAAAAACATATACTATTGGAGACATTAATTTGAACCCTAGACCGTATAAATATATACATACGCCCTCATCGAAGCTCTCCTATATCGAAAAATACTTATGGATCGAAGACGATTCTCTGTCCTTTCAACTCTTGCACCTTCTCTTTCCCTTCTGATTCTTCTCCTCTTCCGTCTTCTATCTCTTTCTGCACATATTCCGTTGGAAAGATCAATTCAAGTGCCAATTCACAAACTTACAAGGAATGGATCCTAGTGATTGTTTTCTTTTCCCTTTGTGTATAATTCTAATGTATTTTTTTCTAAGTGAATCGATAACATCGTGATGAAATTGCAATTGGAGTTTCTTTATAGATGTTAACTTCTGGATGGAATGAGGTACTTACTCCAGCTGGGTGTGGCACTGGGAATAAGTTGATGGCGTCTGGATTAAAACTGAATCCACTGCGAACACAAAGAAAGGTGAGAGAGGAATGCGAGCGGTGTTCTTTGTTACAACATCGTGATGACAAGTAGAGAGGAAATAGATAAGTTTGTTTATATTGTTGTGGTTACCATCGGGAAAAAGCTAGCTGCCAAACATATGGAATAAAGAACTCTTCTGGGTGGCTTTCTTGCTCGTATGAGAAGTGAAGTTGAGTAAACATCTGCGTTATCAAAGAGAATAATGGGTGAAAGATGGGAGCTTTTAAGAAAAATAGCGAACGAAAAATGATTATCAATGATGGATAAGTGTAGAGGTTGGTTACCTTCATGCCTTCACCTCGCCAAGACCGGCAATTGTTGATGATGAATTGAAGAACTTTCTGCACTGACCATTCTCGATCCGATCTTTGAGAGTCCATGCGGCTATTGAAAAAGTCTAAGACCTAAATAGATCAATTAGGCAAGTGAGAAACAAATAGGTCAATCAGAAACTCTGTTCTTTCTGAGTTTTAAGAGGAAATCATAGCTACAAAGATCAAACGAGTAAAGCCTATGCAGCATACAGTGTATATATTTTCCACTAGCTCATGGAACTGCGGATGATTCTTGAAAGGTTGGAACACTTCTTGTCGGTGCATAATCGCATAGACAATCTGCAGAAACCAGAATCAGAGCAGGAAAATATCTATGTGATTCATGCTGCCGAGAAAAATAAGTGATACCTCGGGATTTCTCGGCAATGCGTATGTCAAAATTGCATTTAATATATCTAGGACAAGTCTCAGGAAATCAGTAAAGATCTGCAACTCTGCTGCCTGCAGTTGGCAAGATACGATACATGTAAAAAGTGTACCAGCAATCAAGGAATGGCAACGATGCCATGGAATATATTGTGTGCTTGAATTAACTATGTCATACCAAATCTTCTGAAACGTCAAGATCCTCTCCTGACAAGCTAATTTTGATGCTTTGGACCTTATCACCTGTCAACTCCGATAACTTGTTATACCTGTTAAACAATTCATGTTCAGTTATATAGGAACCATCTGCAAATTCATAAAAAGACGAGGAATTAATTGCATACTTTCGAGAAAGCATGTAGAAAAGGCTGACAAGCCTCTGTGAGGCATATGCACTTAAATGATGGGCATGAGGTGCCATGTTAGCCAACGTAGCAAGACAAGTAGTCTGCAGATACACATCCTGTAACAGCCCAAGACACAGAATTTGTCACAAAAGTTAATTCTACTCTATATAGGCCATGATCCTATTTTTCCAAATTAATAGCCTTTTATCTAATAGAAAGGCACAACACCACCAAGCCTAATCGGACAGATACATAAATTTCACTTTCCCACATCTTTTCTGTTGCCAGAAGAATTTGATATCTGGCTAAGATTTTAACTTGACATCACTCTTATAAAGCTGCACCTACCCAAAGTGTCAAACTAAAACGAATTTGTCTGAAAAACATTTTCATTGCTAAGATATGAATCTAAAGCCATACCCGAAGTTTAGAAAGGTTATGCTGCACTGTTCTTATGAGAATAATGACCATTACGGAACCAAGAGACGTCTGATGAAGGAGATGCTCCTTGTACCATGGCACGCTAGGCAGTATCTATTCAAATGACACGTAATCAGAAAAAATATTGAAATTGAGTAAATTGTTTCAACCCTACAATTGGAATTAGGACATACCATCTTGTGAATGCTTGAATTGAAAGATGAATCCTGACTAAGTATGAGAAGTACAATTAGCATCATGTATATTTGATTAGATGATGTTCTCTTTGAAGCGTTATACAGCGTTTCCAGAATGGGCATCAACTGTCCATCAAAAAGTATTAAAGCATAGATCATTAATATGAAACTATAAGGACTTGACCTCAACGAATTAACAGTCCAAGGTTAGTAAAACTGAGGAATGGAATTTCTACTTTTGAGGACAATGGAACAAAAGAATGAAACAGACCCATGGAACTTATTGAGTGGCAGTTTATGAATCATACCAAAGTATCCAAATCAGTTCGCACCAACACATACTCCTTAAAGTCGGAATTCCCTTGCAACAATGAGTAGAGGAGCAAGACAGCGCCCTCATCATCTAAACACCTACATTGCCAGATTGCGTTATTACACAGTAGCATAGAACTTATTGAATTAAGAATTTGATACAGGATGCATCTCTACCAAAAAAAAACACAAATTACTGTAGAGAAAAAGCTCAAGAAAATATAACTTACATGCCGAGAGTATCAAATAGTGAAGCAAATGGTATCCGAACATGTTGACCAGCAGGGTGGGCATTTCCCTCCACATCTGAGCGGTCAACTGCAATCAGAGTAATAGTTTAGATATACACATCAGATTTCCTATTCAGAAAGATGAAGAAAAATATCTCACATTCAACATCTCTAGCATTTGCTAGAGCCTTGCTAAAAGTATTGCCAGAGGAAAATACATGGACTTTAGAAACTGATTCCGAAGTAGCACTGTCATCACTTTTATCCGTCATAGACTCATCACTCATGATAGACTTGTGATAGTTAATTAGGATAAGTAAAACATGAAGGCTGCACTCCGCTAGTGGATTTTTAGATCCGCCACTGTTACTTACAAGATAGTTCAAAGGCAAGAGCACAAAACTCGCTGCATATGCAAGAGAAAAGTTTTCAGGTAGCTAGGTAAGAAATCATAATGCAAAGGAAAGGCAATAGAAAAAGATCAACATTTACAAGTTAGTACAATAATACATCATATATGAACTAATATACGAACACCTACCAGCTGCAGAACCAACTCTTCCCAAAATGCCTTGTGAATCTCCATCAGAATACATATACGAAATTGCATTTGGAGGAGTACGGTGTCGGGAAATATAATTAAGTAGCAATCTTCTGACTACGAGACAGACTATAGACTTTTCCTGAAAATTGTTGAACCAAAGGAAAGGGCGTAAATTAATATGAGGCAAAATCTATGCAAAAGACAAAGAAAAACTAATTAAATTTGTTACCTGAGACATTGCTGCATCAATAAAAGGGCTCGCATCTCTTGGTCCAGGTGATGGTCCGGAAAGAAGCTGTGTCGACATTGTAACAAGCATGAAGTTCAGAAGTTCCTGATGTAGAACATACGAGTTGGGACTTGCCAAATAAATGATGAAAATCAGGAGAATGGAACATCTAATACTGAAACTTAAAAGGAATATACAGAATCAACATTGGCATACCTCACTTCATTTGATCCAATGAAGCTCAGCACACTATGCATGACAAAATTCTGGATGTCTTGATCTGCCATTAAAACACTCTTAATTAGCCAGCTTAAAAATACCTTAACGCTGGAAAAAACTTAGAAGTATTAGAGAGTCATTACCCATTACAAAGCCATGTGGGACTGGTTCACTTTCGTCCAGAGAGAGATGCAACTCTTGGAGACTGTCAATTTTTCCATTCTCAATCAAATACTTCAAAAACACGGAAGAAATATATGTTGCATTAACAGCTTTCATATAGATAGAAGACTGATCATCAGAAGCTTGAAGAAGCTCTTGCAAACACCAAGATAGATGAATCAATAGTTTTGCAAGGTGCCTAGTGTAGCCATTGCTTTGTTCTGAAACAAAATTTCAAAAAAAAACAATAACATCAAACTTCAAAACATCCCCCTTCTTTCACTAGGTCAATTTCATTAGCTCATAGTGGATTCGACAACAAATCCCTTATAATTTCAACACATTTCGCATGAGAATCACTAACCAAAAAGTTCACAGGCTTGTTGAACACGATCACTAGGCCACCGAGAACTCAACGGAAGCTCGAGGAGCTTGTTCCAGAAATCAGACGCCAAAGGAAACGATTTCTCCCCAACAAAAGTCGCAATGAGGTACTCCGCCACCGAGACATCATCACCACCGGTGTTTCGCGGCGTTGAAGGCACACCACCCATGTCTCCTAAGCCAAGCTCGCCGAGTCAACAAGGATCCAAAAAGAGAACGAGTCAATCGATCGCGTCCACCGAGTTGGTTCCGATAAAGAACAACAGCATTACAAAGTAAGAGATGAACAATGCAAAGATCTTGCTCTGAATTTTGGATCTAAATCTGAGATTAAATTGAAGATTCAAACTGATAAAACAAATGCTTCGATACCAAGGGTTTAGACTTTAGAGCAAAAAAAGAGGACGCGTTATTTTTATTATTTTTTTTTATTATTTATATAATCTACTTTTAATGTTGGAAAACTATTTTTCCTGCTTAATTTTTATTTCCAGAATTTTTTTTTTTTTTTTTTGTATACAAATAGTTTGGCAACTAAATGAGACAGTTTAATTTTTAATTATTCCATCAACACTTCTAATTAAAAAAAATGAAGTTTAATAAGTGTTTTCTAATTTTGAAAACTACAGGCTACGGCTACCAAATTAATTCCCACCAAACTCTCATTAATATGATTCAAATACTTTATGGGTTCATACGTTTTCTCTTTTGCAAGATCTTTATATATTTTCTATATAGATTAACCTCAAACCAAATCTTGATTTCTTTTAAAGTTAAAACATGACTTGTTCTATTCAGTTTTTTTTTTTTAACAACATTTGCTTTACTTTTTTTTTTCAAAGTTAATAGTTTATTATTATTTCGGTCAAAACAACCAATGCAAAAATAAATCGTAAAGTACACGGTAAGTAAGATTTGATTTGTGGTTATTCCACCTCTTTTATATACATTCTTCATTTCAAGCCTATGAATTCATTACTATGAATTCATTACATTCTTCATTTCAAGCCTATGAATTCATTACTATTATTCAAGCCTATGATTTGTGGTTATTCCACCTCTTTTATATACATTCTTCATTTTACCATTATTATTCCTACAATCAGCCCCGGCTCAATATATTTGAGAGCCTTAGGGCAAAAAAAATTTTTTTGGCCTATTATTATATAAGAAAATTTACTTAATTTTTAAAAATTTTGCGGAGTTTTTATAGTAAAAATTGTTATTTTAAAAATTTTGGGCCTTTTTATACATTTTCTTATAAATAATTAGGCCTCTTAAAATATAATTCTCATATTAATAATATTTTAAAAAAATATTTAGACTTTTTTATATGTAAAATTTTTTTATACAAAAAAAGCTCCGGGCCGTCGCACTTCCGCCCTACCCATCTGAGCCGGGGCTGCCTACAATCCTACCTCATTATTTTAATAGAGAAAGGAACTATTTAGTCCCAAAAAAAAAGGAATTATTATTTTACTAGTCTAGGTGGAAAAAGAACAGAGATATAATAAAAATGGGTTTGGGATAATTCAAACGAAATGATAGCTACCGTCTTTGAAGTTTGAACCGTCGTCGTCGGTTGTCGGTGAAGTGGAATGTGGTCGAGTCTTTTTATTGACAAATTTGAGGCCCATTTATTTTATTGGGCTTTTCATTGCTCCTAGAACTCATTAATGATTTACTGTTATTGGGCTTTTCAGTTATTCAAAATATGATCTAGGAAAAAATCTAAACCCATTTTTAGTTGTGTTTAAAAATTGATGCATAAGGAGGACTCAAATGATGAAGAAAAAGTAAATACCAAAAGGAGGAACAGAACAGAAGACAAGTCTCTCTTGTCCCTCTATAAACCCTAAAATAGAAAAGCAAATCACACTTGGATATTCATGTTCTTTGGCTTTCTTACAAAACTCGAGAAATGATGGCGGAGAAAGCAGGCAAGGCAACGAATGGTGGAGAAGCGGAGAAATCTCTCAAAGACAAAGGCAACGAGTTCTTCAAAGCTGGCAACTTCCTTAAAGCCGCAGCTCTCTATACTCAAGCCATCAAGCTCGATCCTTCTAACGCTACTCTTTACAGGTTTTCTTTTACTACAATTTGCAATCTTACGATTCCTATTGGGTTTCGATCAAAAATGATAGTTTAAGTATTATCCGAGATTGCTCCAAATCTGATTGTTGGGTTTCTTTCAGAAAGATCTGGTTTTTTCTAGGATGAGATTTTTTAAGGTGGAAAAATTAGGCTTTTAACCCGAATTGCTTTGTCCTTGATAGTAGCATTACAACATTTTGGTTATATTTGAGAAGATCAATTGTGATTTAGGATACTAAAAGTTGAGGCTTTTGGTTTTAAGGTTCTGTGAATTGGAACAATGTATGTGTCAATGTTAGTAGGTGTAATAAAGGTTTTTTTTGTTTATCCGGTGCAGTAACCGAGCTGCTGCATTTTTGAGTCTAGTTAAGCTTAGCAAAGCCTTAGCTGATGCTGAGACTACCATCAAACTCAACCCTCAATGGGAGAAGGTAAAATCAAAACATGACAATGTTTTTTTCTTCTTTTCGGTTTCATATCAGCATCTTTATGTAAACAATGGCTTTTCTGATCTATCTTCTTCAGGGGTACTTCAGGAAAGGTTGTGTGCTTGAAGCCATGGAAAAATACGAAGATGTATGTATATATCTATATCTTATTTCGGTTCCATCTATATTTTTATCACAAAGCTTTACCATAGTAGTTAAAATTGTGATGATTGTGTCAGGCTTTGGCTGCATTTGAAATGGCTCTGCAGTACAACCCACAGAGCGCAGAAGTTTCTAGAAAGATCAAGAGGCTCGGTATGTTGCAGAAGGAGAAACAGAGAGCTCAAGAACTCGAGAATTTGAGATCTAATGTTGACATGGCCAAGCATCTTGAAAGTTTTAAATCTGAAATGGTTAGTCCTGTTTTTTTTTTCTCCAAGTGAAATTCCAGAGAATCAGTATAAGCCTTTCTCGTTGCTTATATTTGATTGTTCCAACTCAGATTCTGAAATTAATTGTCTCCATATGAACCAATACTTGCAGTCTGAAAACTATGGAACTGAAGAGTGTTGGAAAGAGATGTTTTCTTTTATTGTTGCGACTATGGAGACAGCTGTGAAGTCGTGGCACGAGACATCTAAAGTCGATACTAGAGTCTATTTCCTTCTTGACAAAGAGAAAACACAAACCGATAAGTACGCACCAGCTGTCAACATCGATAAGGTATTAAGGGCATCCAACTTGAATCTTATAATAAATATACTTTTTGTCTGATAAAACTATTTGTTTCCCTACTTCAGGCTTTTCAGTCACCGGACACGCACAGTAACTGCTTTACGTATCTGAGGCAATACGCAGAAGAGTCATTTTCCAAGGCTGCTTGCTTAGTAACACCAAAGAGTAGTATATCCTACCCACAGGTATATCAAATCTGTCTTTTTTTTGCTTGCTAATAAAGAGTCGATCTTTCTGGTTTGTATATATGGACTGACGGTCAAACGATGTCTCACAGGTGTGGAAAGGTCAAGGCTCAAGGAAATGGAAACTCGGACAAAATGATGGAATCTTTGTTCAATTTGAGTCTCCCTCTCTTCGAAAAGTTTGGTTCATCCCTAGCTCGAAAGAAAAGGGACAAACTTTGTGCAGGTTCTTTCTCTAACACTTATTCTTCTTGGTTTTGCAAGGAGCTTTAAGAATTTGATGAAGTACCTATGACTTCACACAAACTTTTGTATCTAACTCGAGAGTTTAAAGAGTTGGGGTTTTGATTTCAGGGAACCACAAGCTCTGGATATCAACGCACATGAGATTCTCCCTCGCATTTTCAAGGAGATATCAAAAAGCTCATAGGGTATTGTTTTGTTGCAGTATGATTTTCTATATGCAGTTTTTGATCAAGACTGAAAAGAGAAAAAGAGTTCTTGTGAGTGTGCTACTTATAAAATCCACCTTTTTTGTTGTTTCTTATCTACTGATTAAAAAAAAAAAAAAAAAACTCTCAACTTTCGAATCAGAAGGCTATCTTTGAATCAAAATTTTTACTCGACTGGGTCATGTATTAAGAGCATCTCCAATGCCCAACTTCATTTTTTCCTCTATTTTAGAGGAAGTATAGTTGATTTTGCTCCATTGTATGCCTTTAAAATAGAGTTAGTTTTAAAATAGAAGAAAAGTGTAGAGATTACTTTATATATAGAGTAAAAAAGAAGACTACTCTATATTTTACTCTATTTTAGAGATATACATTGGAGCAAAATGTCTCTAAAATAAAGTCAACTCTAAAATAAAGGAAAAAATAGAGTTGGACATTGAAGATGATCTAAATAGGTCGAGTCGGTCTTAAAACAGACGAAGCTGCCTCCTTCAACATCCTATTCCTACTACATTCCATCAACGAATCTGGGCCTCTGTGTATTGGGCCAATTTATAACGAGCTAAGCCCGTTTACAAGTTTCTTCCAACTTCTCTGCCTCTTGTATTTGTTTCAATGCCCAATGAGACAAACACAAATTTAATCTACCTCCAAAAAGGAATTATATAAGCGTATTTAGTATTAAAAAAAAAAACAAGAGAGCCACGTCATCCTAATTATACAAAACGCCCCTACAGCTGTGTAATTAAAAAAAACAGTCAGGGACTTCAGGAGAGGGCTCTCTTTACTCTATTTTACATTTTTTCCTTTTGTATATTTTTTACAAATAAATCGATTTATTAATATATATCCTATTGAAAACCCCTAACTTGAGGCTTAAGCAACTGAGATGCATCTTCGGTGACCCACATTTCTTCTCATCTTCTGTCGTTTGGTCTCTTCTCTCCATACATTTCCAATGTCTTGAGCGATGTTAACGGCGTCTACTGATGCCCCAGCCAATCCTTTTCTCGTGAATCCGGCCGCGTATAATCCCGATTTCCCTTTCCACGCGTTTGGAAACGGCGATTTCGGAAACCCGTTTTTCGAAAAGAATTCACTTTCTTGAAGCCAAGAAGGGACATTGCTACGATAGCCGGTGGCGAGAACCACGGCGTCGATACCTAGCTTCTGACCATCTACTAGCTCCACGTGGTGACGCGAGAACTGTTTGATTGCAGGTACAATTTCTACGTCGCCGGATTTTATCTTCTCCAGAGCACCGATGTCAAGAACCGGGGTCTTCCCTGTCATGCTTTTGAGCTCCATCGGGCCGATGTCGGGCCTCTTGAGCCCATACTTTGATAAGCTCCCTAGAACAAGCCACGATAAGATTAGCAGAAGCTTGTCTACGAGCCATAGAGGTAGCCACTTCATCATCATCACTGAGATTCCAAATGTTGATTTCCCCATAATCTCCCTCGGTAAAACATGAACCTGGTCGAATTTAAAAACACAAGAACACGATTAGCTTAAAGTTTCATAAAATTATACAAAAGTTATGTTTTGTTAAAAAAAAAAAACTCGAAAAACAATCAGTTTTGTTTTGCTTACCGAGCTTCTAACGACCATGGAAGTGATAGCATTGTGATTAGCAAGATCAAGAGAGACTTCCATGCCGGAGTTTCCACATCCGACGACAAGAACTCTCTTTCCTCTGAATTTTTCGCCGGACTTATACTCACATGCATGAATTACTTCTCCGTCAAACTCCGTCTTAAGCCCATTAATCTCCGGGACAACACGTTCGGCGTTTTCTCCCGTCGCCACCACCAACCACCGGCAAATATATTCCATCTCCTCTCCGGCTGAGGTTGTTCTAACCCTCCATAGCCCGCTGGTTTCATCAAACCGAGCAGACTCGACGCTTTTATTGAATTCCGGTTTAATCTCGAACCGGTTTGCGTATGACTCAAGGTAATCGATGAACTGTCGTTTCGTTGGGTATTCAGGGTAGTGATCCGGGAAGGGCATTGTCGGCAATTGACAGAATTTCTTGGGCAAGTGAAGCTTAAGCCTGTCGTAGGTTCGTTTTTGCCAAAGTGAAGCTATGCAATCTGATCTCTCGACCACAACGAATGGGACTCCTTGATCACGTAGACAAGCCGCTGTAGCTAAACCGGACGGACCAGCTCCTACGATAACCGGACCGTTGACCCAAACACATCGCCGGTCTGAGAAATATTCTTCACTTGCCATGAGTCTAAACATATTTTCCATATTTTATATAGAGTGAGTTTGAATGAAAGCAAGTATGTTTTGGGGGTTGGTTTTGATCGATTTGAAAGTATAGGTAGTGAAGTTGAATGTTTGGTGTTGTGTGTTTTGTTGTATGATGCTATTGGTTTGGATTTGGAGTGAGAAGAGAAGTGTGTATATATAGGAGTTAAGAAGAGTTATGACGAGACTGCATGTGATTTGCGCGTTCTATGGATTTGATTATTTTATTAGTGTGAATAATTTGTATGCAATATTTTAGTTAGGACCTAACTTTTGTCATATGCTATTGCTTAAAATGCGAAATAATTTAACATTCTTTACGTTTTTTTATATAGAAATAAAAATATTCGATTCTTTTATTGCAAAGTTCGTTGTGCGACTTTTGATTAGAGTATATCTCACAATAATCCTTAACCATAAGCTGTATTATTTTATCATTTCGTAATCTGATTATTGATAGTATTAATATTGATTCCCATCGTTTTTGCTACAAAATTTACTTGAATTTTAGTAATGTGAAAGGGTGATAAATTGGAGAGTACGTACTGGGCCAAAAGATAATGATATGATAGAAACATAACATATACGCATCATCCAAAAAATTTATAGTATGGTCCAGTACCATGAGCTTCAGTATGATCATACTCAGGTCACGCGAAGGAGCTTCAGTATGATCATACTCAGGTCACGCGAAGGAAATTTATGAGTCTTAATAGTACGTACGTGTGATACTGATAGTTTTTTTTAGATTTGCTCATAATTTAGATTTGTTGTTTAAATTTGGGATGTTATTTTCTTCGCGGTGATTGACCTGACATGCAAATTGCTAAATTTAATTTCATAAAAAGCGGTTAAATTAAAATAAAGTGTCGAAAACATATGAAAAAAACGTTAAGCTCTAAGTGGAACCTAAAAGAGTAAATGACCGTTGTAGAGAGCCTAGAGAGTGTTTGTTTTATTTGTTTTTTTCTTAAGACAAAGTGATTATATGACTAACTTTTTTTTTTTTTGGGCAAAAATATGACAAACTAATTAATATTCGCTCCACCATATACATATACTAAGATAGTTTTTTTTATCGATGGCCAAATAATAATAGAGAGAGAGTTTGAATAATTTGTTTGTTTTAGCCAACTATCTCCACTTAAAAATAAGCCCACAGGTTAATTACTCTAACCTATAAAAACAATTTAATATCTTAATTCAATCATTGGTCACATAAATCCACGTGGCACGTCATGCTGACAAATACTAAACCACGTGGAGAAGATGATGATGAGTCAAGAGCGGGTCCTAATTTTGTTGGCCCACTTTTTATTTTTTTACTCATCCGCCGACTACCTAACCGCATCAAATCAATTTGCAACTTTCTTGATTTTATCAAATGCAACTATATCTTTTATAGCTTCTCTTTTGTCATTTAAGCAATTTCAAGTTTTATATCAATTTCCACTGCCTGAGAACATTTTTAATTTTTTATAATCTCCAAAGCGGATAGTTGGAAGTTTGTTACATCTTTTTCCACTTGATTATACTTTAGTGGATGTTTCACTTACACAGAAATTGTAATACACTAACTTTAGTTGAAGACTTTCATTGGAAAAAAAATGAAATGAAAGTTGGCACTCATTTCCTTAAATGCAATTTTATTACTTCTTCCGTTTTCGAATAGTTATCGTTTTAGAGAAATTTTTTTGTTTTTAATTAGTTGTCGTTTTCAGTTTTCGATGCAAAATTTATTACTTTTTTATTTTTTATATTTATTTTTATTATGCAACTTGATTTACTATTAGTTAAATTATGTTTAGGTAAATAATTAATGATATTTTTATATTGAAAAACTAACAATATTAATAGTTTCTTAATTTGTGTGCATATAGTTAAAACGACAACTATTGGGAGCTAGTACAACTTTTTTTTGTTCGTTAGAAACAGATATGTTAATAAAATTAGCATTCATAGTATTAAATGAATCATAAACGTACCTAGGTCTAGAAACTCGTAGAATTCCTAAAATTTCGTGACGTATAATATATTGGGAAGTACAAGTATATATATGCATGCATGGATGTAATCCACTAACTTTAAATTAGCAAAGATGAAAAATATTCATGGGGAAATGACATAGACATGTGCAGGAATCGCTAATCCCATTAGCTAAATATACTAGTTTTAGTTTAGAGTAGTTTCATTCATAGTTTCACATTCCATTATTTATATTTTTCGATTAATCTCGAATATCTGATTACCGATTTTCAAAACTGAAACATCCAAACTATCTGCTTAACATAAGAACATAACTCATAATTTTTTTTTTTATTATTTTTTTTTCATCCTATATAGAGATAATTACATCCAAATATAAAATTTTAAAACAAAGAGTCAGATTGAAAAGTAATATCTACATTTACACGATTTGGCTGTATTATTGGAGCTATATATATATATATATATATATATATATATATATATATATATAATATGTACAGATTGTTCTTTGTGTCGTAATGCAAGTTCTACTCCCGTTTTTCATTGCATATAAAATTCTCATGTCGCAAGGTATAAAGTTTATATGTATTATTGTCATCTGATATAAAATTGTTTGATTATTTGGAAGCTATAGCAAGCTTCGAGAATATATATATGGAATCAAGCAAACGTAAGATATGAGTTATAAAATGAAAAGTAGACGTAAATTATAAATTCGAAATAGTGGAGAATTTAACTAACTATATATTATATGCCGACATTGTTTTCCCAAAGCTATCGACTTAAAATATTTTGTAGTCTCTTAAATTTTCAAAGGATTGAGAATAGCATGAGAAAAAAGCAAGTAAATCGGGCTAGTGAAAAAGCCTTTTAACAAAAATAAAAATAAAAATCGGCTTAGTGAATTCCGTTGTAAACAATAATTATCGAAAATACTATAATATATAATGTTGCTAATAATTATGAGTGTATGCAATTCATCCATCAGGATTTGAGGTTGGTGGTACGTCAACAATAATTTTATATGAGCCAATGTATATTGTTGCATAATTTATTTAAAAAGCAGAAGAATACTATAATAGTGTCTTTGTAGATAGATTATTATTTTTAAGTTTTTGGTTAGGTTCAGTGATCGTCTCTCTAAAAAGGGACCCTTGTAGATTCTCCAAAAGGCTTTTGTGAAAACTATCCCTTTCTTTATTTTTTTTTCTATTTTTTTTTCATTTATATATTAAACCTATATAATAGTCTAACTGTATAATTATGGTGGATTTGATCAAAAATGCAACAAGGACACATATATGTTCACATGGCTCCTACCCAAAAGCTGCTCACAGTTAGCCTGGGCATAAAAACCGAAACCGAAAAACCGAACCGAACCGAACCGAAATTATCCGAATGTTTTGGTTTCGGATGTCACAAAATAACCGAATGGTTCTCTTTCTAAACTATCCACGGATATCGGTTATTAACCGAACCGAACCGATATCCATGGATATCCGCTTTAAACTGAACATAATTTATTTATGAGGCCTAAAGCCCATTTGTCTTCCCTACCCAACTTACCCAACCCATTGCCTAATCCCTACCCTATTTACCCAACCCATTAAGCCCAAGCCCATTGTGTGTGATTGTGTCACAGGAAGAGAAGAATGGAAGATCAACTCAAGGACTTAGAAGATGCTTGTAGAATCTAATAATCTTTTACTCTCTCTTTCTCTCTTTCTCAAGTCTCTTTTGAACTTGATTATTCTGTTGCGGTCTCAAGTCTAAACTCTTAAGTCTCTTTGAAGTTTGAACTTTGTTATTTTGTTGCGGTCTCATGTTTTATTTGGGTAATGGTTCGGTTATTTGGATAGTTCGGTTATTTGGTGGGTAAATAACCGAACCGAACCATATCCGAAAGTATTTCGGTTATTTTTTGGTTCTCTTCCCAAGTATCCAAACCGAACCGAACCGAAAGCTAACCGAACCGAACCGAACCGAAAACAGTTCGGTTCTCTTATGGATGCTAAGTGCCTAAAACCGAATAACCAAATAACCGAATAACCGAACCGAATAACCGAACGCCCAGGCCTAGTGTATATATAAAATATATTACGGTCTTACTAATAATTAGAAATCTCATTCTAAGAAATGCGATAAGAAGAATAAAAGTTACTGGTTAATTCTAAACTGGTTTCTAAAACAATTATATATTCTATTTATACTAGAGTTTTAGTCGGATTTAATTATAATGATGTAGTAAGTTTAGGGTAATGCATGTGACATGATTATCTATCATAAATTTTGCCTTAACCACTGCTCGGATTCCTCAACTAGAAAGTCAAACTTGTTTATTACATACTACTATATGAAAGTAGTATTTATAATGCATGTATCTACAAATCCATACGTATACACGTTGATAATCAAACTAATAAATAGTAGCATTTGTGTTAGAGATTGAGCTAATGATCAAACGGTCTAATTTAAGCAAATAATTGCATTTTTAGATACATTTTTAATTGGCGAGTGAATCACAACCGTCGGGAATGTGGCAAAACATTTGATTAAAGGTGCTTACTTTGACTAATATTTTGAACTAATTGATTTAGTTACTTAACTAATTCATTGTTTTAAGATAGAGTAGTATTCTCTATTAGTATTAGTTAATTGATTGGTCAACTGTTGGTTAATTAAGTACTTCGCCAAGAAATAAATCAGTGGCATAAGTTGATTTCAATGGATTTTTTTTTTCTTTTTTTTTGATCAAACGAGATTTTAAGAGAAGCAGAAAACACATGAGGCCACATGAAACTCCGAGTTTCTTTTTTTTTTTTTCTTAAAGAACGAGAACAGCTTTAGCGTAATAGCCAATAGAGATATACAATAACAATAATAATGAGCCGTTAAGTATGGTTAATGTTGCAACCGACTAACCGTCCGGTCAAAATTAAGAATATTAAACTGAATTTTCAGTCAAAGTTCATTAACTTCTAACATGCAAAAAATATCACACATTCTTCCTTGACTACTTCTTTTTTCACAATAATGGTCATATTTAAACAACAAAAAGAAGTTAATGTTCATAATTAATTCTATAAACTAATGTCTTAATTTATGACAATAAAGCTACAGAAGTTTCCGGTATAACCAGATACACCAAATGATCACACGTTAGTAATAAAATTTAATAGTCGAATTTTAGTTCGTAGTGGGTACATCAAATATAGAATGCGTATCATCGGTGCATAAGGCAAATTCACTGTTCAGACTGGGTCGAATAATTTAAGCCACAAATAAATAGGTCAATAGTTAGGCCCATTTATGAGTAAATGACATTGTAATTACTGCCTCTATTTCACAAAGAGTGTCAATTTAGAGTTTTGCACACAGATTAAGAAAACATTAAATTTTTTGTTTTTTCTAAACAAAAACATCATTAACTATATACCTAAACATAATCTGCCCAATAGTAAAACAATATGCAGAATACTAATGGTCATAAAACATAAAAAATCATTAAATTTTGCATTGAAAACCTAAAACGACACTCTTTGTGAAACAAAAATAAAACCTTAAAACGACACTCTTTATGAAACGGAGGGAGTATCTTGTTTTTGTTCCCATAAATGTATTTTTTGGACCAATTAGGAACGACACTCTTTATGAAAGGGAATTTTCAATTTTACATAACAAATCAAGAATATCGGAAAATGTGACCTTTCTATTCTTCCACATTAAAAAATGTAAATTCGTTATGAATCAATGATCCCTATTTCATGAAAATAATGGTCAGGATGTTAATTAATTTCATAGTTTGGATAAGGTTATATAACAATGAGAAAGATACATACATATGTATGTTATACGGGAAAATGTTAAGCTAATATAAGCCATTAGAAATCTCGTATTGAAAACGAACAAATTGTAAAAACGAGTCAACGTCATATTTAAGATAGAAGAAGCTCGAGACAGCTGATCCAAACCTATAAGACAACCTTATGGAATGTTTGAGATGATCATGACACTTCTTTTTTTCGATATATATTAGCCTCTTGTTTTTTATAAGCCTCTCTATTGTTGAAAATAAGCGCTTTTCTTTTAATCTGTCGACAAGTTATATTTCAGAGTGTATTTATGTGTATGCGAGAATATATTATCAAAAGATCTGAAAGCAACGATCTGAATTTGCCAGCTTGACAAAGCAGAATCGGATTTTGGATCATGTTTCTTTAATTTTCCCATGGATTGGAGAACTACAGTTGTAATTTGGTCCTTACGGTCCCTAATAATAGATGTAGAAATTGAAAAGAAAATGATAGAAACATATTGTTCCTTTAAGTTTGATTTTTTTTTCTTCAATAAAATTAGTTGCAAAATGTCATGTAACATAAGTTTTCGTACCGACATAAAATCCCCTGTATCAAATAACAAATAACGTTCATATTGCTAACAAATAACGTTCTTTAGAGAGGAGACATGAACATTTGACTAAAAAGTCGTATTTATAAATAATAAGATTGCTGAATGCTATAGATATTAGTTCATGTTTACGATGTTTAGTTTGTACATTTGACCCTACTGAAGTTGTTCCTTTTCTGAAAAAAGTTTTAATCAAGTAACAAAACAGTATTGTTGACAAAAAAAAAAAAGAGAGAACAAGATTTAGTAATATCTAAGAGAAGAACACAAACAACAAATCAGGTACTCTCCAAAACCCCACACGAGAAAAAAGAGTTTTATTATCTTTTTGAGGGGTTAAATAATTTTTTCCAGAAACAAAAAATAACACACAGCTTAGAAAGGTGAAGGAGGAACTTCAATGGTGGTTCCAGCTTGAATCTGACCCCAACCAATCAAACGCCAATGCTTTTCCACACGCCTGCTTAGAGCCACTTTCTCTCCTTTGCTGGTACAAACCGGCGCTGTCAGTTGCAGTTTAGCCAGATCGACTTTAACTCCCACAACTTTGGCTCCAGTGGACATAGAACCAATGTTGAGCATCAGAATCTCTCCCTTCGTTAGCTTTGACACCTTCCCTTGTTTCTCTGATCCCTTTGTTCTCACTCCCAACAAACGTCGTAGAAGAAAGAAGTTAACCTAAAGATTTTACATAACCGCACATTAACTACCAAGGCAGGTAAAACACAAAGAGACCCATTTGAACTTGAAGACTGTAAAGTGTATGATCGTGAGCAGTTGTTATATACCTCGAGTTCAACAAAGACATCAGGAAGTGAACCGATCTCACCAAGGACTTGACCAACTAATCGATCTGCACGAGTAAGAGTTGGGTCCATTGTTGTCCCAACTCCTATTAGACCCCCAGGAACAGCAAACTGAAGCTCGTTCTGTTCCGCGTAGAGTGAGATTATGCGAGAGTAAATTGGAGTGCATTTTGAGTTGCCACGCTCGTCTTTGGTAACGATACCAGGTCGGATTTCAATTAATTGGTTGACTTTCAAAACACCCTACAATATAAATGTAGTTAGAGACACTGATCACAAGATGGATGATGCATATATACACCATCTAAAGCTTGATATACTTGGAGACACACAAGAGAGAGAGAGAGAATAGATACCCGGAGGATACTTCCACCTGCAACTCCACCTTTAATCTCATCAACCTCATAACCAGGTTTGTTGACATCAAAAGATCGAATCACTATCATATTTGGGGGTGACACAAAATTCCTCTCAGGGATTGGGATCTTCTTGACAATGTACTCGCACACAACATCAATGTTGTATTTCAGTTGTGCTGAGACGGGGACGATCGGAGCAGCATCGGCAACAGTGTTCTGCAACATGATGCAAAGAAATTTGAGAACCAAGTTCCTCAATCCCTATTCTTAGCTTAACCAACTGACGAAATAAGAGATAAAATATCTAACCATTATAAATTTCTGAATTGCCTCGTGCTGATTAATGGCAACGTTTTCTTGAATAAGATCAATCTTGTTCTGAAGGATGATGATATGCTTCAGTTGCATAATCTCGACGGCAGCAAGATGTTCAGACGTTTGTGGTTGTGGACACGTCTCATTTGCAGCGATTAAAAGTAGTGCACCATCCATGATGGCTGCTCCGTTAAGCATTGTTGCCATGAGAATATCGTGTCCCTGAAGAACAGAACATGAATACATTCAACAAGATGAAATAGAGAAAAGAAAAGCAATGGTGGAAAAATAAATGAATACTTCTCCATCAACCCTCACTCTTTAAACCCTCCACCCAATTAAATGGGAGACCCAAAATCATGCAGGTGGAGTACATCAGCATCGATAATACACGATAAAAACGCACAGTTCATTGACACATGAAATGGTTATACTATCAAATGAAAATGGTACTTAATGAAGAATAAAGATAACAGTAAAACTCAGCATACCGGGCAATCCACGAATGACACATGCCTCAATAGTTTCATCTTGGAGTTCTCAAATCCGGGGACATCACAATTTGGACTGTCTTCTTTTCCACTTCCGTAGGCCCTAAAGAACAGATAAGTTGTTAGACCTCGACAAAAACCTTATAGTACAAGTAGAAGACAAAGAAAAACACTGTTGTAAGCAAGGACTCACTTGTAGCACATTGGTCTAGGGCATTTCTCATCCTCACATTTGTAAATCTTAGCATTTGCATATCCAAGCTTAATGGTAATGTTACGCTCCAATTCATTCTTAAAACGGACAGTCTGCACACAATAAAAGGAAATGATACAAATCAGTCTAGAATAGCCTCTAGTGACTAAAGTATAGCATAGAATCAAATTTCAATAATGAGAAAAGGGAAAGAAGCATAGTCATATATACCTGAACACCAGAAATAGCTTTCACAACAGTGGACTTTCCATGAGCGACATGGCCAATGGTTCCTGAAACATAACACTATCATCTTTAGCTTCTACACACGGCTAGTTTCTTCAACATCAACTTTATATAAAAGACTCAAAAGCCTAACCTATATTAATAGTGGCCTGGCGAGAAATGACCTCAGGAGACAAAGGATGTAGCACAGTTACATCCAATTTTTTAAGATCTTGCTCAGCCAAACCCTTGTTCCTCGACATTATCAAAGATTGAAGCTTCTTCTCCTGCTTAAAACCGAGAATCAATCAGAACCCTAAAAGTAGTTAATCAGAGTCACTTAAGAAAAAGACCATATCTCAACCCGGAATTAGGGTTTCTATATCAGCCCTAATCAACTCGATACAAAGATTCTATATCTGAGTTCCGTTATCTAAACATCAAAATAATCTCGATTCCCAATCTAAAAATCATTACGATTAGATTCCACGAACCAATCGTAAAGTGAAGTTTCTACGATAGGGAACAATTAGGTTTATCAAATCGTGACTTTGTTTCTCCTAAGAAGACGAAATCAGAGATCGAAACGAACCTGAGCGATGCGAAAGAACAACGACTGGGGAGAAATCGAAGAAGGTCGGTTAAATTTGAGAGATAAAAGAGTGAGAAAAGCGGCGCAGCTTGAAGAGGATGAAGAAGAAGAAGAAGCACAAAATGTTTTTTTTTTTTTTTTTTCTATCCAAGTCCCTAAAGGGTTTTTGGTTTCCTTTTCTATTTTCTAAAATTTATTTAATTTCTTTACAAATATCTACATGTTACTTCAATTCAATCAAATTACACATATCCATCTAACAGAAAGATGATTTTATAAAATTTAATTAGATTAATTCTGTACAACAACAAAGGATCTTTATGATCACGTAGTCACCAAATTGGACATAAAAACTTGAGCCCGGTCAGTGAAAAAAACAAACATAACATAAAATCTTGGGTCTAAAATCAAGAAAAAACTTTGAAATGGGGTCAAATAATAAATGAATGAATTGTTGAGAGAGGTTTTGCAAGAAACAACCCCACAACAAGTAAAAATTTACACTTTTGATATCTTCTTTCCTTTTGGTTCAAGAAGGCACCCCTCCACCTCAGACTAAAAAAACAGAGGAAGAGCTTTTAGAACCTGAGCTTCTCAATTCCAAGAAACTAGTGTAAGAATACGAAGTCTGGATTTTCCAGTAGCTCTTTTGCCGGTTTGACACTCGCAAAGTCTTTTTCGTGCATCGAATTTGAAATCTCGTCTATTGAGAAGGGAATGCTGCGGGAAAACATTACAAGAAACCGGTTATAGTTTCCACTGATAATCTTACCAAATTTTATTAGTAAAGACCAACAACGTGGTCCACACCAATTCAAGAATCATGGATCAGAGAATGATTCGAATTTGCTTGAATATGGAGAGTTACCTGGAATTATCATCCAACAAGAAGGAATTGCTGTCTGCATCGTTGGATTCTTCGGTCATGAGCGCACGCATGCTCGATATTACCTGTGAGAGAGGTTTCACACTTTGCTCAGCATCTAAAAATGGGTTGAAATTAACAACAAAATGATATTGTTCAATTCAGTTAGGTACCTCTTGAGACACACTTCGGGTGTTATAGCAATCGTCCCAGTATAATGTGCATATCCGGTAAAGTTGTTGGACACTAAGGATCTGGAAGAAAGTGAATCAATAAAGCGATTGAATAAAGAGTCTAAGCAGGCTCCTCAAAAACATGTTTCTAGAAACTAAGAAGGAGCTTTACCGGGCAAAGATCATGTACTATATCATCGTATGATACTCTGTACTTCTGGTGGATAACCTGAAGAGTGACGAGGAGAAGTATTCGTTTTTAAAGATTCGAAAAACAATAGTTTTACAAGTTAGTATTTATAACAAGAGTAAAACGTACCAGGAACCCAACAGCTTGTCTGATGTGTTTCAGTTCATCCCAAGATGGCCCAGCATACTGCAAAATCAAAGAATGAAAGTAATGATATAATGAGCCGAAAGAAAGTTTATTTCGGAAGGAAAACGTGAGGTAGGAATTTACTTCATTGACTTGGCCGCACCACAACTCTAGCTCTGCAAGCCCAGACTTTACAAATTCTCCATTGCTGAATGTACAACACTCTTTACGCAGTAGGAGGCTATTATAAGATGTTAAGGAAAAAACCAAGTAAGAAAACTAGTGACCATGGTCGATAGCTTCCTTAGGAAATTGGGCAGTATAATTAGTTTACTGAGCATCCAAGTGATATTTTATACTTCAAGTACCAACATGTACTTTGACGAGTATCAATGATAAGGTGTGTAGAAACCATTAGATGTAACTTTTAAGTATTATTTACCTGTTAAATAGTTGCACATTGATGAACGAGAAAGTTTGAGTGTGTATCTTCTGGATAAGTACCAAAGGAACCTGTACACCATGAAACATATGAGTATTGAGGAGTTGAAAACAGATCAATGTCATGAAAGTTTTACTAGTTTCTTACATAATTTTCTTTCAAAATGGCAAGAAGCGAATTGAGACCATCAATAATGCTCTGCCAGTGAATAGCAGGGGAATCTTTTCCAAGAGACCTACCAGACCTTTGCACCCCTCCTTTTGAAATTCTCGGTGCCTGAAGTTCAAGTTTTGGACAGAACAAAACTTGTTAACATAGTAAAACAGATTTATCATCAAAGTGCAGCAAGCGAGTGGTCGCAGCAATAAGATACAACGTAAAGGCAGGAAAAAAAAAATAGCTGCGAATAAAGAAGTCAATGAAACCTGAATGCACATAGATATTAAAGCTGAGAGCTCTTTCTTCAAGTTATCCCTAATCATCCCAAATATTTTCTCCACATATGCTGCAAGCTGTTGCTTGAAAAGCAGAGCCGGGTATTTTGCCTCCACTGGGCGGATCACGGCAAGAGCAGCAGCTTCAGCCGCAGCAGCAAGGTTTGGTGACGAGCGGAAGCTCTGGTTAAACAGTAAGGGAAAGGATAGTTAACATTCAAAGTAAAAGATCTGTCAAAAAGGTCTACTAACACAGAAGTTAACATACCAAGGCCATTCTTCCAAACAAGGAAGTTGTGATAGGTGGCTTCTTGCTTGCCGTTGCTCCGGTGCCACCAGTTTTAAGACTTTTTTGAAGTAAAAACAGTAGTGCCGATGTATTTGTCAACCAATACGCCAAATGACCATTGTCATCTTCATTCTGAAAAGAAAAAAAATTCAGTAGAGCAGCAGTGGAAACTTCCAATTGTTAAGAAATTAAAAACAGGCTTGTACCCTCTCCACAAGATGATTAGTGTATGATAAAAAGGATATAAGAGAATATACAACATTATAGATATAGTGTCAAATTAGAAAGCAACGGTTAGTCTCAAGCAGGTGACATAATAAGTAATGCAAATATATCTTTCCATACCCTAGGTATTAAATGACAGAGCCAGTTTACAAATAGTTGTTAAGACATACACAAGAATCCTCATTTTGGGACATATTAGTATCTTCATAATGGCACTAAATGCACCCCAATTTACCTCAATCGCGGAACCAATCATCTCAATAAGACGATCAAACGCACTAGTCTTTTCTGATTCAAAGCACTTCCAGTGAAGAAGACACTTGTATATTGTAAATGCAGCAATAGGTTTCCCATTACTGAAACCTATGTTTTCCTTAACACAGTCGATGAGAGTATCAACATTCTCCTGCAGCGGCAGAGAAAATCAGATTAACAGAGTTACTTGTTAAAACTGTTTGCATATATAGTATAAAGTGATTGGCCAGTACAAGTTGACGTTCTGCAGCAGATTTCCCAGCATTTCCATTGAACTCAGCTTCCTGAAAAAGTATACTTCTCAGATGAACGAACCAACAGAAAATGCAAAAGAAACAGATATGAGAAATTGAAGAGATCAAGAGAGTAGTTTTGGAAGAGCTACCCTACATTGAACTGGTTTTCCAAGTTTGTACGGTGGCCATTTTCCAGATTCTGCAAACAGGATTCAACAAAAAGTTTAACATCAAGCACAAGTAGAAGGTACCACAAAAGACCATATGTTTCAGTATCATAGAAACATTTCTACCTTAATAGTTGCAGTTGGAGGATGCCCTGCTACAGTTTTCACAGGAGTGTTTAAGATCGTTTGCTGAAGCATAATTTGTTTCTCAGCTTCCATGTCTGAAATCTTCTCTTCAAGCCTGCAAATGAAACATCAGCTAATTGTTTGAACAAGATAAGTATATATTACTGCCACTGCTAAATGATAGAATCATGCAAACAGTACTTCTGCATCGCAGTCTTCAACTTCGCTACTTTAGATTCTGCCGCCAACGCTTGCTTTAGTCTATCCTGACTAATCCTGGCTGTCTCATGAAGTTCTTTTGCTGTCTCATCTATCTTTATCTCAAGAGAACTCACCATCCCCTGCATAAGACAAACAATAAAGAGGAGACCAACACCTTTTTAGCATAGTTTTTCATTTGGTGGAAGGTTCTGTAAACAGTACTATTGCGTATATTTCTGGATCCCCAGTTAACTATGGCAAGCTTCAGATCCAAAATCGAGACCCACCTTCAACTTTTCATTTTCATTTGTGAGTTTCTCCATTAATTCCTGATCAACTACAGGAACCTCCTTAATAATAGGGAGCACCTCGGAAACTGTCTTGGCAGCTTCACGCTCTTTAATGAGCAATGCCTCAGTTTCTTTGAACTTATTTTGTATTTCTTCTAAAGAAGACTCATATTTTGCATTTTCTTGCTTTTTGGCCTCTTCCAGGTCAGTCTGCAGCGTTGAAAAATGGAGAGGGTAGTATAGCAATTTTGATTACAGGAAATCAGAGGTCGATTTGACGAGGAAAGAGAGAACTCACCCTCATTCGTTTTTCTAACTGTAATCTCCATGTCAGTTCCTCAACTTGCTTCTCTAGCTTGTTTTTGGCTTCTTGAAGAGCTCCTGTTTCTCGAGCAGCCTGTGTTAAATGAATAATAGAAATTGTGTTAGTTTTCATGCAAAACAATATCTTAAGAAGTCAACTTCAGGAAATAGTTGATTTTAACCAAGTAGTAGGATGATCAGACAAAAGAAGCAAAACTAAACGAAGAAAGAAACCACAACTCACCATCTTAAGGTTTTTGAGTTCTTTCCGCGCAACTTTTCCTCTCCATGCACATTGTGTCGTGATGGCTGCTTTCTTTAGTTTTCGGTAATGCAGCCGAGCCAAGTATACGCGACACCGGCTCTGTAGTGTAAATGGATGTTGTCACGATTAGAACGCCACACAGAGAAAAACCATTATTCCTGTTGTTATTCGACTGTTTTCTTGGTAGTATTCAGTCTAACCATGAGCAGTCAAATTTTGACAGCACCATTCTTTATTAATTTTACAACATCATACCTGGATTATGGTTGCAGCTTTAGTCTGCCTTCTGAGGCACAGTTCCTTTCGGGAAACCATACCACGCATACCCGCTTGAATTGAAATAGTAGCAGAAAATAGCTCAGTGTAAGCTTTCCTAGCCAGAAACTTACGCAAGTCTCTCTGGATTTTCAAAGCAGCAGCTTCCCTGCGCATGCCTTCGTATATACTTCTAGCAAGATAACCTGAAAAAATAGTGACCCATAAGTTTGCAAGTTAGTTTTAGATGTAAAAAACCAAGACAAACAAACAATAAGAAGATGACAATCTATAGTCTTGTTAAATACCTCTGCAAACTGCTTGGATTTGTGTAGCAGAAATACGCAGTTGGATAAAAGTTTTCTGCGCAAGATATGATCGCACTTTTCTTTGGATAATGCTCGCCGATCTTCCCAAGATTTCAGTTCTTCGAGTATCCAAGTCTGCCATTTGTCCAGCCCTAAGAAAAACCTTTGATTTACCAATCTACAAAAGAAAACGATTCCAATCTCACGTAACTCATCATAGAAGCAGACTGAAGAAACTGACAAATAATATTCTGCTAATTAAGGAAATTACCTGATATCCTTCAAGTCCCGCCTTATCAAGAAGCTTCTTGCAGGCAGCTGGCTCATCAGAACTAGTAAAAAGAAAAGAGGAGTCAGCAAGACAAGTCATTAAAATACTCGCATTGAAGGATATTCGAGGAGGAAGAGACTTCTTACTTCTTGTCCAACACTTGTGGAGCAATGATACCAAATCTGTTCAAGAACTCGTCAAAGTGCTTCCTAGTAGGATAACCAGCACAACTAATCCGGATTGCCTCCATCACTCCCTGAGGTCAGAAATACACCCAAAAAACAATCAATCTTGGGGATTTAATAATTTTCAGGAGAAGCTTGATATATAACCGAAAAGAGATGTCATTCGCACCCCGCAACGCAATTGCTGTAGAACGTTTTGGTTCTCAAAGATTCCAGGCTTCAGAAGATTATTAGGCTTTATACATCTGATATAATGTGGCTCCGTTGTATTGAGAATCTCAAGCAATGATACCAATTGTTGCTGCAAAAAAGCATAAATATGAAATCAGTAACCTTAAGAAAAAAAAAGATTAAAACATGCTAAGATGAAAGTGGAGACCAAAATCAGCCTCACCTTGAAACGGGTACCAATAGAAGAGAATTTTGATTGTTTGGAATCGTCAGATAATGGTGGGAACAAATTTGCAACAAATGAACATGTAGAAGCATTTAACAACGCTTGATGCTCAGCAATAACATAATCCTTGTTCTTGTCTAGAAAAAGTTCTGTCTGATACGTGACCTAGAACAATACACTCAAGGTTGTTAAACTTTCTTGTATATCTTTTCACAATTATTTTAACCAATGAACGCAGCAGATAAGCAAAAGATGCTCACATCACCAGCATAATGACAAATAGTGAAATCGCTACGAGCCAATTTTGGCTTGGTAAAGCGCTTGTGGTTTTTGTATGTCTGGTATAGTTTCTGAGCAAATGTCTCGTGTGTTGATCTAGGAAACATGCTGCAAAACGAAAGCATCGCGTCAGCTACATTTCTCTTAAAACAAATAAAAAGAGATTGGAAAAGTAATTTGCCAGCAGAACAAAGGCATGGATTAAGCATCTAAGATTGGGTTTCAAACTCACCAAGCTTCATCGAGAAGAGCAATAATACCTCCGGGTTTCTGAAAAAAAAACATTGTTTTATGAATTGAGAGTCATAACATATAATATCAATGACATTAACAAGACAGATAGCGATCAAAACTAAGGTTGAGAAAAGCATCACTAAAAAGACTAAGAGAACAATTTGGGATGGCTTAGAAGCTTTAGGAGCATCCTAAAACATGTTAGTTGCCACATTCGAAGATCATTGTGCATGAATGAAAATATAGAGATAATCACAGGTAACCTTTTCTATTAGGTCTAAAATATCTTGATTGTCAACAAACTCAATATAGCTCCAGTTGATCTCCTCTTTCTTATACTCCTCTTGCTCCATTTTAAAGACGTGCTGCGCAGTACGATGTTACACAAGTTAGAAAAACTGCAGAAAGGCAAAAGGCCAAAATTGAAGAAAATGAAAGAGCTTATTTGATCAAAACCTGATTAAAGTGCTGCTGAAGTTTCTCATTAGTCAAATTGATGCAAAATTGCTCAAAACTGCAAAAAAAAATACTTGCAACAGTAAGCAGTGGGACAATAAACAACGACAATCTAGGATCCAACGTGGTCATAAATTCTTTGACGGTCACACAGTGAATACTTTCCCTACAGGTATGTTTCATCAGTATAAATCATTTATCTAACAATAGTCCCTTTCGAATCACGTTTAGCATGGTAAAGTCACAAGCTCAAACAACAATAGGAAATAGAAAAATCTCAACTGTCCATATTAGAAACATCACTGCCTTGACGATGAAATGGATCAGACCAATATAGAACACTATGTACAAGCAACGACATGAGAGAAGTTGAAAATTCCATATGTTAAGTCAAACAACCAGAATTCAAATGTAGACCTGTATTGTTAAGAAACACATCTATGCAATCTGAAAACAACAGGCATACCGGTTAAGCACCTGTTTGTCTTGAAACTCTCGAATCCATAAATATCAAGAACACCAATCAAGTACTTTGAATCAGGATCTTGACCAATTGAAGTATTAATCTTCTCAACGAGCCTGCATAGAAAAATAATTAGTATAAAACAGTTCTGTATAAATACAACTCCAACTTATTTCTTCAAATGAAGAGAATTAGCTACTGAGAATGTCTTCGTCAGTTGAGAACAGAGAAACTCACCAGTCAAACAACCTTGAGTACATGACTTTTGCCAAAGCATCTCGGCTAAGAAGAGCGGCTTCTGGATCGAGAGTTTTTGTGATTGTTTCATCACGGGTTGCCATGATACGCTTGCATAGAGAATCCTCAAGTGACTTTTCATCACACCTGCAGCAAAAGATTATGCTAGTAAGGATCCCCACTTCAGTCACATTCAGAAGCAACCCACTTCAGTCTATATAAGTCGAGCCATTTACATGAGAAGCTCGGCGGCCGTTTTTAAATGAAACCAAGATTTTTCATCTCTGGGAATTGATGAATCAATCTCTGTCCCTTTAGCAAATTCAATATTCCCCAGATGCAGAATGGAAGCCACAACTCGGAAAATTGCATCCTACAGGCATGCCGGAAATGTTAAGAAGTTGGTGATCAAGACAATATATCAGCCAGGTTTCGCTCTGTTCAACAAATGGAGTTACCTGCTCTTCAGAACTGATCCCGACGACATCCATAGCCTTTTTTGTTGCATGATATTCCTCCGCATCATTCATAGCATCCAATTGTATACACTTAGACTGATTGAGATAGTGGTATATCTTAGGATCACCAAGCTTAAACTTCTTAGCATCCTGGAAGTAGAAATAGGAGATACATTTTCGTATGCTGTGAATCAGCAGCTACTTCACTGGTCATTTTAAAAGTTAATTTTGATCTAAAACTTACTTCTTCTGGTGCAGCACAAAGCATGTAGAAACAATGATAGTTTCTTTCGGGATCGGACACCTGGCAAACACGTGATCTTTCCAACAAATAAGTTCTTATAGCAGCTCCAGATATCCTCCCCGATTGGTCAAATTGAATCTCCACGAACTTACCAAATCGACTATAAAATACAAAAACAAAAAATTTCAAACCTCTCACACGCAAAAAAAAAAACTTTAAATATAATTGAAAGAATGCGAAGAAGCACAGTACACGGAAACCTCCTTACCTGGAATTATTGTTCTTAACAGTCTTTGCATTTCCAAATGCTTCTAAAACAGGATTCGACTGTATGAAACGTAAATATAAGAAGCAATAAGAAACAGATCAACGCAATAAGCCAATCTAGGCCACTGGAATTCTGAAGATTTGGTATTATTATTTACTCCAGTTTTTAATGCAAAATCAACTCTGAGTATGTGATAAGACAAGATCTGACCATTCTTTATATATACCGAAAAAAAAAAAAATAGGCATGTATACTATTCTTTCACCTCCAACACTTTCTGCTCAACAGTCCTTCCTTCGGTAGCATCACCTCGCCCTCCCATGAAGGCAAGATATCTCATTAGCAACTTTGTGCTTTCAGTTTTACCAGCACCACTTTCACCGCTAACCAGGATAGATTGACTAACTCCTTCATTAACCATCTGTCTGCAATAGAATACTCCAAGCAAACAGTCCAACTACATTAATAATAACATTGGAAAAGCAACACATTATTCGAAGAGTCTGTGCTAAATTACCTATATGCAGCATCTGCAACGGCAAAAGGATGTGGACTCAGTTCACCGAGGGAAGCACCTTTATATTGAGTCATCATATGGCTACTATATAGATGCGGAAGTCTTCTAAACGGGTTAACAGCAATCAGTATACTTCCCGTATATGTCTGAAAGTAAAACGAGGATTCAGTCTTACAACAAATCGTAAATAACACGGATAGCTTCTCGCTTGCTCTTTATACACATATGTCGAGTACATGTGTTTTAAACACACACGAAGATAAATCTCAGTGAAGTTACTCACATAAATCTCATTTATATCATATCTTGATTGCAAATTCTGAAGGACTCCAGGTTCATGTAAATAAGCCAGCCTTGTCATATCTTCCACCCCAGATGCTGGTGCTTCAACATCTTTTGGATAAATATTGGAAGCTTTAACAACGACCTGTGTTTTCCAAAGAAAAAAAAAGGTTATCGTAAAAGCTTCCAAAGTCAAACACACATTGCAGAGGAACATCTGGAAAGCCCTCTTAAATCAAATAGCAGGATAATAGAGCACATACTTGTTTCCCTGAAGTGCAGAGAATTTTGATCTGGTCACCGTTAATCTCTACAACTTCACCATCTAGCCATGCTTCATCAGGGTCCTCCACCCACACATGGGACCCAACTGCAGGATTGAAGGTAGCAACCTGGAGAAAACAAAGGGTGTCAAAAGGACATAGCTTCTCCACAAAAGAAATGCAAATAAGAACTGGTTACAACAAATTCAAAGCTTCCAAGATTGCATATCCTAATGTGCAATAACATTGCCACATGGGGTTCTTGTTTCAGCTTTAACGAAATATTCAATAAATGTGCAAAGAATGGATTCTTGGGCATAGTAAATCGACTACATTAAATGCAGTGTATCGTAACTACAATAAAAAAAAAAAAAAAAAATTGCATTTAGCTTCAAATAGCATATAGAATTTCTGCTTTAAGGTAATTAGAAATAGTATCAATATCTCTGTAACCACTAGTAGCTAAATGGAGAATGAGACAAGTTATAGGGACTAAGCAACAAACTCTATCAGACACGTCTGAATTGAAGTCAAATCTCTGTCATACAGGGACTCAACAATGCCATGACTCAAAAACAGCTCAAAGATTGAAAAAATCACAATCGACAAACTCAAAATTCATCATCAATGGCTCAAATTCAAAACTCAGATTCAATCAAACGAGGAAATAAATCAAAACGTAAACCCCTATCCATCATAACACAAAACGAATTTAAATGCAATCAAAAAGAAGAAAGAAAGAAAAAAAAACATGAAAAACCCAAAGAAACCTTTACCATTATTGCTTAACGAATAAGAAACTCAATGTTCTTTTGCTTTTTCTCTGGATCTAGCTGAGATCAGAGCAACATTGAACTTCTTCTTGTAACTACACCGACAAATACACCGACAATGCGTATACGCAATGCTTCGAGACGAGATTTCAATGCCCAGAAGAAAAAAACGGGAATCGCAAAAATCGAAACGCGTTGTTTCTTCTGATTGTTGTAATGTTGAAAACTTTTCTGATTATAAAATTTTTATGTGTCTCTCAGATTTTCGTTTTTTTTTGCCTTTCGTGCTTCCCTCTTCCCTTACCTCCCCCACCTTTGGGATTTGTTTTGGAGAAAATACTTTAATTAAAATGACAGCATCATAACTAGACGTTGAATTATGACATTTATATCCCAAAATTACCCCTGTCTTTTCTATCATTTTACGAGCTTGTATTTCGGACGCGGAAAACTAATTTTGTCCGATTTCTTACATAACAAAAAAACCTATTATCTAATTATTTGTTTTTTTTAATCAGTAATATACAACTCATAATCATATAACAGATTTTTTTAGTGAAACATGCTGATTGATTTCTTAATACAAAAGGGTGCTCAATATATGTATATATATTAAATAAAAGAATTAAGATTTTTGTATCCAGATTTTCTTTTCATCCCATGTATGTATTATATTTTCTTTGCATATATACGCATGTGTTAACTGGACAAAGGTCGAAAAAAAATATGGAAACATTAAAAAAATATATATATATATATATATATATATATATATATATTTGTAAACCTATTTGGAAACATTCAAATATGGTTGTATGGAGCGAACCTGTGTAATGAAAAGCACTAAGCCCCATATATATATATACTGTTGTATAACTTATCAACTTATTGTAAACAATAATATATGGGCTTCTTGTAAGAGATAGGGCCATTCTTCTCTGTGTTGGGTTTTCTTTGTCATAAGAAATTGGGCTTTAACGTCAAAGTAAAAGAAGGTTTAATTAAAGGGGCTTTAACATAAAATCCATACGGTCTAACCACTTTAACTGATCTAAGTATCTAACTATAGAATCCTATCGTTTTGGTGGAACAAAACACGTTGACCGAGACAAACTAAGGAATACGATGCAGGAGTAGTTCATAGGGTTCGAAACTAGTAAAAGGTAAATCATGTACTGTTTGTTTTACACGGGTATTAAGAAAGAAAAACATAAACATCGTGCGTGATTTCAACATGACAATTGTTTACGTATTTTGAATTTTTGAGTTGTGATAAGTGGATTTCCGAGGACTATCAACTGAATGCCACGCGGCAGTCATTATTAGCAAAGACGAAAATTTGTTTTGTTTTTTTGGTTTGTTTTAGTTATTAAACTTCTTGCATGCACAAAGTCTGCAGAAGAAATTAAAGAAAGAAAAACATACCCCTTTGACACGAAAATTGAAAACACAATATTATAATTACCTAAAGGATGTCAAAATATAAGAAATACTAATATTATAGTACAATTAATGTTTTCAAAGTTCTGACAAATATATACTCTTTGAGACAAAATTGCTGTTCCATAGACCTTTGAGGTTTGACCCGCCACGTGGACTGAGCCTCTTCCTTCCATCATTCCTCACGCGTTAATCAGTGCGTGAATACCACGTTTATAGAAGTCTCTTTCGTTTTTTAATTATTATAACGAAACGTATAATAGAAAATTATAAATAGACAAAATAAAATGGGTCCTACTATGGAGTTGGTTGAGAGACGTTGTTAAACCACGCGCGACCAGCTAGCGTCAAGCTCGAGGCTGTAATGTCCCTTTCTCCTAAGTTCCCTTCCTTTATGCTCTCTTCTATTTATTGAAAAGCTGTCGTTCGTAAATTCTTTTTTTTTGTTTTTTTTAATTACAACTCAACCTATTTAGTTCAATATTGTAAGAAAATACAAAATCTAGATTCTCTCCTTAGCACGCTCTCTCTTGTTAATGTCTGCTGCATATTCAGAGACTCTTTTACTCTATCTCCCTCTCTCTCACTAGTCACTGTCTTTTCGCTTGCCTTGTGCTTTTAATCTCTCTTTCTTTGTCAAGTTAACTTCTCTATTTTCTACTTTCTCTTTTCTCCATTGTTGTTGTTATCTCTTTAATTTGTTTCTACCTGGTAATGACTGAAGCTAAAACCGGCACCGGCAATGAGAAGCTCGTGGTGGAGATAGTAGGGGCCCACAATCTCATGCCAAAAGATGGCGAAGGATCTTCGTCTCCTTTTGTGGAAGTGGAGTTCGAGAACCAACGTCTCCGATCTAAGGTCAAACCCAAAGACTTAAACCCAATCTGGAACGAGAAGCTCGTCTTCCACGTTATCGACGTCAACGACCTCAGACACAAAACCCTAGAAATCAGCGTTTACAGCGAGAAGCGTTCCTCTAACAGCAGAAACTTCCTGGGAAAGGTTAGGGTTTTGGGTTCCAGCGTTGGAAGAGAAGGAGAGTCAGTCGTTCAACTCTACACTCTTGAAAAGAGAAGCCTTTTCTCGTCTGTGCGTGGAGAAATCAGCGTCAAACACTACATGACCACAACGGGGGAGAACGGTGAGAATGTCCGTCGTGTTAACGGATCGGGTGGTTCAAAGAAAAGCAAGAAAGTACAGAACTTGAGCTCTTCCATGGCGATTCAACAGCAACAACAACAACAGCAACAAATTGCTCTTCACAATCACAACAAAGGAAATCAACAACAGAGTCAGCAGAACGGTCAAGGACAGAGGATGCTACCGTTTTATCCAAACCAAGGTGAGATTAAGCCTCTCGTGATAACCGCTCTTCCCGGTCCAATGCCCGGACCCAGACCCGTCGTTTACTCAAATGGGTCGAGTGAGTTTTCGCTTAAAGAGACAAAGCCATGTCTTGGAGGAACTGGTACTGGTGTTGGCGGTTTGACTAATCACAAGGACAAAACAAGCTCGACTTACGATCTAGTTGAGCAAATGCAGTACCTTTATGTTAGAATCGTGAAAGCTAAGGACTTGTCGGTATCCGGCGAAGTCGTGTCGGAAGTGAAATTGGGTAATTACAGGGGAGTTACTAAAAAAGTGAGTTTGAATTCCAGTAATCCAGAGTGGAATCAAGTCTTTGCCTTTTCCAAAGAAAGCATTCAATCATCCGTTGTTGAGCTTTTCGTCAAAGAAGGTAACAAAGATGAGTATACGGGTCGGGTCTGGTTTGATTTAAGCGAAATACCAACCCGTGTTCCTCCGGATAGTCCGTTAGCTCCGCAATGGTACAAGATAGAGAATAGAAACGGTGGTAGAAGCAATGGAGAGATTATGGTGTCAGTGTGGTTCGGGACTCAAGCTGATGAGGCTTTTGCTGAGGCGTGGCATTCAAAGGCTGGAAATGTTCACATTGAGGGACTCTCATCGATCAAATCAAAGGTTTACTTGTCTCCTAAGCTATGGTATCTTAGGGTGTCAGTAATTGAGGCTCAAGACGTTGCGATTATGGACAAGGGATCAGGTCTCATGAGGTTTCCAGAGCTTTCGGCGAAGCTTCAAGTCGGGAGTCAGATACTGAGGACTCCAGTCGCATCTACAAGCCCCACGCAGAGCTTTTCAAATCCTTATTGGAACGAGGACTTGATGTTTGTAGTTGCCGAGCCGTTTGAGGATTGCATTACAATTGTTGTGGAGGATCGTCTTGGTGGTGGTGCATTAGGAGGACAAAACGATGTGGCTGTTGGGAGGGTTCAAATTCCGGTTTCCGCTGTTGAGAGACGAACCGGAGATACACCGGTTGGTTCAAGATGGTTTAGCTTAGATAACGGCAACAATAACAACCGGTTTGGTTCGAGGATTCATCTTAGATTGTCACTAGACGGTGGCTACCATGTTTTGGATGAGGCAACGATGTATAGCAGCGATGTTAGGCCGACCGCGAAAGAGCTTTGGAA